>NC_081390.1:3793500-4129500 GCF_030684315.1 Stegostoma tigrinum | reverse complement strand
TGTAACCCTGTTTTTCTGCATTAGTTTAAATGTCCCACTGTCACTGGGGTGACAGGATGGCTAAGTGGTTAGCACTGTTGCCTCGCTGTACCAGGGACCTGGGTTTAATTCAAGCCTCCGGTGATTATCTGTGAAGTTTGCACACTCTGCCTGTGTCTGTGTTGCTTTCCTCCAGGTGCTCCGATTTCCTCCCTGAGTGCAAAGATTTGTAGTTTAGGTGGATTAGCCATGCTGAGTCGGAGATGTATAGCACAGATCAGACCCTTTGGTCCAACTCATCCATGCTGACCTGATATCCTAAACTAATCTAGTCACATTTTCCAGCATTTGGCCATGTCCCTCTAAACCCTCCCTATTTAAGTACCCATCCAGGTGCCTTTTAAATGTTGTAAATGTACCAGCCTCCATCACTTCCTCTGGCAGCTCATTCCAAACACGCACCGCGCACTGTGTGAAAAAGTTGGCCCTTAGGTCCCTTTTAATTCTTTCCCCTCTCACCTTAAATCTACGCCTGCTAGCTTTGGATTCGCCTACCCTGGGATAAATACATTGGCTGTTCTCCCTATCCATGCCCCTCAGGATTTAATAAACCTGTATAAGGTCACCCCTCAGTCTCCGATGCTCCAGGGAAACTAGTCCCGGCCTATTCAGCCTCTCCCTATAGCTCATTGCCCATAATGTCTAGGACATCCAAGCTGGGTGGATTAACCATGAAAAATACAGAGTGAAAGGGACAGGATAGGGGTGTGGGTCTGGGCGGGATGCTCTTTGGAGGGCCAGTGTACTCTCAATGGGCTGAATGGCCTCCTTCCACAATGTAGGGATTCTATTCTATGATCACAATGGATTAATTCCTTCCTTCTCTCCCTGGGACAGTTGTTCTCCTTCTCCCCATTGCCCTCACTCATTCTTGCTGATAACAGTCCATGACTGTGAATGTCAAGCTTGCCAGCTCCATTTTCCGACTGTAAATATCTTTAATATGTTAAACAAGAGCAGACTAACACTGGCATTTTAAAGTAGCTTTATAATTACGGAGTCTTAATGACCGCATCGGGCAAGATGCTTTATGATTTATAACATCAGCACCCCTCAGTTAGACTGTAGCCTTGTAACACTCTTGAAGCCAGGTAGTTATTCAAGTTATAAATCTTCTCTGCTCAATGATTTTCCTTTCATATTAAAAGCCCTCAGAGCAGAGACTCGTGAATCAGTTTATATCTACAGGCAGGCATTAACCTAGTCTCTTCTAATTCTGCGCTAAGTGTCTTGTGTGCTTTAAGATGCAGTCTGGCTCATTAGTTAACACACTTTCTTAGTTTTTAACAATGCAGAGCTTGAGTTCTCCCCACAGAATCCAAATTCGATATTTCCAGGCATATACAGCACAGTTTCAGTTTGAGGTTTTTTTTAAGAAACTGGTTTCATGCTTGTAATTATCTCTTGCTGGGGAGCTGTAAATTGGATTAAAGCGTATAGATGCAGTTGAATGATCCACCCCTATCACCCCAGTTGGAGGGACACACAGAGATAAGCGGCATACAGAGGGATTTTGTCGCATACTCACAAGCATGACCTCCCTCTGGAAAAGATGAATTTTCTGTCACAGGAGCCGTGCAAAGGCCCTGGTATCTCCCTGGGCCTGGCCTTGCCTGCTCCTACATTGCTGCAGCTTCAATTGCCCTGTTAGCGAAAACGCAAGGCAAATATTCACAAAGAGGTTAACATTGAGCTCACCGATACAAGAAATGGGATTTGACCATTTGGCCTGCTGACCTTGTTCTGCTGTGCAGAATGGTCACTGCTGACCCTGGGCTTCACCTCTCCGGCTCCTTGACAGAATAAAATTCTGTTGATCTTCACCTTAAATATGTTCAACAATGGAGCATTCTCGGTGCTCGGGGGTGGAGAATTCCAATGTCGTTGGCCACTGAGTAGAAAAAGCAAGGGACCAAAGAACCAAACAGATCATAGAATCCCTACAAGCCATTCAGTCCACACTGACCTTCCAAAGAGCATCCCAACTACACCCATCCCATTCCTGTAACCCTGCATTTCCCATGGCTAATCCACCTAACCTGCACATCCCTGGATACCATGGGGAATTTAGCATTGCCAATCCACCTAGCCTGCACATCTTTGGACTGTGGGAGGAAACCAGAGCACCCAGAGAAAACCCAAACAGAAAGTCGCCTGAGGCTGGCATTGAACCTGGGTCCCTAGCATTGTGAGGCAATCATGCTAACCAGTGAACCACCATGGAAAAGGGAGCGTACTGGAAAGAGAAAACATCATACAGTTTCCGACTGATGTTATTGATCAATATCATTCCTTTGCATGAAGTAGCTTCTCCTCAACCCAGTCCTAAATGGTTAGTCCCTTATCCTGGGAATGTTCCCCAACCCCTTGCCCATCTGGCCTAAAACCACCGAGCTACCACCTCAGATGAGGATGAAGTCCTTGTTTATTGTTCATCCCCTATTCTCTCAAAATCAGTGTACTGAATTTCAAGCAAAGAAACAGGCCATTCAGTCCAATTGAAGCCTCCTCTCATCTTGCCTCATCTCATCTATCAGCCAATCATTTTCCTTTCCTTGATAGTAGGAACTGCAGATGCTGGAGAATCCGAGCTAACAAGGTGTAGAGCTAGATGAACACATCAGGCCAAGCAGTATCAGAAGAGCAGGAAGGCTGACGTTTCGGGCCTAGACCCTTCTTCAGAAAATCTGAAGAAGGGTCTAGGCCCGAAACATCAGCCTTCCTGCTCGGCCTGCTGTGTTCATCCAGCTCTACACCTCATTATCTCATTTTCCTTTCCTTACTCCCTAATGTACTTCCAAATAAGTGAAAAGCCTTGTTGGTCACTGGGTAGAAAAAGGAAGTGACCAAAGAAATAAACAGATGGTGGAAAAGGGGAGCCGGTTGGAAAAGGAGAACATTGCACTGCTTTTGTCCAATGCTGTTTATCAGTGTCAGATGCACAAACAACAGCCTCCCTTAAACCTGCTTCGAAAGCTACAACAAATGATCGACAACCTGGAAGTAGCCTCTATCCCAGAGGGAATCCACAATCGCCATGGACGAATGTCAATGTGGTCACTTCAAACATCCCACATGGCAGTGAGGCCCACCTCCTCACTGCTCTCTGGGCAACAAAGTTTCATCAGAATTTCATTCCAGGTTTATTTGGACTGTATGGCATTTATGGCCCTGCCCTTTTGTATATTCCCATCAGTGACAACATTTATTTCACTTTCTCCTTTTAATTCCTTTATGAGATGAGGCATTGTTGGCTAGGCCAGCATTTAATACCCATCCCAAATTGCCCAGGGGGTAGTTAAGAGTCAACCAAATCACTATGGGTTTGGAGTCACATGTAGGCCAGACTGGGTAAGGATGGCAGATACCTTCCCAAAAGGACATTAGTAACCAGACGGACTTTTGGACAATTGATTCATGGTGCTCATTAGACTCTTAACTCCAGATTTTACTTCCCCCCCCCCCACCTTGAATTCAAATGCAACCATCTGCCATGGCAACATTTGAACCCAGGTCCCCAGAACATTGTCAGGATCTCTGGATTAATAGCCCAATGATAATACCACCAGGACATCACCTCCCCTCATTTACAGTCTCAAACATCTTCATAATATTAAAGTCCTTTATTAGATCATCTTTTGGTCTTCTCTTTTCCAATTGAAAAAAAACCCCTTGCTGCTCAATGATAATGGGAACTGCAGATGCTGGAGAATCCAAGATAATAAAGTGTGGAGCTGGATGAACACAGCAGGCCAAGCAGCATCTCAGGAGCACAAAAGCTGACGTTTCGGGCCTTGACCCTTCATCAGAGAGGGGAATGGGGTGAGGGTTCTGGTATAAATAGGGAGAGAGGGGGAGGCGGACCGAAGATGGATAGAGGAGAAGATAGATGGAGAGGAGAGTATAGCTGGGGAGGTGGGGAAGGGATAGGTCAGTCCGGGGAGGACGGACTTGATCAGTTCCTCCTCCCCGGACTGACCTATCCCCTCCCCACCTCCCCACCTATAATGCCTTTCCACGTATCTTCTCCTCTATCCATCTTCAGTCCGCCTCCCCCTCTCTCCCTATTTATTCCAGTTCCCTCTCCCATCCCCCTCTCTGATGGAGGGTCTAGGCCCGAAACATCAGCTTTTGTGCTCCTGAGATGTTGCTTGGCCTGCTGTGTTCATCCAGCTCCACACTTTGTTACTTTGCTACTCAATGTTTCCTAAGCATTACACCCTCCCAATTTTGTTATCATTTCTGTGCATGTTTATAGGTTTACTCTAGTGTTTCAATGTCCTTTTTGTTAAGTGTAGATGAAAACTGTTCATAGCATTCTAAGTGAAGTCTAAGTTTTGAAACAAGTTTAACCAAGCCTCCCCTTTTTTCTACCCAATCCTTGTCTTTACAATGTTCTTGGTCTTGTTCTGCTGCTAAAGAATATTTACAATCTGCTGAATGAAGGAAAACGTTAACTTTATTTAAAATAAAATCTTACTATGGTTTCATCTTACCACAAGGCTGGAGGAAACAGTATAATATGTTATTTCATCACTCCTGTGGGTGTATACTATATCCTGTTACATTGCGTAGGAGTTAGAATCATAAACATTACAGTAAAGACATGTAATGCTTCATTTGCCGTTTCTGATAACTGTTGCCACTACGTTTAGCAATTTTTGTACCCCTGGATGCTTTTCCACTTAACTCATTCTGATCCCTATTTTCCAAAATGTAACTGAACTCTGTTCACCTAAGAGGGTGTCTTGGGCAGGTAATATTCCAGAAAAAAAAGAATTGATTCCACTCTTCACCAGCAGGAGTCAATGGATAAAGATTTAAAAAAACACAGAAATTGCTGTAAAGGCTCAGCGGGTCTAGCAGCGTCTGTGGGGAGAAATCAGAGTTAACATTTCAGGTCAAGTGACCCTCCCTTAGAACTGAGGAAGCCATGATGTAGACATGCTGGTGTTGGATTGAGTTGGATAAAGTCAAAAGTCACAAAATATCAGGTTATAGTCCAACAGATTAAAATCACAAGGTTTTATAGCGCTTCTTCTTCGTTAAATGAAGACTTCACCTGAAGAAGAAGCAGTACTCCAAATGCTTGTGATCTTAAATAAATCTGTTGGACTTTAACCTGGTGTTGCGTGACTTTTCACTTAGAACTGAGTAAGGGTATATCGTCCCAAAATGATAACTTTGATTTCTCTCCATAGATGCTGTCAGGTTGGCTGAGCTTTTCCAGCAATTTCTGTTTCTGATTTACAGCATTCACAGTTCTTTTGGTTTTTATAAAGATAAAAAAAGTGCTGGTTGAGTTTTCTCCCCCACTCCTTACTCTTTTATGGCTATTACTGCTTGGAGTTCCATGTTGATCAATTCAAAATGATTTCCTAAGCTGTTTAATGGATACATTAAGGGTAAAAGAATAACAAAGAGTAGGGCCCATTAAGGATCACAGTAGCAATCTATGCATGGAACCAGATGACATAGGTAGGGTTCTAATTGAATACTTTGTATCAGTGTGCATTACTAAGTTGGACAATGAAGGTATAGAAATTGGGGTGTAGGCCTGTGATAAAATTAAAGAAATTAGCACAGACAGAGAAGAGGTTCTGAGTGGTGTGGCGAGCGTAAAAAGGAGCTAAACCTCCAGGGCCAGATGAAATTCATTCCTGGAAAATACATCCAGGCAAGAGAAGATAATAGAAGGGGCACTTGCAAAAGTTTTCAACCCCACCCCCACCGCCCCCCCCCCCCCAATCACAAGAGAGGTGCTAGAGGATTGGAGAACAGCTGATGTGGTATCGTCATTCAAGACATGATCTTCAAGAAGTAGAAGTCTGTAACTCAATAACTCTATGACTCGACCCAACACATCTTTCATATGATTCACATTGACTGCCCAAAGCAAACTAATTTTTCTCCCAAGTCAAAAGACGATGTCAAAATAGAGAACAACTGCTTTGAAAAGTGGCATTATGACTGATCAGCTTTAGCACATCACCAGGCTGAGTGAGGGAGCGATATTCCTTCATCTTCATTTAATTGCTGTGCAGAGATGGAATTTGTATCCACGTTATAGTGATCCATTCACTACAAGACTCCAAACGCCTTGATTGTTCAATGATGCAATAACATATTATGCAAAGAATAGCAGTGTGATTCCACTCTCAGATTTTAATAACTCTGCTCTCTGAAAGTCAGTTTCTTTTGTTTTGAGTGCAAAGTCTGGAAACAAAGTTAATCATTTTTACAATTATGGTTTTAAATTTAAAGAACTTTTTTTTCCAGTATGTGCCCACGCGCAGGGAGGCATACAGATTGAGAAACATAAGTAGTCACACCTAGAGACAGATAGGCAAACGGGCATGGACAGATGCAGAGATCTTTGGAGCAGAAATTCTTGCATTAACATACTCAGTTCTGTTACATGCACACAGACAAGTCAAATAAATGTACGTACATTCTCACATAAACCAGGATCTTAAAGAGAAACATACAGATACAAACAAGCACAATCACACATAGGAACATACGGACGCACAGATATGCAGCAATCATGCACACAGGAAACAAACACGCGCAAGAATACAAAGTCACATATGCAGTGGGTAATCATAGTGTCCTTGCCTTTGAGCTAGGAAGCCTGGGTTCAAGTCCCACCTGCTCCAAAGTTATGTCATAACATCACTGAACAGGTTGATTAGAAATTATAAACATGTTGAGATATAATCACGCATAACACTATACAAACATACAATGGATGCACAATCATCATTCTTGCAAGGTAATAATGTTGGCTTCACCCATTCTACTGATGTTGCACAAAGCCTGGGATGAGAAAGAGCTCTACTCCAGCTTTCAGAGGGAACAGATGAATCTGCACTCCCCAACGTTCAAGTAATTATACCTGCCCAAATGTAGTTTTACTCATTGTTATAACGTGATAAATCGCCGTGTTACCTAAGAACAGAGCCTCTTCTGTAGACACTCTATGTTGATGCATCCTCTGCTGCTAATCACTAGATGAGCCCAAGACAAAGGAGGGCTAGTGGGAGCAACCTATTTCATATAAATATAGGCTGCATATACCACAAGGTACTGGGAAATAACACATGGTCACAGCCATGCAGTTCTGATCCTCAGCACAGGGAGAAAGAATCCAAGAGATCCAGAAGAAGAGAAAACAAACTGAAGCAAATGGGTTTACCATTTTAAGAGTGAAATAACTCCACAGAAGACGTTATCCAATCACCAAGTCACCATTTATTCACACATGGAGAGTCCATGACACTGATTTAACTCCCCTAGAGCCAGCTCTCACAGTGAACAGGACACTCCTGTTCTTATTAGTCAGCCAGGGTTCCCTGACGGGACCAGATTGCCAGCCCCAGTTAGGGAACTCATATTCTATGAGGTTTCCTCGTTGACTTTATTACAATCTCTACAAAGAGCATTATTGTTTTAAGAAGGCGATCTTTCAGCAGCTGAAATGCAATTCCTGACAGCGAGAAGTTGCTGTAGCCGCAAAGGTAGCTGAGCATGTGAAAGGCCAAAAGCACATCAACAAACTGATAAGGAGTGCTGGGATAGGAAATGAGTAAAAAGCCAGTGATAAGCCGTTGGTGTGGTCTTTTCTGGGGCATTGCACCCACTTCTGGTTGCCCTGTTATAGGAAGGATATTATTGAGCTACAGTGGGTTCACAAAAGATTTACCAGGATGCTATCAGGTTATGGAAGGTTTGAGTTGTAAATAAGGCCGGATAGGCTCGAACTTTTCTCGCTGGAGCGTAGGAGTTTGAGGGATGACCTTATAGAGGCTTATAAGATCATGAGGGCTATAGATAGGGTTAATGGTAGTGTCTTTTCCTGAGGATGAGGAATTTCAAGACGAAGGGACATATTTTTAAGGTGACAGGAGACAGATTTAAAAAAGACATGACGGGTAATTTTTTTGCTGAAGGGTGGCTCATGTGTGGAATGAACTTCCTGAAGTTGAGGAGCACACGGGCACACTAATATAAAGTTTAAAAGATGCTTAGATAAGGAAACTGATAGGAATGTTAGGAGGCACATGGGCTAAATGCAGACAGTTGGGACTAGTTTAGTTTGGGAATGACAGATCTATATCTATGCTGTATGACTTTATGAATCTATACTCTACAGGTTATAAACAACACAGGGAGCATTGTAAATGTTTAAGTGGTCAGTGATAAATCACTGCTTTTCAGCTTGCTCATGTGCCACGATCCAAATTTCCTGAGGTGAGGAAAATACATTCAACTACTTCTCTCAGAAATTTTCAGTTGTTAATTGGCTGGAATGGAAATAAATCACTGACATCATGTCTTCCTCAATGGTGGTGGTGGGGGTTAGCAGCGTTTGGCCTCTGACTGCGGGGCTTGGCTGCTCATGGCTCATGCAACAGTTTCTGCTCCATCTTCCTTGTCTGTCCAGTTCGGTAACGGTTTTCTTTGGCGTTGGTTGTTCTGGAGCATCCTCCTGATGTCCCCCCTGCAGGAAGCCGGGATCCAATGCATCTTCATCCCCGCTCCATCACGGCTGGCAGCATCGCAAAATGAGCCAGGACCCCGTTGGTCGATTCCCGGTGTCGGAGGATATGTGGGACCCGCTCAGCATGACTGTCACCAGCTCGGAGGAGGCGGGCATAGAAGTGACGGAGCGGTCGCGGCAGGAAACGAGCACGTTGCCTGGACCCCGGGCACGATGTCGGTGGAGCAGAGAGAATGAAGGTTGCAGAGAGGGAAAGACGGACTTTTGAAGGTGTTAAAATTTCAGTAATATCAATTTAACATTAATTTATTCAGTATTTTACCGTACGTACAATTTATTTGGTTTTTTTTCTGTAATCCTTGTTGGCACAGAGCACGGTGACATTATCCACTTTCCATTGAACCTTGGTACTAGTGATAATAAATTAAATAAACTGTTGTTGGCCAACCAGCCAAAGTGTATCCTGGAGAGGATTTCGTTGCCTTCCTAAGGCCACAGCAGAACCCAAACAGATGAAAGAATCTGTCGAGACTACCCAGAGTGGCTCAAAATAAATGTTTCATTGGGCTGAAGACAAAACATGGCCAGTAAGTTGAAAGAAACCCTACAAAAATACCAAAAAAAAGTAAAGCACGTGCTATCTTTTGCTCATATTGTATTGATGGATTGTGAGACCAAACATCCAGTGAGCTGATTGAGAATATGTTCTTCGAGCGCTGCCAACATTTCGCCATCACAGATGATGGACAGGTGCAGGACAGAATACTAAACCTTGGGAAAATGTATTAGAAAGGGCATACTGGAGGTGTTTAGGCATTGCCAGATGTACAGCCAGGGAGCCGCCATCCCTGTAGACACATCATACAAACGTACAATTTTAGGAGTTGGCCACTCAGTCAGTTCGGCTGAAAGTATGAATTTAACAAAATCTGCCAGGAAGTAGTTCCAACACCGTAGAAATCCATTTGATCCATGAATATCCTTGAGGGAAAGAAATCTGCAAGCTTATCTTGTTTAGTCCACATGTGACTCCAGGCACATGGTACGCGGTTGACCTTTGATGGGTAATAAATGCCAGCCTTGCCAATTAGCAATCAACTTTAAGTGTCAAACGAGATGCTTCTGGAACAGTGTAGAAGGCTGAAAGCAAACAGTTCGATGTGGAAGAGGGACAGAGAATTCAAAGGACAAGCAGCTAGACATTTGGAGTTGTACTTGTGATCTCAATGGGCATGTTCATTATGGTGATTACTATTTGCTCCCCTCAACATAGAGGTAAAGGTAAATGTCCATAAGCTGTGCTTTAAACTGGAGGCTCCCTTGTCTTTATGCTTCAGATAGATCGTGGAGCCACTGTGGAAAGAACATTTATATATTCATGAAAACTAGTGGGGAAAAAAAGATCAACTTGAATACAGGAGAGAAATAGCTAAGAGGGTGTATGCAGTGAATGCAACATATTCAAGAGATAATTATTTTGCAATTGCATAAACATAAAAAGAAATTTGTAATATGTTGAGAGTTCACAGTGTTGAATCTTTTATTGTTTGCTCATTTAAGAGTGCACATTGGCTGTGATGCAAGCTCGATGTGGGGAGGGTGTGGTCTGAAACCACATCAAAATGTTCTTTTACGGACAATTATTTCACTTTTGGTATGTTCTGGGATGCTTTCTGTTAGAATTATTATTTTGAGTCTTGCTGTTTAGCTCCGACCCACAGACCACATTCTCTGTGTGTGCTGTGATCGTAATTATTGATCAGGACTTCTGACTGCTCTATGTTCTCCAGATCCCGAGATAATCATCAAACCAAGACCCAGAATTGTGCAGGAATAAGGCATCTCCCAAAGGAAGGATTTAAAATGGACTTGAAGGGTAATGTTTTCATGCTGAGGGTGGTGCATGTATGGAACAAGCTGCCAGAGGAAGTGGTGGAGGCTGGTACAATTACAACATTTAAAAGGCATCTGGATGGGTACATGAAGAGGAAGGATTTAGAAGGATCTGGGTGGAATGCTGGCAAATGGGACTAGATTAATTCAGGATATCTGTTCGGTATGGGCAAGTTAGACCGAAGGTTCTGTTTCTGTGCTGTACAACTCTATGACTGTGTTCCTTCAACCTTGAGCTCACCATCTATTTATGCCCAAAGTTGCTGAATGTAAGTGCTCCAAACAAAGTGGTGAAGGCAATGGGACATCTGGGTCTTTAGCATATGATGAGACCAATGGTACCTCCATAGTAAATGAGAGCTAAAGCTAAGGAGAGAAAGAGAAGGGGGAGAAAGAAATTGGAATGGAGTAACTTCAAATATAGATACAACAGAAATAAAGAGAAAGAAAGTTTGGATAAATCAAAAGAGAAGGAGGAGGCATGGATAACACTTTTTTTAATGAATGGAATCTTTCAATTAAAATAATTGTAACAACTTACTGCTTGCCAGAAATTGACACCACAGTTTCAATTATGTCCACAGGACCATAGACACATGACAGAAAAAGTTCACCCTGCCCATAGTGTTGGTACTGGCTGAATATACTAGCCTCTCATGCTAGATACATCTAATCAAGGCACATTCTGATACATACATGGGACAGGTGGGACTCGAACATGGACACTCTACATCCTTCCATTCTAACCCCATTTTCCAGCAGGTGGTGCGCAGCTTGTCAAGGTTGTCATTAAAATTGTCCTTACATCATGAAGTAGTACATCTGTTTCTTGTAAATTTAATTTGTTTTGGCTACACAAAAAGCAGCAATTTATCCAAACTCATGGGGAGGTCAAGTCTGAATTCCTCATTTTGTGAAAGCTAATTATGAAGATCGAGTCATTTGTGATGATGTGCAATTTGATTTGCTGGACGATTTATGCATTATGAGTGCATGGACATCAAAATCTATTGTTTCCCCATCAAATTGTGGGCTGAAACCTCATTGTGAAAACATTGTCATCTCACCAAGTGTTATATTACGTTTACTTATTTGTTTGTACATCAATAATCAAACTGCAAGTACTAGATTAGATTAGATTACCTACAGTGTGGAAACAGCCCCTTTGGCCCAACAAGTCCACACCGCCTCCTCAAGCATCCCACCCAGACCCACCCCCCTATAACCTCACACCCCTGGACACTACGGGCAATTTAGCATGGCCGATCCTGCACATCTTTGGACTGTGGGAGGAAACTGGAGCACCCGGAGGAGACCCACGCAGACATGGGGAGAATGTGCAAACTCCACACAGACAGTCGCCTGACGCTGGAATCGAACCTGGGTCCCTGGTGCTGTGAGGCTGTAGGGCTAACCACTGAGCCAGCATGCCACCCCAAATGTATTAATCTAGCCCCACATGCTAACCTGCTTGAGAGATGCAGGTTCCATCCAAACATTCAGGGGTAGATTTGTAACTTCCAACCTGAATGAAAAGCTGACGGAAAATAAAGTCAAAGCTTTCTGCAATGTTCAAACAATCCATGATGCCATACTTGTATTTGCATTGATAATTAGAACACAATTGCAGAAATACTTTAACAGTAACTGTCATATTAATGTGCTGATACTCCATTATAGAATCTTTACAGAGTAGACACAGGACACTCAGCCCATACTAACCCTCCAAAGACCATCTCAACTACCCTATCACTGTAACCCTGCATTTCATATTGCTAATCCATCCAACCTGCCCATCCCTGGACACTACGGGCAATTTAGCATGGCCAATCTACCTAACCTGTCCATCTTTGGAATGTGGGAGGGAACCAGAGCACCCAGAGGAAACCCACTGAGACACAGGGAGAATGTGCAAACTCCGCACAGACAATTGCTCAAGGGTGGGTCACTGACATTGTGAGGCAGCAATGCTAACCACTGAGCCACTGTGCCAACCTTATAGGGTCTCACATTTTATTACCAAGTTGTGTTTCTCTTCTTTCACATACACAATTGTTGAAAATAAAAAAAAACAGCTCTTGGATGGCATGGTGGCGCAGTGGTTAGCACTGCTGCCTCACAGAGCCAGGGCCTGGGTGTGATTCCACCCTTGGGTGACTGTCTGTGTGGTGTTTGCTCATTCTCCCATGTTGCGTGGGTTTTCTCCGGGTGCTCCAGTTTCCTCCCATAGTCCAAAAATGTTCCGGCTAGGTGGACTGGCCATGACAAACTGTAATGTTCAGGGCTGTGCAGATTAGGTGGGTGAAAGGAGGATGGGGTCTGGGTGGGATGCTGAGAAGGTCAGTGTGGGCTTGTTGGGCTGAAGGTCCTGTGTCCACACTTCTAATTCTTACAGTGGAGTGAGGGAGCATAATGCTTACAGACTCTTTGCCATGATAGAGCATCTTGGGTCGCCTCTGGACCTGAATGCATTCCTGCAGGCTTTATCCAATGATCCCTTCCTCTGACTATCCCACCCACTACCCTTCAGCAACTGAAACAAACAAAAAAACCCTCAAATTTCTGACGAAAATTGGTAGGCCTGGAAGCAAGTGTGAAAACAGAGCCAACATTTTGACTCCAGCAGAGGGGGAGGAAGGGATGAGTAGAGGGAAAAAAAAAGGAGATATGGCCAGACAAAGGGATTATTGATGGTAAACCAGGGAAGAAGTGAAGCTAGGTAGGTTATAATAGGGCTATGAGTGGGTGAAAATGGCTTGGCGGTTCTGAAAGCAATCTACTTAATGATAGGACCTGGAGGGCTGTGCAATAGTCAAGGAAAGACATTGTCATGCTCTAACATTGTTGAACTCGATATTGAGCCCTGAAGGATTTAAGGTCCCCAAGCAGATTATGAAATGTTACTTTTCCAGGCTTCACTGGAGCACTGCAGCAAGCCTGAGACAGAAATGTTGGCCAGGGAACAGGGTGGTGTGTTGGAATTGGCAAGCAACTGGAAGCTGGATGTGGAGTCTGATGGGGTGGTATGTGAGAATGAGGAGAATGCTCTTATTATTGTGGGGAGGAAGCTGAGGGTTATTTTCACAGACAGAACATAGGTGTTCTGCAAAGTGGTTGCCCAGTCTATGTGTCATTTCTCCAGTGTACAGGAGACCACATTGTGAGCAGTGAATGTCGTAGATTACATTGAGGAAGTACAGTTAAAATGCTGGAAGTTGCATTTGGGACTTTGGATACGGAGGAAGTAAATAGACAGGTGATACACTTTCTACAGTTGCATGGGAAGGTGCCATGAGCTGATGGTGGGGGGCGGTAGGGAGTGAAGGAGGAATGGACCAGGGTGTCCCGGAGAGAACAGTCCTTGTGGATGTCAGGGTAGGAAACGGGAATATGAGTCTGGTGGTGGCATCCCACTGAAGGTGGTGGAAATGGCAGCTTATGATGCTTTGGATGTGGAGTCCGGTGGGGTGGTATGTGAGGACAAGGGGAATGCTATTGTTATTGTGGGAAGAAAGAGAAGAGAAAAGGGAAAAAATGTGCTAAATGAGTAGGACACAGCTGTGGACCCTATCAATCAGGGTGGAGAGGGATCTTTGGTTTTGGAAAAAGGTGGATATTTCTGAGATATCCCTGTGGAAGGTGGTGTCAATAGAACAGAGCCCTACTGCTATTAGTCACATCCATCTTATCAAAGCATCCCCTGCTCACCTTCCATTGTAGGATTGAGTAAAAATCCCAATCATCTAAAATACTGAACTAAAACTCAGGCTTTTCAAAAACTTTCAAAAGCAAAAATGCAGCTGGGCTATGCGCTGGGGAAAATAGACAGACACAGAGATAACTGCCTGTAACCATTATTCAGACCAAAAATCCAATTCACACCTCGACTCTAAAAGAACAATCAACCAGGCCTAAACCCCACACAACACAGACTGAATGGGACCTCTGCAGATAAAAGACATTCAGCTTAAATCAATATTCACCAGCACAGATATCGGGCATTTAACTTCACTCAAAATACATTCACACGCACACTCTTAACTGTCAGGAAGTCAACTGTCGAAAAGTGAACAGCAGTAACACAATGAGATTTCTGACAAAGGGTCCTGATCCGAAACGTCAAACTTCCTGCACCTCTGACACTGCCTGGCCTGCTGTGTTCCTCCATCTCCACACTGTATTACCAGTGACACAGTGTCAAGCACAGGATTAGCACGAAGATAAGAAACCCACAATTAGTACAATTGCAGGCCTCGACCTCACCTGGGGGTAATTCTCCCCAAGAACTATCTGCACCGCTGTCTCCGGAAGAGGGATCCCGACAGCAACCCCAAAAGTCTCCCAACACAGGCCTGTTCTGTACCAAGGGAGCCAACAGCAACCAAACACAACCTGCAGACCGAAGAACCAACACCCTCCGAAAACCACTGACCCGACCGACACCACAAGGCCTCAAGCACATCCTGGGGTGAAAGCCGGCGCACATAATCCACCAGAAAGTAAGGAAAACCAAGTACTCACTACACGTCCAACCACAGACTCAACCCAGGCTGAAGGCCTACGCCGTCCAAAGTCTTCATCAAGGCACCAGGTACGGCAAGCAGGAACGGCCAACTGTATTTCAAAACCGTGTCTATCCCCACTAGTGAGCTTAAAACTCCCGGGACCCCAAAGTTTCCAACCAAGCTAGCAGGAAGTTGGGTAGTGACAGTGTGGAGAAACCTGAGGGTAGGAAGCCTGATTAAAGTTTCTGTGGATAAAACTACTGTTTAGCTTCTAATAGTGTATAAATTGTGTTTAATTTAATGGTGTATTTAAGTACTGTCCTCTGTATAATTAATTTGACAAAGTCACTGTTTATTACATTTTCCTTTATTTGTTGTATTATACTTACCTCTGGTTTTTAATTAAACACAGAAGTTCTTTTGCCCTGAAAAACCTGTCTACTTTCTTCTCTTCACATTCCTATAACTAAACATGTTCCTGTGTCAGAACCAGGGATCTGGGGGTGATCCGAACCACCTTAAAATCAGCAAATTGCAAACTAGAACCCCACACCATTCGTCAACAAACAGAGTCTTTGCTTTCCAATTAAATGATTTTCGATCATTGATGAAAACTCACCTGTTTTTCCCATCAAAGGCAGGGAAGGGAAGCCCCAGAGAGGAGAATGCCTCTCATGACTCAATGCGCATTTGCTGCTAAAGGCCTACTGGGCTCGCATTTCCACTGAGGCCTTGAAAATGCAGTGTACCACTTGTTTGTGTTCTTTTTTAAGACTCAGTTTCACCCTCTAAATTACCCCCCTACTCCCCCAGGTTTGGGCAGCTATCTCATTCCTGATTTCAGATTGGTTAAGATGATATCAACACCGAGAAAACATGTCCACCATTTTAGATTCAAACCCCCTCTGTACCCCTGTCATTCTGCATGGATTATCAGAGTTAACACGCCTCTTAAAACATTCCCTATTATCCATTAATGAAAAAGAAATGTAGAAATCATAGAAATGATACAGCACAGAAGGAGCCCATTGAGCCAATCTTGCCCATGCTGACCCAAAGATACCTAAATGCCTTTTCTAATCCCATATTCCCACACACGGCCCATGGCCCTGCAGCTTACAGCAGATCTAGTTACCATAAGACCATAAGGCCATAAGACATAGGAGTGGAAGTAAGGCCATTCGGCCCATCGAGTCCACTCCGCCATTTCATCATGGCTGATGGACATTTCAACTCCACTTCCTTGCACTCTCCCCATAGCCCTTAATTCCTTGGGAGATCAAAAAATTATCAATCTCTGTCTTGAAGACATTTAATGTCCCGGCCTCCACTGCGCTCCGTGGCAATGAATTCCACAGGCCCACCACTCTCTGGCTGAAGAAATGTCTCCTCATTTCCATTCTAAATTTACCCCCTCTAATTCAAAGGCTGTGCCCACAGGTCCTAGTCTCCCCACCTAACGGAAGCAACCTCCCAGCATCCACCCTTTCTAAGCCATGCATTATCTTGTATGTTTCTGTTAGATCTCCCCTCAGCCTTCTAAACTCTAATGAATACAATCCCAGGGTCCTCAGCATTTCTTTCTAAAAGAGTTTAGGGTCTCTGCCTCTACCACAAACTCGGGCAACAAATTCCAGATACCCACTGTCTTCTGCTTAAAACAGTTTTCTCACATCCCCTCCAATTCTTCTGCCACATAAGTAGTAACTATGAGCCTTGGTTTTTGAACTCTAAGGGCAACAGGCTTGAATTATCTAGTCTATCTCTTACCCCTCACAATTTTGTGTACCTCAATCATGTCATCCATCAGCCTTCTCTGTTCAAAGGAAAAACGTCCCAGCCTCTCCAATCCCTCCTCATAGCTACAATTCTCCAACCCTGGCAAACTTTGTTGACAATCACAATGACAAGTTCCTTTTGAGAAGTGCAATTATACTGCAACGCACTCCACAGGAACAGAAGCAAAAGAAAATTTGACACTGAGTCACTTCAGGAGATTTTGGACAAGTGATAAAAAGCTAGGCCGCAATGTTGAGTTTAAAGATGGTGATTAAAGGAATGCGGAGGTAGATAGTCTTACATAGGAAGCTGCACAGGTTCGGGCCTTTATAGATATAAGCACAGCTGCCAAAAGTAGAGCTACAATGAAATTGCAGGACATACAAGAGGCCACAATCATAGAGTGGTTCTAGGGGGCAAGGAGGTTATAGCAATAAGGAAGGATGAAGCCATTGGGGATTTAGAAAATAGGAACAGGAGTAGTCCATTCAGCCCTTCAATCCTGTTCTGTTATTCAGTGTGATCATGGCTGATCATCCAATTCCCTACACTTCTCCCACTTTCTCTCTTTAGCCCTTTGATCCCTTTAACCCTAAGAACTACATCCAACTCTGTGAAAAGACTCAATGTTTTGGCCTCAACCACTTCCTGTGGCAGAGAATTCCACAAGTTCCCCACTCTTTGGGTGAAGACATTTCTCCTCATTTGAAAACAAGGATGAGAATTTTGGAATTGGCTGGAAGACAATGTAGGTCAACAATTATAGGGAATGATAAATCTGTTTTGTCTTGCAATACATGGGAAATATACATAAGTGTGCCTTCCTTTTAAGTTGCCACTCGTGTGATAATTAAGGGGGTTATTAAGTATAGTTATGAGTGGAGGTGATGGCCTAGTGGTATCACCACTGGATTATTAATATAGAGGATGTTCTGGAGAGCTGGGTTCGAAGCCTACCATGGCAGATGGTGGAATTTGAATTCGATAAATATCTGGAATTAAGAATCTAATAATGACCATAAGTCAATTGACAGGAAAAGCCCATCTGGCTCACTAACGCCCTTTAGTGAATGAGAAAGCTCATACTTACCTGATCTGTCCGACATGTGACTCCAGACCCACAGCAATGTGGTTGACTTTTATCTGCCCTCTGGGCAATTAGGGATGAGCAATAAATGCTGCCTAGCCAGTAACACCCACATCCCATGAATGAATTTTTAAAATTCATCATCTAGATAGACTGTGTGTTATCCATGCAGGAGCTTTCAGGTTGCTCAGTCAGCAGTCAGTTAACAGGCAGTATTAGTGATGGTTAAGTTCTATTCACAGTTATAAATGCCAGTTCTTATGAAGTTGCAGTCATATCTTTGTAATTCATTTCACAATTATAAAAATCATATGGTAGCATAATCATATTTATAATTATAAGCTCGATATTTATGTTGAAGTTATGTGTATTCAGTGGCAATGCTTATTATCATAAGAATAGTACAAAGGACATGAATGTCTTTCTATGGGAATGAATGGGTGTACAGTGAGGTGTATTACTTATAATCTTATCCCTAATGCTAATCTCCCCAAACCATTTCATCTGGGCTAACCTGAAGCACTTAATATTTCACATCATAATTTCATTAAACAGTGCAGATCAGTGTCTATTGACCTGTTCAGGGATTTAGTCTGGTGTTACGGACGAGGCCAAACCCTTCAAAATATATCAAGGAGACAGCTAAACCCTAACTTTTTGTTTAAAGGCAAGTGTGAGGCACTCTGTTCCGAATGTAATTTAGGTTTAAACAAAACATACTGTATGTTTACAACATAATTAAAATACAAACAAAAATAGAAAAATTGGTCTAATTTTAACACTACTGAAATACTTAATAAAATAATAAATTATTTAACTACTAATTATCAACTGTTCCAATATCAGGCAAATTCAGTGAAACAAGTTTTCCTCACATGTTATCTCCTCCAGACCTGGGGAAAGGAACACCTAAAGGAACAATCTAGCAACAGAGCCCTACAGCCCTATAAATGTGGACTTCACAAGCTTCAAAATCTCCCTACCTGCGACCTCATCCTTAAACCAGCCCTGCTTATCCCGGCCTCCTTGACCTGCCCGTCTTCCCTTGACTGACCAACCTCCATCCTAACTCCCCACTGACATTCACCTTTACTGGCTCTGTCCCTGCCTCCTTGACCTGTCCGTCTCCTCTCCTATCTTCTCCCTTATCCATCTTCCATCCGCCTCCCCCTCTCTTTATCTATTTATTTCAGAATGACCTTCCCCTCCCCCATTTCTGAAGAAGGGTCCAGACACGAAACATCAGCTTTCCTGTTCCTCTGATGCTGCTTGGCCTGCTGTGTCCATCCAGCTCTACACCTTGTTATCTCAGATTCTCCAGCATCGGCAGTTCCTACCATCTCTCTCTCTTAAAGGCATGGTGCTTTCACAGTTTGCCAAGAGCAAATTGTTTCTCTCCTATTTCTGCCTGTTATAGACAGGGCCAACTAAGGAAAGGTCACTGCAGGCTACTTCAACACCTGTAGGTTTGGTTAGCTCATTTGGTTAGACGGCTAAGTCATAATGCAGCATGATGCCAACAGTGTGGGTATAATCCCTATACTGCCTGAGGTTACCATGAAAGACTCTTTCTTCAACCTTAGTTGAAGTACGGTGAGCCTCAGGTTAAGCCACTATTAGTCATCTCTCTCTAATAAGAGACCTGATCTGTTAGAACTCTGGTGTCTTTACTATTACTCCAAAATTGACCAGTGAAAGCTTTTCAACTGATCATTTGGGATGAGTAGAAAGTGATTTTCTGGTTGGTAGAGTGATGTTCTCAGCTATGACTTTGAAAGAAAACTTATTTCACAAATAGCCATTTATCTGCTTAATAACTTAATAAACTTTAATGTGAGTATAAAATGAATCAAAAGGTACAACTGAGCTTATAAATAAATAAGTTTGGACCCCTAACCCACCTAAGTTAATTAACTAAATTGTGCAATTTTTGCAGTAAGGATTTTGTACAGATTTACGCATAAAAACTTTAAGTTTCAACCACAACAGCCAACCCGATTTGTAACAATTTGTGGAAGACAGGGACCAACATGACCAGCATTCGAGATATTTTACTGTCTCCACAAACTAACTTGTTGTGTCCTGTTTCCAGATAGTTGATTATTTGTGATATTGTTCCCTTTGTAAAAGGTTCAATTCTGGAAGCTGGTAAGTTTGCTGCTCCCTGGTCAATATCAGCTCTTTGGCAGTCCTGAATTGCATTCCAGCATGGGAGGCTAGGAGAAAATGTTTAATTTGCTTTGGTTCTTAATGCATACTATCAAACACTGCATTCCAATGTGCCTACATCATTTTTTGTGTTTCTGTCAAGAACTTGTGATTGTTTCTTGCTCAGTGTATCTCACATCAGATCCTCACAGGCAAACACGTCATTTTCATTTTCCTTTGCATTTGTAGTTTCACCTCTTTAGTTATTGTTTAGATTCCTTTCTTTTTGCCACTGATTCTCGGTAACGCCTAGCCCCCATATCTGCCCAGTAAGCGTGGTTACAGATGAAGACAGTCGATTGCCAGGCCACTATGTCCCACACGATCACTCTCTGTCTCACTTTATCCAACCCATGTAAACATTCTCCGGTCCCAGCCAGAGCAAGATCAAGTTCTGGGCACCTGTTTGATTCAAGGTGATTGGTGGGGATGATGCTCCTCTTCCTGCTCCATTGCACCTGACCCAAACACAGTGTTCGGCAATGCTCAACCAGACAGATCTCAACAGGGCAGGCTCCTGCTGCCATCAGCTTTGAGACGAGAGAAGTAAATCCCGCAGCAGAGCCACCAGCAGCACCCCCACCCCATCCCCAAACATCTTTGAATGAAAATGATATTACAGATTTTCAACTATCAGGAAATAGGCAACAATATCCAAGTTTATGTAGACAATTAAATATCTTGAATACTGGTCCTTGTCTAATGCAAATGTTTGTACATTAGGTTGGCCATTTTAGTCAGAACCTCGAATTATCTCAGGCGCAAGTCTGTGCACAAAATCCTTACAGCATTAAATGTGCAATTTAGTTATTCATCTTGGGTGAGTTAGGGTCATATTTATTTATTTATATGCTCGGTTATGCTTTTTGATTTATATTATATCCATGTTAATGCAACTTAAAATTTACTAATATCTTTATATATGTTAAAGTCATAACATCAATGCAAAAATGTTTAATTTATTGTGGTCTCATTAACTGATAGCTATAACAATAATTTTATACACTCTACTAACATCAAAGACTGATATTGTTAAATGCATTTATAAGATTATTACGATAATATATCCAGTCACCAGCTCTGGTGGTACAGATATGTTTACGTAAAGTGGTACATTTGCATTTATACAATTATTAAGTTGCTGTAATAGAATATATTACATTAAAATGGTAATATCATCATATTTACATAGAGTAATACAGAGTAATAATTACTCATATTCAGATAGTTTCAGTCCTGTTACATTAATGCTGATGCGTTATAAATAAAAGGGCTTATTTGCTATGCAGTAGAATATTTTGAATACTAGATCAATGTACAGTAATTGATTCAATATGTGTACTATAATATAGAGACAAAATTCTATAAATCATATTATATTATAAATATTTCTTCTTTATTTCAGATAATCTTAACATGTTCATAAAATAATATGAATGCTGTTAGTTGCATCTCTATAAAATGGTAATGAATGACGTCAATGAAGTTCTGCTAGTATATATGAATGAGGGAGGCCATTCAGTCCAATGCTACTGTTCTGTTTCTCATTGACCTTAGCCTATGTGCCTTCTTGCGACATTCCTTAATCCCTTCTCTCTCCAGAATAACGTCTGATTGCCCCTTTGGAGCCATTTGTTCTCGTGGCTTCGATGGCCATGTGACTGATTCCATACTTGCTGCAGCCACTGGGTAGGCAGTTCCAGCTGACCTCTCCTTCTTACTCCCTTAACTTGCTCATTTTTTTGTATGCCCTGGTATTTGAACCATCACGGTCCTGACACTATGTGCTCGGTTGGATATTGTCAGTTCCCTTCCTAACCTAGTTACGGTATTATAATTGCATTTAGTTTGCTGTTTCAATTTCATTAATACAGTTAATATGCTGTATAGTCACAACTGCATAATTAACATTACGGTTACAGTAATATGATTGTGTTATTATAGTTGGTTACATTACTATAATTATAGCAGTACAGTTACATTAATACTTACATTTCTCTAATTACATTATTCTCATTACAGTGCTATCATTGTGTTAATATAGCTCCAGACGTATACTTTATGTTGCATTAATATAGTTTAGATTAACAATCACATTTATATAATTGCATTAATGTAATATAAAGTGAAAATTGTTTATAAACCTCAAGAAGTTGGAAAGCTGAGTGGTTACTATCAATATAGAACAGAGAAAGATTACAGATGTTACTTTATGTAACATAGTTCTAAATTTATTATCTCAAATTACTTCCATCATCACACTGACATCAGAGCTGTTAACACCAGTACTGTGTGCAGTTATGCAGTGCTAGACATATACCCACCAACTGAGTCAGTGTTATTCAGTAAAAAGCCTTTCTCAGCCATTGCTATACCATAGAGCTATGCACTAACAGACTTGCAACTTCCACTAATATAACGTCAGTACTACACAAAGGAATTGTGTCTGTAATATACAGAAAATTAAGCCTCACCCACTGAACTTTAAGCCCTGCCCAATGAACCTATCCTCTTAGTGCCTGCTCACAGAATGCCTTGCCTCTCCTTCTCATGCCAATTAGCACAGACCCATAGCCAGGCATCTTACCTTGCTGGGCAGCAGTCTTTAGTCAAGGGCATGTATAGCTTGCTGTATCAATCTCACACCTACACCATTGTGTCACAACTTACACAGAAATCACACTGAACGTGCAGCTAGTGAGCAGCACATCTCAAAGCCTGAGGAGACTGATCTTCACCAAATCCCATGGAAGCACCTGTCAGTCAGAGGGTCCAAGCACAATAAGGTTTTTTTTTCACTCTTTGTGGGACATGGGCATCGCTGGTTGGCCAGCATTTATTGCCTGGCCCTAGTTGCCTTTGAGAAGGTGGTTTTGAGCTGCCTTTTAGAACTGCTGCAGTCTACCTGGGTTGACACACAATGCCATTAGGGATGGAATTCCAGTATTTCGACCCAGAGATAGTGAAGGAAAGGTGATGTATTCCCAAGACAGGATTGTGAGTGGCTTGGAAGGGAACCTGAAGGTGGTGGTGTTTCCATGTATCTGCTGCCCTCGTCCTCTGGATGGAAGTTGTCATGGGTTTAGAAGACACTCTCTGAGGATCTTTGATGAATTTCTGCCCTGCATCTCGTAGAATATATATACTACTACTAAGGGGATTGGCCATGGTCAGATTTCTGGTTTTGATGTTCTGTGTCAGGTGTTCTGCTCTTTTGAAATCCTGGGGTTGACTCCGTCATGACCAGGCCGGGGGTAGGGTCAATGTGGCTGGGGATGCTTATGGGCATCAGTCAAGGACTGGCACTTGTCATCCAGGTTAGGTCACTTATGAGGGTGGGCCATGGTCTACCCAGAGAAACTAAGGGGGGAAAAGGGTTAGGGGACTAAGGGAAGTTCACTGCCACTAGGATGGAGACTCAGGAACCTATTGATGTGGATTGGGAAGGGCTGCAGATAGGGAGAAGGAGAATAAAAATGGTACAGCTGGGGAGGAGTATTTGTTAGAGGTGTGATACAGTAAAACATGGATGAGAGCAAGATCATGAGGGAGGAGGCCAGAGTCAGGAGCCATTTGTTTTCTCAGATTCAATGGGCGTGTGACGGGCCTCAAGTTGAGGACAGTGGTCATCTCACATGCTAGGGCTGGGCGTGGGGAATGTTGGGCAGGTGCAGTCCCATGGAAACAGTTTGAATGAGGACCCAGGCAGGCGTGAAGCCGATGGTGTTCACAAGTAGGGCAACCAAGAAGGAGCTCTGGATATTTTTCAGGGCTTCACCAACACATGGAGGCTTAGGCTGGAAGCCATTGTGTGGAAGAATACTGACCATCACCTTCCAAATCAATCTTGTGCAATGTGAAAGGAAATGGCAGTGCCTGACATGGCGGGGGTGGGGGGGTGGGGGTGGTGCGGTGGTATGGTGGTGGTGGTGGGTGGGGTGTGGGTGGGATGAGGGTGTCGACTTGTGGGGTTTGGGGCTCTAAGACCCACCGATGTGAGACTCTTTAGAGGGTGGCAATGTTGCACCCAGTCTCATACACAGCATATGATACTGTACTGTAGGCTCCTGAATACCTTGCAATCTTCATGCATTGGTCCCTGTATGCCTCTGTGCTACACACATCTCTTAGAATGAACACCAGCACCAAATAAGAGGGATGTTTCATAAGGGGCAACAGTCAAACCCATCACCCTGTACACAATTCATTCTTCAAGCTGCAACAGGCTCCCAGCACTGATATTGCTCCATGGTACATCCAGTATGGGCATAGAGGTAAGCATCACCCCGGCACAGTGTCTTTTGAGTTTAAAAGGGGACTCAAAGAAACAGATGTCATGCAAAACTAACAAAACTTTATCTAAACATGATGTTTTAGATACAGGGTGTTGCCAACTGTGGCACCAAAGTGCCCCTTGCAGGATTTTTTTCTTTCTTTTCCTTATACTCAATCTTTGTGTTGTCCCTGGTTCTAACATTGAGCTGGAGAGAACTTTGTGAACCATGGGGCCTATTGACCTGGGCGGTTTGGTTGGGCGACCCATGGGAATGTGTCTAGACAGTCCAGACATACCGAGGGTTATCTGACCAGAGGCAAGTTGACATTCTCTGGCTTAAATTTTCAAGGGTCCAGGGGCCGGATGGGGGGGTGGAGGGTCCTGAGAGGAGCTTTCTGAGGGGGTTATTGTGTGCTCCTTCCTCTGGATGAGTACATCCTGGCACCTGATGAGGAAGGGACACCTGGAGTGCTGGGCAGGCACTGTCCCAATGCCGCCAGGCCATCAGTGCTGAGGAGCAGTGACTGGCCTCGTGGTTAGCCTGAGCAGAGACTCTGACACATTCCATGACAGCTGCCAACTTGGACATGGAAGTGGACAGATGATCACATGTTGGAAGCAGTGTGACTGCAGTCCTGTGCAGCCTCTGAGCTACGAAGGCCACTCTCTCCCACATCCTTGTCTGCTGCTCCTGTCCCTCCTTGTTCATGAGGATGGAGTCTCTGAGTGCCATGAGATCATCAGCCACCTGGAGTTCTGAAGCTCCTCGGGAACTGTGCCCTGGGGTGTTTCTTCTTTGTCCACTCACGTGATAGGGAAGCCTCCCAGGTGAGTGTGTAGTCTGTGTAGAGGCTCTGCAGAGTTAGTGGCCTGGAATGTCCATGGGAGCGAGTGAGGATAGGTGTTCCAGGCAATAAAAGTGGAGCATGAGTTTTACTGGGAGCTGGGTGAAGGGACAGGAAGACAGTGAGTGCAAAGGAGCATTTAACCTGGCCAAGCCAGAAAATGTCATGGACTTTCTTCATGCAACGTTCGCTGCTCCTCTGGACGGTGCAGACATCACAGACCCAGGAGCAGGCTACCAGGATGCCCCTCCTCTTGGTGAGGTCCTTCACAAGGACGTGTAATTGGAGAATCGCAATGCCATCTATTCCCAGTCCAACATCGACTGTATTTCATCACACAGGGCAGTTTCTCAATGCCAGTGCTCATCCAGATTTGCAGCAGACTTTTTAAGAATTCATGGGCAACAACAATGCAGGTCAGTCACCAGATCACCACTGATTGGCAAGTTATTCTGGGAAAAGCATGCTGTCCAATTGGAATGAAATGGGGAGAATGACACCACGAAGAAAAGTAAGTAGTGAAAGAGAATTTTCTCAATGGGAAACCATCCAAATAACTTCAGAATTCTAACACTTATCTAAAAATAGTAGGATTCAGCTTGCATGAGATTCTTATCTCCACCTGTACGAAACCCCGGTATTATAGAGTAATAGATCTGTCCGTGGCAGTACTGTACCCCAGTGTTATACAGCATCAGACTTGTCCCCACCAGTACTGTGCCCCAGTGTTATACAGTGACAGACCTGTCCCCACCAGTTCTGTACCCCAATGTTATACAGCAACAGATCTCTCCCCACCGGTACTGTACCCCAGTGTTATACAGAGCCAGACCTGTCCCCACCAGTGCTGTACCCCCGTGTTATACAGTGACAGACCTGCCCCCACCAGTACTTTACCCCAGTGTTATACAGCAACAGATCTGTCCCCACCAGTACTGTACCCCAGTGTTATACAGCGACAGACCTGTCCCCACCAGTACTGTACACCAGTGTTATACAGTGACCGACTTGTCCCCATCAGTACTGTACCCCAGTGTTATACAGCGACAGACCTGTCCCCACCAGTACTGTACCCCAGTGTAATACAGCGACAGACCTGTCCCCACCAGTACTGTACCCCAGTGTTATTCAGTGTCAGACCTGTCCCCACCAGTACTGTACCCCCGTGTTATACAGCAGCAGACCTGTGCCCACCAGTACTGTACCCCAGTGTAATACAGCAGCAGACCTGTCCCCACCAGTACTGTACCCCAGTGTAATACAGCGACAGACCTGCCCCCACGGGTACTGTACCCCAGTGTTATACAGTGACCGACTTGTCCCCATCAGTACTGTACCCCAGTGTTATACAGCGACAGACCTGTCCCCACCAGTACTGTACCCGAGTGTAATACAGCGACAGACCTGTCCCCACCACTACTGTACCCCAGTGTAATACAGCAGCAGACCTGTCCCCACCAGTACTGTACCCCCAGTGTTATGCAGCGACAGATCTGTCCCCACCACTACTGTACCCCCAGTGTTATACAGCGACTCTCCTGTCCCCACCGGTACTGTACCCCAGTGTTATACAGCAGCAGACCTGTCCCCACCAGTACTGTGCCCCAGTGTAATACAGCGACAGACCTGTCCCCATCAGTACTGTACCCCAGTGTTATACAGCGACAGACCTGTCCCCACCAGTACTGTACACCGGTGTTATACAGCGACAGACCTGTCCCCACCTTTACTGTACCCCAGTGTTATACAGCGACAGACCTGTCCCCACCGGTACTGTACCCCAGTGTAATACAGCGACAGACCTGTCCCCACCAGTACTGTACCCCAATGTTATACAGCGACAGACCTGTCCCCACCAGTGCTGTACCTCAGTGTTGTACAGTGACAGACTTGTCCCCACCAGTACTGTACCCCAGAGTTATGCAGTGAAAGACCTGTCCCCACCGGTTCTGTAGCCCAGTGTTAAACAGTGACAGACATGTCCCCACCAGTACTGTTGCCCAGTGTTAAACATTGATAGGCCTGTCCCCACCAGTACTGTACCCCAATGTTATAGAGCGACAGACCTGTCCTCACCAGTACTGGACTGCAGTGTTATACAGTGACAGACCTGTCACCACCCGTACTGTACTGCAGTGTTATACAGTGACAGACCTGTCACCACCCGTACTGTACCCCCAGTGTTATACAGCGACAGACCTGTCCCCACCAGTGCTGTACCCCAGTGTTATTCATCGACAGACGTGACCCCACCAGTACTGTACACCAGTGTTATTCATTGTCAGACCTGTCCCCACCAGTGCTGTATCCCCAGTGTTATACAGCAACGGACCTGTCCCCACCAATACTTTACCCCAGTGTTATACAGCAACAGATCTGACCCACCAGTACTGAACACCAGTGTTATACAGCGACAGACATGTTCCCAACAATACTGTACCCCTAGTCTTATACAGCGACAGACCTGTCCCCACCAGTACTGTACCCCAGTCATATACAGCGACAGACCTGTCCCCACCAGTACTGTACCACAGTGTTATACAGCGACAGACCTGTCCCCACCAGTACTGGACTGCAGTGTTATACAGTGACAGACCTGTCACCACCCGTACTGTACTGCAGTGTTATACAGTGACAGACCTGTCACCACCCGTACTGTACCCCCAGTGTTATACAGCGACAGACCTGTCCCCACCAGTGCTGTACCCCAGTGTTATTCATCGACAGACGTGACCCCACCAGTACTGTACACCAGTGTTATTCATTGTCAGACCTGTCCCCACCAGTGCTGTATCCCCAGTGTTATACAGCAACGGACCTGTCCCCACCAATACTTTACCCCAGTGTTATACAGCAACAGATCTGACCCACCAGTACTGAACACCAGTGTTATACAGCGACAGACATGTTCCCAACAATACTGTACCCCTAGTCTTATACAGCGACAGACCTGTCCCCACCAGTACTGTACCCCAGTCATATACAGCGACAGACCTGTCCCCACCAGTACTGTACCACAGTGTTATACAGCGACAGACCTGTCCCCACCAGTACTGTGCCCCAGTGTTATACAGCGACAGACCTGTCCCCACCAGTACTGTACCCCAGTGTTATACAGCGACAGACCTGTCCCCACCAGTACTGTGCCCCAGTGTTATACAGCGACAGACCTGTCCCCACCAGTACTGTACCCCAGTGTTATACAGCGACAGACCTGTCCCCACCAGTACTGTGCCCCAGTGTTATACAGCGACAGACCTGTCCCCACCAGTACTGTACCCCAGTGTTATACAGCGACAGACCTGTCCCCACCAGTACTGTACCCCAGTGTTATGCAGGGACAGACCTGTCCCCACCACTACTGTACCCCCAGTGTTACACAGCGACTCACCTGACCCCACCAACTACTGTACCGCAGTGTTATACAGCGACAGACCTGTTCCCACCAGTACTGTACCCCAGTGTTATACAGTGAAAGACCTGTCCCCACCAGTTCTGTACCCAAGTGTTAAATAGTGACAGACCTGTCCCCACCAATTCTGTACCCCAGTGTTAAACAGTGACAGACCTGTCCCCACCAGTACTGTACCCCAATGTTATACAGCGACAGACATGTTCCCAACAATACTGTATGCCTAGTCTTATACAGTGACAGAGCTGTCCCCACCAGTATTGTACCCTAGTGTTATACAGCGACAGACCTGTTACTACCAGTTCTGTACCCCCAGTGTTATACAGAGACAGACCTGTCACCACCAGTTCTGTACCCCAGTGTTATACAGTGACAGACCTGTCACTACCAATTCTGTACCCTCAGTGTTATACAGCGACAGACCTGTCAGCGCCAGTACTGTACCCCAGTGTTATAAAGCGACAGACCTGTCGCCACCAGTACTGTACCCCAGTGTTATACAACGACAGACCTGTTCCCACCATTACTGTACCCCAGTGTTATCCAGTGACAGACCTGTCCCCACCAGTGCTGTACCCCCAGTGTTTTACAGTGACAGACCTGCCCCCACCAGTACTGTACCCCAGTGTTATACAGCGACAGACCTGTCACCACCAGGACTGTACCCCAGTGTTATACTGCGACAGACCTGTCACCACCAGGACTGTACCTCAGTGTTATAAAGCGACAGACCTGTCGCCACCAGTACTGTACCCCAGTGTTATACAACGACAGCCTTGTCCCCACCAGTGCTGTACAACAGTGTAATACAGTGACAGACCTGTTCCCACCAGTACTGTACCCCAGTGTTATCCAGTGACAGACCTGTCCCCACCAATGCTGTACCGCCAGTGTTTTAAAGTGACAGACCTGCCCCCACCAGTACTGTACCCCAGCGTTATACAGCGACTGACCTGTCCCCACAAGTGCTGTACCCCCAGTGTGATACAGCGACAGACCTGTCTCCACCAGTGCTGTACCCCAGTGTTATACACTGACAGACCTGTCCCCACCAGTACTGTACCCCAGTGTTATACAGCGACACACCTGTCACCACCAGTGCTGTATCCCCAGTGTTATACAGCGACAGACCTGTCCCCACCAGTACTGTACCCCCTGTGTTATACAGCGACTGACCTGTCCCCACAAGTGCTGTACCCCCAGTGTTACACAGCGACACACCTGTCACCACCAGTGCTGTACCCCCAGTGTTATACAGCGACAGACCTGATCCCACCAGTGCTGTACACCAGCGCTATACAGTGACAGACCTGTCCCCACCAGTACTGTACCCCAGTGTTATACAGTGTCAGACCTGTCCCCACCAGTACTGTACCCCCTGTGTTATACAGCGACAGACCTGTCCCCACCAGTACTGTACCCCCTGTGTTATACAGCGACAGACCTGTCCCCACCAGTACTGTACCCCAATGTTATACAGTGACAGACCTGTCCCCACCAGTACTGTACCCCAGTGTTATACAGTGTCAGACCTGTCCCCACCAGTACTGTACCCCCTGTGTTATACAGCGACAGACCTGTCCCCACCAGTACTGTACCCCAATGTTATACAGCGACAGACCTGTCCCCACCAGTACTGTACCCCAGTGTTATACATTGACAGACTTGTCCCCACCAGTAATGAACCCCAGTGTTATACAGTGACAGACCTGACCCCACCAGTACTATACCCCAGTGTTATAGAGTGACAGATCTGTCTCCACCAGAACTGTACACCAGTGTTATACGGCGACTGACCTGTCCCCACCAGTACTGTGCCCCAGTGTTATACAGCGACAGACCTTTCCCCAGAAGTGCTGTACCTCAGTGTTATACAGCGACAGACCTGTCTCCACCAGTACTGTCCCCTCAGTGTTATACAGCAACAGACCTGTCCCCACCAGTACCTTACCCCAGTGTTATACAGCGACAGATCTGTCCCCACCAGTGCTGTACCCCAGTGTTATACAGCGACAGATCTGTCCCCACCAGTACTGTACCCCAGTGTTATAAAGCGACAGACCTGTCACCACCAGGACTGTACCCCAGTGTTATACAGCGACTGACCTGTCCCCACAAGTGCTGTACCCCCAGTGTTATACAGTGACAGACCTGTCCCCACCGGTACTGTACCCCAGTGTAATACAGTGACAGACTTGTCCCCACCGGTACTGTACCCCAGTGTTATACAGTGAAGGACCTGTCTCCACCAGTGCTGTACCTCAGTGTTATACATTGATAGGCCTGTCCCCACCAGTACTGTACCCCAATGTTATAGAGCGACAGACCTGTCCCCACCAGTACTGTACTGCAGTGTTATACAGTGACAGACCTGTCACCACCCGTACTGTACCCCAGTGTTACGCAGCGACAGACCTATCACCACCAGTTCTGTACCCCACGTTTTACACAGTGACAGACCTGTCACCACCAGTACTGTACCCCAGTGTTATACAGCGACAGACCTGTCCAAACCAGTGCTGTACCCCAGTGTTATACAGTGACAGATCTATCTCCACCAGTACTGTACCCCCAGTGTTATACAGCGACAGACGTATCCCCACAAGTGCTGCCCCCCTGGTGTTATACAGCGACAGACTTATCCCCACCGGTACTGTACCCCCGGTGTTATACAGCGACAGACCTGTCCCCACCAGTACTGTCCCCTCAGTGTTATACAGCAACAGACCTGTCCCCACCAGTACCTTACCCCAGTGTTATACAGCGACAGATCTGTCTCCACCAGAACTGTACACCAGTGTTATACGGCGACTGACCTGTCCCCACCAGTACTGTACCCCAGTGTTATACAGCGACAGACCTTTCCCCAGAAGTGCTGTACCTCAGTGTTATACAGCGACAGACCTGTCTCCACCAGTGCTGTACCCCAGTGTTATACACTGACAGACCTGTCCCCACCTGTACTGTACCCCAGTGTTATACAGCGACACACCTGTCACCACCAGTGCTGTATCCCCAGTGTTATACAGCGACAGACCTGTCCCCACCAGTACTGTACCCCCTGTGTTATACAGCGACTGACCTGTCCCCACAAGTGCTGTACCCCCAGTGTTACACAGCGACACACCTGTCACCACCAGTGCTGTACCCCCAGTGTTATACAGCGACAGACCTGATCCCACCAGTGCTGTACACCAGCGCTATACAGTGACAGACCTGTCCCCACCAGTACTGTACCCCAGTGTTATACAGTGTCAGACCTGTCCCCACCAGTACTGTACCCCCTGTGTTATACAGCGACAGACCTGTCCCCACCAGTGCTGTACCCCCTGTGTTATACAGCGACAGACCTGTCCCCACCAGTACTGTACCCCAGTGTTATACATTGACAGACTTGTCCCCACCAGTAATGAACCCCAGTGTTATACAGTGACAGACCTGACCCCACCAGTACTGTACCCCAGTGTTATAGAGTGACAGACTTGTCCCCACCAGTAATGAACCCCCAGTGTTATACAGTGACAGATCTGTCCCCACGAAAACTGTACCCCAGTTGTATACAGCGACAGAAATGTTCCCACCAGTACTGTACCTCAGTGTTATACAGCGACAGACCTGACCCCACCAGTACTGTACCTCAGTGTTATACAGCGACAGACCTGTCCCCACCAGTACTGTACCCCAGTGTTATAAAGCGACAGACCTGTCACCACCAGGACTGTACCCCAGTGTTATAAAGCGACAGACCTGTCAGCACCAGTACTGTACCCCAGTGTTATACAGCGACAGACTTGGCCCCACCAGTGCTGTACACCAGTGTTATACAGTGACAGACCTGTTCCCACCAGTACTGTACCCCAGTGTTATCCAGTGACAGACCTGTCCCCACCAGTGCTGTACCCCCAGGGTTTTACGGTGACAGACCTGCCCCCACCAGTACTGTACCCCAGTGTTATACAGCGACAGACCTGTCCCCACCAGTACTGTACCCCCAGTGTTATACAGCGACACACCTGTCACCACCAGGAGTGTACCCCAGTGTTATAAAGCGACAGACCTGTCGCCACCAGTACAGTACCCCCAGTGTTATAAAGCGACAGACCTGTCAGCACCAGTACTGTACCCCAGTGTTATGCAACGACAGACGTGGCCCCACCAGTGCTGTACACCAGTGTTATACAGTGACAGACCTGTTCCCACCAGTGCTCTCCTCCCAGTGTTACACAGCAACAGACCTGTTCCCACCAGTGCCTTACGCCAGTGTTATACAGCGACAGATCTGTCCCCACCAGTACTGTACCGCAGTGTTATACAGCGACAGACCTTTCCCCACCAGTACTGTACCCCAGTGTTATACAGCGACAGATCTGTCCCACCCAGTACTGTACCCCAGTGTTATACAGCGACTGACCTGTCCCCACAAGTGCTGTACCCCCAGTGTTATACAGTGACAGACCTGTCCCCACCGGTACTGTACCCCAGTGTAATACAGTGACAGACTTGTCCCCACCAGTACTGTACCCCAGTGTTATACAGTGAAGGACCTGTCTCCACCAGTGCTGTACCTCAGTGTTATACATTGATAGGCCTGTCCCCACCAGTACTGTACCCCAATGTTATAGAGCGACAGACCTGTCCCCACCAGTACTGTACTGCAGTGTTATACAGTGACAGACGTGTCACCACCCGTACTGTACCCCAGTGTTACGCAGCGACAGACCTATCACCACCAGTTCTGTACCCCACGTTTTACACAGTGACAGACCTGTCACCACCAGTACTGTACCCCAGTGTTATACAGCGACAGACCTGTCACCACCAGTACTGTACCCCAGTGTTATACAGCGACAGACCTGTCCAAACCAGTGCTGTACCCCAGTGTTATACAGTGACAGACCTGTCCCCACCAGTTCTGTACCCCAATGTTATACAGCAACAGATCTCTCCCCACCAGTACTGTACCCCAGTGTTATACAGCGACAGACCTGTCCCCACCAGTACCTTACCCCAGTGTTATACAGCGACAGATCTGTCCCCACCAGTGCTGTACCCCAGTGTTATACAGTGACAGATCTATCTCCACCAGTACTGTACCCCCAGTGTTATACAGCGACAGACGTATCCCCACAAGTGCTGCCCCCCTGGTGTTATACAGCGACAGACTTATCCCCACCGGTACTGTACCCCCGGTGTTATACAGCGACAGACCTGTCCCCACGAGTACTGTCCCCTCAGTGTTATACAGCAACAGACCTGTCCCCACCAGTACCTTACCCCAGTGTTATACAGCGACAGATCTGTCCCCACCAGTGCTGTACCCCAGTGTTATACAGCGACAGATCTGTCTCCACCAGAACTGTACACCAGTGTTATACGGCGACTGACCTGTCCCCACCAGTACTGTACCCCAGTGTTATACAGCGACAGACCTTTCCCCAGAAGTGCTGTACCTCAGTGTTATACAGCGACAGACCTGTCTCCACCAGTGCTGTACCCCAGTGTTATACAGTGACAGACCTGTCCCCACCAGTACTGTACCCCAGTGTTATACAGCGACAGATCTGTCTCCACCAGAACTGTACACCAGTGTTATACGGCGACTGACCTGTCCCCACCAGTACTGTCCCCTCAGTGTTATACAGCAACAGACCTGTCCCCACCAGTACCTTACCCCAGTGTTATACAGCGACAGACCTGTCCCCACCAGTACTGTACCCCAGTGTTATACAGTGACAGACCTGTCCGCCCCAGTACTGTACCTCAGTGTTCTACAGCGACAGACCTGTCCCCACCAGTACTGTCCCCCCAGTGTTATACAGTGACAGATCTGTCCCCACCAGTACTGTACCCCAGTGTTATACACTGATAGACCTGTCCCCACCAGTACTGTACCCCAGTATTATACAGTGACAGACCTGTCCGCCCCAGTACTGTACCCCAGTGTTCTACAGCGACAGACCTGTCCCCACCAGTACTGTCCCCCCAGTGTTATACATTGACAGATCTGTCCCCACCAGTGCTGTACCCCAGTGTTATACAGCGACAGACCTGTCCCCACCGCTACTGTACCCCAATGTTATTCATTGAAAGACCTGACCCCACCACTACTGTACCCCAGTGTTATTCATCGAAAGACCTGACCCCACCAGTACTGTACCCCCAGTGTTATACAGCGCCACACCTGTCCCCCACCGGTACTGGACCTGAGTGTTATACAGCGACAGACCTGTCTCCACCAGTACTGTACCCCCAGTGTTATACAGCCACAGACGTATCCCCACCACTGCTGCCCCTCTGGTGTTATACAGCAACAGACTTATCCCCACCAGTGCTGTCCCCCCGGTGTTATACAGCATCAGACTTGTCCCCACCAGGACTGTCCCCCCGGTGTTATACAGCGACAGACCTGTCCCCACCAGTACCTTACCCCAGTGTTATACAGTGACAGACCTGTCCCCACCAGTACTGTACCCCAGTGTTATACGGCGACAGACCTGTCCCCACCAGTACTGTACCCCAGTGTTATACGGTGACTGACCTGTCCCCACCAGTACTGTACCCCAGTGTTATAATGCGACAGACCTGTCCCCCCCAGTACTGTACCCCAGTGTTATACAGCGACAGACCTGTCCCCACCATTACTGTCCCCCCAGTGTTATACAGCGACAGATCTGTCCCCACCAGTGCTGTACCCCAGTGTTATACAGCGGCAGATCTGTCCGCACCAGTACTGTACCGCAGTGTTATACAGCGACAGATCTATCCCCACCAGTACTGTACCCCCAGTGTTATACAGCGACAGACCTGTCCCCTCCAGTACTGTACCCCAGTGTTATACAGCGACAGGCCTGTCCCCACCACTACTGTACCCCAATGTTATTCATCGAAACACCTGACCCCACCACTACTGTACCCCAAATTTATTCATCCAAAGACCTGACCCCACCAGTACTGTACCCCAGTGTTATTCATCGAAAGACCTGACCCCACCAGTACTGTACCCCCAGTGTTATACAGCGCCAGACCTGTCCCCCACCGGTCTTGTACCCGAGTGTTATACGCCTGCTCCTGCCCCACCGAACTCATCTCCACATATCTGGACTCCATTTTCTCCCCTTTGGTCCAGGAACTCCCCACCTACGTCCGTGACACCACCCACGCCCTCCACTTCCTCCAGGACTTCCAATTTCCTGGCCCCCAACACCTCATATTCACCATGGACGTCCAGTCCCTATACACCTGCATTCCGCATGCAGATGGCCTCAAGGCCCTCCGCTTCTTCCTGTCCCGCAGGCCCGACCAGTCCCCCTCCACCGACACTCTCATCCGCCTAGCTGAACTCGTCCTCACCCTCAACAACTTCTTTTTTGACTCCTCCCACTTCCTACTGACCAAGGGGGTGGCCATGGGCACCCGCATGGGCCCCAGCTATGCCTGCCTCTTTGTAGGTTACGTGGAACAGTGCCTCTTCCGCACCTACACAGGCCCCAAACCCCACCTCTTCCTCCGGTACATTGATGACTGTATCGGCGCCGCCTCTTGCTCCCCAGAGGAGCTCGAACAGTTCATCCACTTCACCAACACCTTCCACCCCAACCTTCAGTTCACCTGGGCCATCTCCAGCACATCCCTCACCTTCCTGGACCTCTCAGTCTCCATCTCAGGCAACCAGCTTGTAACTGATGTCCATTTCAAGCCCACCGACTCCCACAGCTACCTAGAATACACCTCCTCCCACCCACCCTCCTGCAAAAATTCCATCCCCTATTCCCAATTCCTCCGCCTCCGCCGCATCTGCTCCCACGATAAGACATTCTACTCCCGCACATCCCAGATGTCCAAGTTCTTTAAGGACTGCAACTTTCCCCCCACAGTGATCGAGAACGCCCTTGACCGCGTCTCCCGTATTTCCCGCAACACATCCCTCACACCCCGCCCCCGCCACAACCGCACTAAGAGGATCCCCCTCATTCTCACACACCACCCTACCAACCTCCGGATACAACACATCATCGTCCGACACTTTCGCCATTTACAATCCGACCCCACCACCCAAGACATTTTTCCATCCCCACCCCTGTCTGCTTTCCGGAGAGACCACTCTCTCCGTGACTCCCTTGTTCGCTCCACACTGCCCTCCAACCCCACCACACCCGGCATCTTCCCCTGCAACCGCAGGAAATGCTACACTTGCCCCTGCACCTCCTCCCTCACCCCTATCCCAGGCCCCAAGAAGACATTTCACATTAAGCAGAGGTTCACCTGCACATCTGCCAATGTGGTATACTGCATCCATTGCACCCGGTGTGGCTTCGTCTACATTGGGGAAACCAAGCGGAGGCTTGGGGACCGCTTTGCAGAACACCTCTGCTCAGTTCGCAACAAACAACTGCACCTCCCAGTCGCAAACCATTTCCACTCCCCCTCCCATTCTCTAGATGACATGTCCATCATGGGCCTCCTGCAGTGCCACAATGATGCCACCCGAAGGTTGCAGGAACAGCAACTCATATTCCGCCTGGGAACCCTGCAGCCTAATGGTATCAATGTGGACTTCACCAGTTTCAAAATCTCCCCTTCCCCTACTGCATCCCGAAACCAGCCCAGTTCGTCCCCTCCCACCACTGCACCAGACAACCAGCCCAGCTCTTCCCCCCCACCCACTGCATCCCAAAACCAGTCCAACCTGTCTCTGCCTCCCTAACCGGTTCTTCCTCTCACCCATCCCTTCCTCCCACCCCAAGCCGCACCCCCATCTACCTACTAACCTCATCCCACCTCCTTGACCTGTCCGTCTTCCCTGGACTGACCTATCCCCTCCCTACCTCCCCACCTATACTCTCTCCACCTATCTTCTTTACTCTCCATCTTCGGTCCGCCTCCCCCTCTCTCCCTATTTATTCCAGTTCCCTCTCCCCATCCCCCTCTCTGATGAAGGGTCTAGTCCCGAAACGTCAGCTTTTGTGCTCCTGACATGCTGCTTAGCCTGCTGTGCTCATCCAGCCTCACATTTTATTATCTTGGAATTCTCCAGCATCTGCAGTTCCCATTATCACTGTCCCCACCAGTGCTGCCCCCCCGGTGTTATACAGCATCAGACTTGTCCCCACCAGTGCTGTCCCCCCGGTGTTATACAGCGACAGACCTGTCCCCACCAGTACCTTACCCCAGTGTTATACAGTGACAGACCTGTCCCCACCAGTACTGTACCCCAGAGTTATAATGCGACAGACCTGTCCCCCCCAGTACTGTACCCCAGTGTTATAGAGCGACAGACCTGTCCCCACCAGTACTGTCCACCCAGTGTTATACAGCAACAGACCTGTCCCCACCAGTGCCTTACCCCAGTGTTATACAGCGACAGACCTGTCCCCTCCAGTACTGTACCACAGTGTTATACAGCGACAGACCTGTCCCCACCACTACTGTACCCCAATGTTATTCATCGAAAGACCTGACCCCACCACTACTGTACCCCAATGTTATTCATTGAAAGACCTGACCCCACCAGTACTGTACCCCAGTGTTATTCATCGAAAGACCTGACCCCACCGGTGCTGTACCCCAGTGTTATACAGCGACAGACCTGTCCCCACCAGTGCTGCCCCCCTGGTGTTATACAGCGACAGACTTATCCCCACCAGTGCTGTCCCCCCGGTGTTATGCAGCATCAGACTTGTCCCCACCAGTGCTGCCCCCCCCCCAGGTGTTATACAGCGACAGACTTATCCCCGCCAGTGCTGTCCCCCCAGAGTTATACAGCAACAGACCTGTCCCCACCAGTGCTGTGCCCCCAGCGTTATACATTGATGGACCTCTCCCCACCGGTACTGTACCCCAGTGTTATACAGTGACAGACCTGTCCCCACCTGTGCTGTACCCCCAGTGTTATACAGCGACAGACCTGTCCCCACCACTGCTGTACCCCAATGTTATTCATCGAAAGACCTGACCCCACCAGTACTGTACCTCAATGTTATTCATCCAAAGACCTGACCCCACCAGTACTGTACCCCAGTGTTATTCATCGAAAGACCCGTCCCCACCAGTGCTGTACCCCCAGTGTTATACAGCGACAGACCTGTCCCCACCCCTACTGTACCTCAATGTTATTCATCCAAAGACCTGACCCCAACAGTACTGTACCTCAATGTTATTCATCCAAAGACCTGACCCCACCACTACTGTACCTCAATGTTATTCATCCAAAGACCTGACCTCACCAGTGCTGTACCCCCAGTGTTATACAGTGACTGACTTCTCCCCACCAGTGCTGTACCCCAGTGTTATACAGTGACTGACTTCTCCCCACCAGTACTGTACCCCAGTGTTATACAGCGACAGACCTGTCCCCACCAGTGCTGTACCCCAGTGTTAAACAGTGCCTGACCTGTCCCCACCAGTGCTGTACCCCAGTGTTATACAGCGACAGCCCTGTCTCCACCAGTACTGTACCCCCAGTGTTACGCAGCGTCAGACGTGTCCCCACCAGTACTGTACCCCCAGTGTTATACAGTGAAAGACTTGTCCCCACCAGTACTGTACCCGCAGCGTTATACATTGATGGACCTCTCCCCACCAGTACTGTACCCCAGTGTTATACAGTGATAGACCTGTCCCCACCAGTACTGTACCCCCAGTGTTATACAGTGAAAGACATGTCCCTACCAGTACTGTACCCCCAGCGTTATACATTGATGGACCTCTCCCCACCAGTACTGTACCCCAGTGCTATACAGTGATAGACCTGTCCCCACCAGTACTGTACCCCAGTGTTATATGGCGACAGACCTGTCCCCACCAGTACTGTACCCCCAGTGTTATGCAGCGACAGACCTGTCCCCACCAGTACTGTACCCCCAGTGTTATACAGTGAAAGACATGTCCCCACCAGTACTGTACCCCAGTGTTATACAGCGACTGACCTGTCCCCACCAGTACTGTACCCCCAGTGTTATACAGTGAAAGACATGTCCCCACCAGTACTGTACCCCCAGCGTTATACATTGATGGACCTCTCCCCACCAGTACTGTACCCCAGTGTTATACAGTGATAGACCTGTCCCCACCAGTACTGTACCCCAGTGCTATACAGTGATAGACCTGTCCCCACCAGTACTGTACCCCAGTGCTATACAGCGACAGACCTGTCCCCACCAGTACTGTAGTCCCAGTGTTATACAGCGACTGACCTGTCCCCACCAGTACTGTACCCCAGTGCTATACAGCGACAGACCTGTCCCCACCAGTACTGTACCCCAGTGTTATATGGCGACAGACCTGTCCCCACCAGTACTGTACCCCAGTGTTATATAGCGACAGACCTGTCCCCACCGGTACTGTACCCCAGTGTTATATAGCGACAGACCTGTCCCCACCTCTACTGTACCCCAGTGTTATATAGCGACAGACCTGTCCCCACCTCTACTGTACCCCAGTGTTATATAGCGACAGACCTGTCCCCACCTCTACTGTACCCCAGTGTTATACAGCGACAGACGTGTCCCCACCAGTACTGTACCCCAGTGTTATACGGCGACAGACCTGTCCCCACCAGTGCTGTACCCCAGTGTTATATGGCGACTGACCTGTCCCCACCTCTACTGTACCCCAGTGTTACACAGCAACAGACTTGTCCCCACCAGTACTGTACCCCAGTGTTATATGGCGACAGACCTGTCCCCACCAGTACTGTACCCCAGTGTTATACAGTAACAGACCTGCCCCCACCATTACTGTACCCCAGTGTTATACAGCGACAGACCGGTCCCCACCAGTACTGTACCCCAGTGTTATACATCGACAGACCTGTCCCCACCAGTACTGTACCCCAGTGTTATACAGCGACAGACCTGTCCCCACCAGTACTGTACCCCAGTGTTATTCAGTGTCAGACCTGTCCTCACCAGTACTGTACCCCCAGTGTTATACAGTGAAAGACATGTCCCCACCAGTACTGTACCCCCAGCGTTATACATTGATGGACCTCTCCCCACTAGTACTGTACCCCAGTGCTATACAGCGTCAGACCTGTCCCCACCAGTACTGTACCCCAGTGCTATGCAGCGACAGACCTGTCCCCACCAGTACTGCACCCCAGTGTTATACAGTGACAGACCCGTCCCCACCAGTACTGTACCCCAGTGTTATACAGCGACAGACCTGTCCCCACCGGTACTGTCCCCCAGTGTTATACAGCGACAGACCTGTCCCCACCAGTACTGTACCCCAGTGTTATACAGCGACAGACCCGTCCCCACCAGTACTGTACCCCAGTGTTATACAGCGACTGACCTGTCCCTACCAGTACTGTACCCCAGTGTTATACAGCGACAGACCGGTCCCCACCAGTACTGTACCCCAGTGTTATACATCGACAGACCTGTCCCCACCAGTACTGTACCCCAGTGTTATACAGCGACAGACCTGTCCCCACCAGTACTGTACCCCAGTGTTATTCAGTGTCAGACCTGTCCTCACCAGTACTGTACCCCCAGTGTTATACAGTGAAAGACATGTCCCCACCAGTACTGTACCCCCAGCGTTATACATTGATGGACCTCTCCCCACCAGTACTGTACCCCAGTGCTATACAGCGACAGACCTGTCCCCACCAGTACTGTAGTCCCAGTGTTATACAGTGACTGACCTGTCCCCACCAGTACTGTACCCCAGTGCTATACAGCGACAGACCTGTCCCCACCAGTACTGTACCCCAGTGTTATATGGCGACAGACCTGTCCCCACCAGTACTGTACCCCAGTGTTATATAGCGACAGACCTGTCCCCACTGGTACTGTACCCCAGTGTTATATGGCGACAGACCTGTCCCCACCGGTACTGTACCCCAGTGTTATATAGCGACAGACCTGTCCCCACCTCTACTGTACCCCAGTGTTATATAGCGACAGACCTGTCCCCACCTCTACTGTATCCCAGTGTTATATAGCGACAGACCTGTCCCCACCAGTACTGTACCCCAGTGTTATACAGCGACAGACCTGTCCCCACCAGTACTGTACCCCAGTGTTATACAGCGACAGACCTGTCCCCACCGGTACTGTACCCCAGTGTTATACAGTGACAGATCTGTCCCCACCAGTACTGTACCCCAGTGTTATACAGCGACAGACCTGTCCCCACCAGTACTGTACCCCCAGTGTTATACAGCGACAGACTTGTCCCACCAGTGCATGTGCACAATGTACACAGACTTGTCCGAGCCACTGCTGTACCCAGTACTATTACACAGACAATCTGGCACCCAGTTATTTTAAATGAGTTGAGCATGCTTTCACTGTTTTTGACTGGACAAAATCTCCCACTGGATGCTGAAATAGATTTAGCACCAAAAGTTTTTTTCCTCTCCATTAAGCTTTACTTTAATTTTTGTGACAATTCTTTAATGTTATCGCAGTGGTATAATTATATTTTCACAGATTGTATTATTTCACATTTATAAAGTTAGAGCAGTGTAATTATAGCATTGTATAAACATTAATTTGTTAAATTAATACAATTAATGTGCCACAATATTGTATTTACTGTAATTGAGTTAAACTGATATATTTACTGTGTGTTAGCGCAATGTGGCTGCGGCTCTCAATGGTCCAGCTCTCTGCTCAAATGAAACACAATTTGTTTCAGGAACTTATTTAACCTCTGGAGTGTAAGAAACAGAAACATTTTTCTAAACTGTTCCAACCTCAGTAACGAAAGCTGTTTCAGCCTCGTTCCATGATTAAAAGGCCAGCCCATATTATGGCCTGCATTTATTTTGTTTGTGTCTGCAGCTTCTGCTATTTAAGGTGTGTCTGTGAGATGAGTTTGAAGTGTACATTTTTCCTCTCAATCTCTATAATGGAAAGGCGGCTGGTGGTATTCACTATGACTCTGTTGATAAGGTCAGAACTATTAATTAGTGGCTTCGGCTTCCTGGCTCTTTATACATTTGACTCACTCCATTAGATGTAAAACAGAGAACGAACCTCCTTTTATTAATAAGCTCTGACTGATGGCACTGGTATGGAGGGAGTGGGAAAGCACCAGGGAGCACTGTGTTCTCCAGAAGCTGACATGATCGGGAGGGTGTAGTGCCTCAGCATTTGCCAACTTGAATCACTCCCCAAATTACTTTGTGGATTCCTTTTTATTGCCAAAATTGAGATATTCCCTCCTCCTGTTTCACCCCTTGCTCCCACCCCAGCCCCCTATTTCTTTCACACAGGTTAGAATTTCAGCCTTGAAACAATCTCTCCATAACACTGGCCACAGACTGTCCCACATTCCTTCCCTAAACTGCCATTGTTTTCTGTCCAAGTGCCTTTGGACCAGCAAGTGGTGAAATTCCCCTAGTTTTTGATGCTGATTGAATATTATCATTGTCCTTAAAGATTAGGCCAGAGAGTTGACATTGCCATGGGAAGCATTTAAAGACTTTAATACAGAAGAAGCATCCTCTGTGCTGTGGAATAGAGTGACTTCCCCTTAAGTAAATTTAATTCTATATGGGTGAAACAATGAGAATTTTACTTTTCCAACCAAACAGCGGGACAGGGGACCTCACACTTTGTTTAATATTTCCATCACTGATTTTTTTTTGTTTTAACAATTTCCGGGCTTTCATATTAAATATACGATTAGGTCTATTCTCTAATTATTTGAAAGGCTGGTTTTATAGATTAATTCTATTTTTACAATCTGATTTTTATACGCAGTATTAAAGAAAATGTAATCACTTGTACATCCAGTCTTTGAGATTTATATTTTTAGATCCTTTGTAATGCTTTGTGCACTTGTCAACAGGAATGTTGTAAGCAAGAACACAAGGTGCAAATCATGCCTGATTGGCGCCGTGTGATAAACCTTTCAACGTCCTCCCTCCAAAGATTTCTACCACTTGCCCAGTGGTGGTCTCTGCTCATTGCAATCAAAGATGCTCATATATTAACCAAAGTTATGTCAGGAAGAAATTTGTCCCTTTTTTTTCTTCCCCTTCCTGCTTATTAGACAAGAGGTATCTCTCTTTCTTTTCATCTCTCATTTCCTATTGCGCTCACTGCTCTCAGATCAAACAGAGCAGGAGCTTAGGCTTTCAGTGGGGGCCAATGATTGGGCTCCGTTGCTCTTTTAACTTCAGCTCCTTTCAGCTTCAGAACAACAGCAATCTCTCAAGCAAGGAGAGGGGCGGGGGGAGACCAACATAGGAAGATAATTAAATGTCCCAAACAGCTGAAAAATGCCTCACAAGTGAACAGTTGGAGCTCCATTCCAACACAGTTTACTGTCCCCGCTAATTTATCTAAACAGGGCCTGCCCATTTCACAAGCCCAACATTGACATTAATTGTTGTAAAGAAATGACTCATCCATCTGAAAACTTAGTTGTGATTTCCAAAGCAAACTTTTCATTTTAGCTAACTTCCTGCTTGCTGTTTCTTTCTCCCCCTCTGCTCCTGAGAGCATATATTCTATAAGGGGATAACAAAGTGTAGAGCTGGATGAACACAGCAGGCCAGGCAGCATCAGAGGAGCAGGAAAGCTGATGTTTCGGGTCTAGGCCCTTCTTCAGAAATGGGCTGTCACGGGCACTGCATTCCCATCCACATCTCACCAAGGTTTGTCTTCAATGCAGGAGATGGCCTAGAGGTATTATTGCTGGACTGTTAATCCAGAGACCCAAATTCTGGGGAACCACTTTCTGGCAGATGGTGGAATTTGAATTAAATAAAAATTCTGGAATTAAGAGTCTAATTTTGACTGTGAATCCATTGTTGATTGTCAGAAAACCCACCTGGTTCACTAATGCCCGTTAGGGAAAGAAACTGCCATCCTTAGCTGGTCTGGCCTCCATGTGAGTCCAGACCCACAGCAATGTGGTTGACTCTGAACTGCCCTCTAGGCAATCAGGAATGGATAATAAATGCTGACATGGCCAGTAATGCCCACATCCTATGTGAATAAAATAAATTTCCTGAAGTATCAGTGTTAATACATAGCAGAGGGACCCAGGTCAAATAATGGAGAGACTTTTGTGGTGAGGAGGCAGGTACACTTTGTGAAGATATTTGAGAGAGGGAAAGAGGCAGAATAATCCCCACCTCTGAGTGTGTCCACGTTTCATTTCCATAACCAGCTTGAAGGGTCAGTATAACAAAAACGTGAAGGTGGATGAGCACAGCAGGCCAAGCAGCATCTCAGGAGCACAAAAGCTGATGTTTCGGACCTAGACCCTTCATCAGAGAGGGGGATTTTGAGAGGGTTCTGGAATAAATAGGGAGATGGGGGGAGGCGGACTGAAGATGGAGAGAAAAGAAGATAGGTGGAGAGTAGAGTGTAGGTGGGGAGGTGGGGAGGGGATAGGTCAGTCCGGGGAGGATGGACAGGTCGAGGAGGTGGGATGAGGTTAGTAGGTGGGAAATTGAGGTGCGGCTTGAGGTGGGAGGAGGGGATAGGTGAGAGGAAGAACAGGTTAGGCAGGCGGGGGCGAGCTGGGCTGGTTTTAGGATGCAGTGGGGGAAGGGGAGATTTTGAAGCTTAACCCGAAGGTTGCAAGAACAGCAACTCATATTCCACTTGGGAACCCTGCAGCCCAATGGTATCAATGTGGACTTCACAAGCTTCAAAATCTCCCCTTAACACCTCTGCTCAGTTCACAATAAACAACAGCACCTCCCAGTCGTGGACCATTTTAACTCCCCCTCCCATTCCTTAGACGACATGTCCATCATAGACCTCCTGCAGTGCCACAATGATGCCACCCGAAGGTTGCAGGAACAGCAACTCATATTCTGCTTGGGAACCCTGCAGCCCAATGGTATCAATGTGGACTTCACCAGCTTCACAATCTCCTTTTCCCCCCACAGCATCCCAAAACCAGCCCAGCTCGTCCCCTCCGCCCACTGCATGCCAAAACCAGCCCAGCTCGTTCCCGCCTCCCTGACCTGTTCTTCCTCTCACCTATCCCCTCCTCCCGCCTCAAGCTACACCTCCATTTCCCACCTACTAACCTCAGCCCGCCTCCTTGACCTGTCCGTCCTCCCTGGACTGACCTATCCCTTCCCTACCTCTCCACCTACCTTCTCCTCTATCCATCTTCGGTCTGCTTCCCCGTCTCTCCCTATTTATTTCAAAAACCTCTCTCCATCCCCCTCTCTGATGAAGGGTCTAGGCCCGAAACGTCAGCTTTTGTGCTCCTGAGATGCTGCTTGGCCTGCTGTGTTCATCCAGCTCCACACTTTTTTATCTTGGATTCTCCAGCATCTGCAGTTCCCATTATCTTTGAAGGGTCAGTAGTCTGTTATGATCAGAGCCTGGGAGAGATTCCCCAGTTGTGGCTCCAAATGGTATACCCCAAATTGTTAATTATCTCCTTCCTTTATCGTCACAACGTGGTCAAATTAAAAAAAATCCCTCCCCTTTCTCTTAGACTGAACAGAATGAGTCTGAAAAGGATTCAATTTAATCAGGCTTTCTTGAATTTGAATAAACAAAAAAAGTAAGTTTATTCATGATGTACACAAAAATAATTAGCAATGCAACCTTCGGATTAGGAATAAGGAGTAAGTGCAACAGTTGAGAAAAACAGGAGAAGATCTAACAGGGTCTGTGTGATATAGACTATAGTGAGATGAGTGGTTGAATCAACTGTGATGTTCAACAAGGTCTGCCTCAGCATTGAGATTACTTCGCAGCTTTTTGGCTTTTCTTAAGCAGGGTAATAAGACTTTTGTGGGTTGCACTGAGTTCCCAATTGCTGCTCAGTATTGTTTGTTTAATGCCCTGTTAACACCCAACTCACCACATTAATTTTCCTTTTGCGATCTTACCAAATTCACCAAACCGGCTAGCTGTTGGGAAAACCCAACATGGGAGCTAGAGCAGTAGGGAGGTTCAGGTCAATACTTACTCCAAATGATCTCCACGTTTGACACATTGGGCACTAATGTCTCAGAACATGCTGCACAGCACAAGGCACACGTGCATGTCTGTAGTCATTGGCATCTGACAGCTGCCAGTTCTGAGAACCCTCATGGCACATCATCAATCCACTTGCAGGACACTTCTGTTCTTCAATGCTGTACCTCAGGCTGCACTGGGGACTTTCATTGTAGTTCTTCAGCAAGGACAATATGTTCCCAGGGACACATACCCCGCTCATGGACTGGACCAGGCTGTATATTCGCACTCCTGACTCATTGTCTTTGCCCACACTCACTCTGAAGCCTATTTGAATGCTCCCTGCATTGTTTTATCTTTTTATGCTTTATCCCCTCAACCACTGTATTACCATTGTCTTGTGGTATTGTCCAGTGCAGACACAAAGAAAGGAAGCTTCATGTAGCCATCAGCAGCTCTCAGTAAAGTCAATGGGGATAGCCTTCACAGAGGGGTTGCAACATGGTAAGTCAAGGGCAGGCTCCAATACCAGACCAGATCCTGCTGGAGATGGCCAGTGTCAGGACTCTCTAATCATAAAGACCTGAATAACAGCAGCACACCACCGGCTTTTAGTCTTTCTGTCTTATTTTAGGCTGGTTTCTTCCTGTAATGAGAGAGAGGCAGGTATTAAGGAAGACAAGAGACAGTGGCAGAGCACTTACTGTTGGTGCAGATGGTGAGGTGTCCCAAGTGAGTGAGTACAGAGGCCAGTGGAGGGTTAGTGCTGTCAGAGGTTTGGGGGTGGGTGAGAGTGAGTGACGGAGGATGTTACAGGCAATAGTGAGAGTGGTAGAGAGGGAGAGAGTGTGAGGCACCAGAGAGGAGATGGTGGCGCCTCCATTGACACTGTGGAGAAGGTCACTGACCTTCTCGCTACAGCACTGGGCATTCCTCTGAAAACCAAGACTGTTGGCAATCTTGGATCAGGCTGGCATGGTCTGGTGACATGGCCTCTACTGCTTGCCCCGGAGAGAGGGGAGTTCCCACCTCGATCCACCCATCCAACAGGAGCTCCAAGTCCAATGAAACTTACACCTAACCAAAATATCTGCAAGATTCAGTCAGCAGAGATATGGATCAATCTCTGAGTTGTTCATGACGAGCAGATAGTGGTGGCTGTTGCAGTGAAGATCATTATCTTGAGATCCTTAGTTTTGCAAACTGATTGCTGTCCTCTGTCCTGATCTTTTCTTTTCTGATCTTCACTTGCTAAGGACAGCTCTTTGACTGTGGCCTTTACAATATGCTAGCACTCAAAGCCAAGGCTGATACACAGACAAACATGCAATCTTGTTAGTCCACTCCAGAAGATCAATCCTGGTCTGTCAACCTTTGTTCTTGCATACTCTTTTAATGGAAAGGCACAAACTGTCTGTGCTATTTGGGACATAATCTGTAGAGCCTGGCTCGCTCATGAGCAAGGCCCAGTCAGCAATTCATTACCTTTGTCGTCACAAGAGATAATAGTCCTGTTTGTAATTTTTATTAATGACTTGGATGAGGGGATTGAAGGATGGGTAAGCAAGTTTGCAGACGACACGAAGGTTGGAGGTGTCGTTGACAGTATCGAGGGCTGTTGTGGGCTGCAGTGGGACATTGACAGGATGCAGAGATGGGCTGAGAGGTGGCAGATGGAGTTCAACCTGGATAAATGCGAAGTGATGAACTTTGGAAGGTTGAATTTGAAAGCTGAGTATAGGATTAAGGATAGGATTCTTGGCAGTGTGGAGGAACAGAGAGATCTTAGTGTGCAGATACATAGAGCCCTTAAAATGGCCACCTAAGTGGACAAGGTTGTTAAGAAAGCATATGGTGTTTTGGCTTTCATTAGCAGGGGGATTGAGTTTAAGAGTCGTGAGATCTTGTTGCAGCTCTATAAAACTTTGGTTAGACCGCATTTGGAATACTGTGTCCAGTTCTGGTCGCCCTATTATAGGAAAGATGTGGATGCTTTGGAGAGGGTTCAGAGTAGGTTTACCAGGATGCTGCCTGGACTGGAGGGCTTATCTTATGAAGAGAGGTTGACTGAGCTCGGACTCTTTTCATTGGAGAAAAGGAGGAGGAGAGGGGATCTAATTGAGGTATACAAGATAATGAGAAGCATAGATGGAGTTGATAGCCAGAGACCATTTCCCAGGGCAGAAATGGCTAACACGAGGGGTCATAGTTTTAAGCAGGTTGGAGGAAAGTATAGAGGGGATGTCAGAGGCGGGTTCTTTACACAGAGAGTTGTGAGAGCATGGAATGCATTGCCAGCAGCAGTTGTGGAAGCAAGGTCATTGGGGACATTTACGAGACTGCTGGACATGCATATGGTCACAGAAATTTGAGGGTGCATACATGAGGATCAATGGTCGGCACAACATTGTGGGCTGAAGGGCCTGTTCTGTGCTATACTGTTCTATGTTTTATGTTCTATGTTCCTGTATGCTTGAATTTTTTTGACATCTTCGAGTGTTATGTTCCATTAATCCCACACAGATATCTGTCACATCTGTAATTATCTCACTATTGTAGTAGAACTCTTTTAAAGAACATATTGTGAAATTAAGTGCTAAAAACTACACCTGTAACAATTCAGCGTTCCAAACACTCATTGTAACAAATTATAGCTAGTTCACTGAAACTATTGAAAGACCACACAATCAGAAGAGATAGGCCAGTTGGCCCCTCAAGCCTGCTCCACTATTGAACAGGATCACGCCTGATGCTGTTATGGTGAGGGTGGCTGCCATCAGTCTTTTTGTTGGCTACAGATATATGGAGAATACAGATTTGATCTTCATAAGATTAATTCTTTATATCGTGATGGGCAAAGCTTATTTTCTAATTTCAGTTCACTCCTTTAGGCGCACTTATATCATACCCCTATCTAAAATGTTTTCAGATTAGCAAAGTCATTATAGAATTGTTTCAAATCAGAATAGCAGGTTTATCATAACACGATCTCACCACAACCCCACCAAGTCTATGACTTTATATATCAGAGAAGGCATAAGTGGTATTATTGCTGGATAATTAATCCAGAGACTCAGATAATGTTCTGGGGCTTGGTGTTTGAATCCCACCATGGCAGATAATGGAATGTGAATTCAGTAAAAATAAAAGTCTGGTATCAAGATTCTAATGACGACCATGAAACCATTTCTGATTGTCAGGAAAACCTCATCTAGTTCATTAATGTCCTTCAGTGAAGGAAATCTGCCATCCTTACCTGGTCTGGCCTATACGTGACTCCAGACCAACAGCAATATGATTGACTCTAAACTGCCTTCTAAAATGGTCTAGTAAGTCACTCAGTTATGCCAGCAGCTATGCCAGCCAGCAATGCCCATGTGCCACTAGTGAATAATAGAAAAAAATCATTCATCCTGATGCCTTGAGGCCAGTTCTGAAAGCTTGAGAACATAGCAGGCTAATTGGGTTAAAGAATAGTCAATGGATATGCAGTGGCATTGAAGGTGATATTTCAAAATATACAGCACAGGGTCATTCAAGCAAGTGAGGGAAATTCCAAGGATGCTTGGTGAACTAGAAAATGCTAAAATTAGTGTCAAACTGAAGACAAAAATATATAACTGTGCAAAAACTGGTGACAGGTCAAAAGATTGGACAGAATGTAAAAAGCAGCAAAGAATAAACAAAAAATATTAAGAAGTGGGAAACAATAGAACATGAGAGAAAGATAGCAAGACATATAAAAATAGACAGTAAAAGTTTCTAAGGTAACAAAGAGTGGAGTTGGATGAACACAGCAGGCCAAGCAGCATCATAGGAGCACAAAAGCTGACGTTTCAGGCCTAGACCCTTCATGAGAAAAGGCTTTTGTGCTCCTAAGATGCTGCTTGGCCTGCTGTGTTCATCCAGCTCCACACTTTGTTATCTTGGATTCTCCAGCAACTGCAGTTCCCATTATTTCTGAGTAAAAGTTTCTACTCATATTTAAAGAAGAAACTTTTTTCTAAAAGTGAACTTTGGGTTTATAGAAAATGAGACTGAAGAATTAATAATGGAAAATAAAGAAACAGCAGATGAAGTAAATAGCTGTTTAAAAATATTCATTCACAAGATGAGAGTGCCACTGGCCAAATTCTAAATGCCCAGAGGGCAATTAGGAGTCAACTGTATTGCTGCAATCACGTGTAGGACAGGCCACATCAGGATGTCAATTTCATTCTCTTAGTGAATCAGACGACTTTTTCTCACATCAATTTTTTCATGATCACCATTAGGTCTTAATTCGAGATTTTTATTGAATTCATATTCTAACATCTGCCATGGCAGGATTCCTCAGAACATCCCCAAAAACTGGCTGGCAGAGGAAACAAAGGGTAGGTATTATTGGGTCCTTTTCAGATTGGCTGGCAGTAACTGGTAAGGTGCCACAGGGATCGGTGCTGGGACGCCAGCTATTGTAATATGTAATAATGATTTGGATGTAGCAACAAAATGTAACATCTCAAAGTTTGCAGATGATACCAAGTTAGGTGGGAGCAGGGATGTGCCATTGCAATTATACATGGCCTTGGTGAGACCAAATCTGGACTTTACGTGTAATTTTGGTCTCCTTTTGTGAGGAAGGATGATGTTGGTTTTGAAGGAGTGCAGTAAAGGTTTACCAGGCTGATTCCAGGGACTGTGGGGCTGATGTATGAGGAGAGATTGACTAGGTTGGGATTGTATTTGCTACAGTTCAGAAGAATGAGGAGAGATCTTATAGAGACTTTAAAAATTCTAACAGGACTAGACAGGGTAGCTGCAGGGAGGATGTTCCCAATGGTGGTGTGTCCAGAACTAGGGCTCATAGTATGAGGATTTGAGGTAGACCATTTAGATAAGGAGACATTTCTTCACCAAAGAGTGGTGATCCTGTGAAATTCATTAACACAGGAAGTAATTGATGCCAAAACATTGAATGTATTCAAGTGACGGCTAGATATGACACTTGGGTTGAATCTGATCAAACATTATGGAGAGAAAGCAGGATTAGGCATCGAGTTGGACGATCAGCCATGATCATGATGAATGACAGAGCTGGTTCAAAGGGCTGAATGGCATCCTCCTGCTTCTATCTTCTGTGTTTCTATTACCTGGGTCAACAGTCCAGTGATAATACCACTTGGCTGTTCCCCCCCCCCCCTCCATTTAGCATCAGTCTTCACTGTAGAAGATTAAAGTAACATTCCTGAAGCAGTGATAAATCATGAAATGGAAGGGAGAAAAGAACTTAGGAAAATCATGACCATTGGTCTAATTTGTAAGTTTGCGGATAATGTAAAGATTAGTGAAGTTGCAGAGAGTGAGGAGGATTGTCAGAGGATACAGGAGGATATAGTTGGAGGCATGAGCAGAAAAATGGTAGATAGAGTTTAATCTGGACAAATGTGAGGTGATGCATTTTGAAAGGTCAACTAATCGATGGAAATTTTACAGCAAATGGCAGGACCCTTAGGAGTGTTGATATGCAGTGGGATCTGAGTGTGCAGGTCCACGAATCACTGAAGTTGGTAGCGTAGGTAGACAAGATAGTAAAAAAGGTCAATGGCATGCTAGCCTTCATTGCAAGGGACATTGAGTATAAGGGTAGATAAGTTCTGTTGCAGCTTTATCGAACTTTAGTTAGGCCACACTTGGAATATTGCATAAGCTCTGGTCACAATGCTAACACAAGGGTGTGGATGCTTGGAGAGGGTATGGAAAAGGTTTACTGGGAGGTTGCCTGGTATGGGGGATATTAGCTCTGAAGAAAGGTTGGATAGACTGCATTTGTTTTCACTGGAATACAGGCGGTTGAGGGGCGACCTGATAGAAGCTTATACGATTGTGAATGGCGTGGATAGAGTGGGAAGTATGAGGCTTTTTCCCAGGGTGGAGGGGTCAATTACTGAGGACTGTGTCAGTGGGTGGGGGTGGGGTGTGAGTTTAAAAGAGATGAGTGAGGCATGTTTTTCACACAAAGGGTGGTGAGTGCCTGGCACATGTTGCCAGAGAAGGTGGTGGAAGCAGACACAATAGCAGCGTTCAAGAAGCACCTGGAAGATTACATGAATAGGAAGGGAATAGAGGGATAGGGATCCTGTGAGTGAAGACAGGTTTATTATGGAAGGGCAAAATGTGCCAGGGCAGGCTTGGATGGCCAAGGGGCCTGTTCCTGTGCTGTATTGTTCTTTGTTCTTTATTAGGGAAGTAATTGTGAGTAAATTATTGAAGCTGAGAGTTCCAAAGTTTTTGTAGAAGTGGCTGGCGAGATAGTGGTATATTGGTTTCAACTTTTCAGGAATATTTCACTTGAGGACAATGCCAATAGAGTGGCAGTTGGCAAATTTAATGCCCCTACTCAAAAAGAGAGGGAAACAGAAACCAGGAAAAAAGCTTAGCATGCTTCATAGGAAGTAAGTTAGAATCCATCAATAGAGAGCGCAGCACTTAAACAAGGTAATCAGGCAGAGTTGACGAGGTTTTTGGGAACAACTAAATCATATTTGACGAATCTATAATGTAAGCTGTAGGCCTCACTACCATCTAAACCGACTGAAAGAATCTCAAATATGTTGAATAATTGCAAAAGGCAATGTTTCTAGACTCTCGCCATCTTGGTCTATTTATCTGTCACACTCACAGTCACAGCTTCCTTTCCCTGACCATTGACCCAATTAGACGCATGGCTGCCTCCTTGTAAAAAAATACGCAAGTAATGTGCACCTCACCTGATATTTTACAGAGTCTGTGATATGATCTGTACCTCATAACCCGTGAGTCCAGGCCGCTCGAATTTCATACGTTCACTGTTGATGTGTTTACCGTGGATTACACATGTATAGGAACATCCACATGCTGCAGTCTTCTCATATCACCATCCTGAAAATTCACCACTTACGTAATTTAGCGAATTCTTTTAGATACTTAATTAGCCTCATTGTAAAGACTGCATCTTTTCATTTTTCTGTATTTTTTGTTCTGGAATGTATAGGAAAAGAGCTGATTTGAAAACCAAGGATCATTGAAGGATTGTTGCTCTTCATAAAAGCAAGTTACCGGCCACTCATTGTGAGTGCAGTTTACACAGCTGCTTGTTCAGGCAGTGGTGGAAGCCTGGTTTATGTTCAAGCTGGAGCCAAAGGTAATGTCTAAATAGAGCTTTGACTGGCAATAATGAGCTTAAGAGTTTATGAATGAGCAACCAGTTATTCATGACAAAGGCCTTCTGCCCACCATCAGAAATGTGATTGATTTCCAGGTCGCTGAACAACTTAGGGTTGTTAATGTTTGGGAGAGGATATCAGATCTCCACAAATACAGGAGTTGTCTCATTTCTCTGCATGAAAAAGCATCCCAAAGCCTGAAGAGAGGCAGTTTATTCTTCCTTTCCAGTTGCTGTAGGCTCTGACTTTAAACTGAAAAGTAAAGACTCTTATACGTAGAAACCAGTCACCCTGTATCCTTCGCAAACAGGTAGGAGGGGAATGGAGGCAGGAAATCAGTGTTCTGAACCCCACAATGCTCCCACACTCTGCACGTTTCTGGTTCACACAAAAGAGTCTGTATCTGAGGTTGGGGCAGGGAGGTGGGGCTGGTATCAGGAAGCAGCTTCCTCTGAGGCCACAGTACCCTTATCCTTGGAAATCCAGGAAGAAAGTCCCTCTGTGATATGGTAATGAGAAGGTTTGTCGAGCTGCGAGACAAAAGAGAGAGAAAGCATTGCGGCCAGTGTTTGGAAGCATTGTGCAATAATTGAGTGATCACAGGGTTAATGGGAAAATGACAGTGGCCTGCAAGGTGATACCTACTCACTTGACCGGACATGGATTGATCTGCATCCCCTGCTGGAGTTGTTCCAGTCTTTTCCTGTGAAGTTCAGGATTCTCTCCTAATAAGGAGCGAGGACATGGATGGTGGGCAAACATTTCTCCACCCATATATAATGGAGTTTATTAAGGGGGCGGCACAGTGGCTCTGTGGTAAGCACTGCAGCCTCACAGCAACAGGGACCCGGGTTCGATTCTAGCCTCGAGCAACCGTCCGTGCAGAGTTTGTGCATTCTCCCCATGTCTGCGTGGGTTTCCTCCGGGTGCTCCGGTTTCCTCCCACAGACCAAAGATGTGCTGGTTAGGTGGGTTGGCCAAATTAAATTGCCCATACTGTTCAAGGGTTTGTGGGTTATAGGGAGATGGGTCTTGGTGGGGTGCTCCAAGGGCCGGTGTGGACTTGTTGGGGCAAAGGGCCTGTTTCCACACTGTAGGGAATCTATGATTCTACGAAGAATAATGGGGTAGGAGATGAGTGAGATGACAGTGGATGGCATGACTGCCTAGGAATGCAAGGTCATAGTTCCTTGAAATTAGAGTCCCAAGTAGACAGGATAGTGAAGAAGGCATTTGGTACGTTTGCCTTTATTGGTCAGTGCATTGAGTATAGATGTTGGGAGGTCATGTTACGGCTATACAGAACATTGGTTAAGTCACTTTTGGAATTCCGCATTAAATTCTTGTCTCCCTGCTGTAGGAAGGATGGTGTGAAGCTTGAAAAGGTTTAGAGAAGATTTGCAAGGATGTTGCAAGGGTTGGTCAGTCTGAGCCATAGGAAGAGGCTGAATAGGCTGGGGCCACTTTCCCTGGAGCGTCAGAGACTGAGGTGTGACCTTATAGAGGTTTATAAAATCATGAGGGACATAGATAGGATAAATAGACAAGGTCTTTTCCCTGAGGCGGGGGAGTCCAAAACTAGAGGGGCGTAAGTTTAAGGTGAGAGGGGAAAGAAGGGAGCTAAATGACAACTTTCTCACACAGAGGGTGGAACGAGCTGCCATATGGAATGGTGGAGGCTGGTACAATTACAACACTGAATAGGAAGGGTTTATTATTTAAGATATCTTGTCAGCATGGACGAGTTGGACCTAAGGGTTTGTTTCCATGCTGTACATCTGTATGACTCTACAGTACACATGTGGGAAAAGTCGTGAGATGTTCCAAACGATTGAGGAGACAATACAGAGAGCATGATGAATTCGTGGTTTGCGAGGGATGGGGGAACAGCAGATGAGGCAACAGTGGGAGTAATGGAGCATGAGCTTTAAAGGGAGGTAGGTGCAGTGGCACCGATAGATTCAGCACGAGGTGACAGAGAATGTGGCGCTTAGCCTGGCAGAGCGGAAAAGGTCATTGATCTTCTCTCTGCATTATTGGCCATTTCTCTGTACCGTGGAGATGACGTTGACCCTGTTGGTGGCCTCAGACCAGTCTTTAAAGCTTTGGTGGTGCAGCTACCTCCACCAGTCGTCCGGGAAAAGGATACATCTCCCTCACACTATGCCAGCCACCAGGACCCTGGAGCATCAAAGGCTGAGGGATGACATTATAGGGGTTTATAAAATCATGAGGGACATGGATAGAGTGAATAGACAAGGTCTTTTCCCCAGGGCTGGGGAGTCTAAAACCCGAGGGTATCGGTTTAATGTGGGAGGGCAAAGATTCAAAATGGACTTAAGGGACAATGTTTTCGTACAGGATGGCGTGTGTATGGAATGAGCTGCCAGAGGAAGTGGTAGTGGCTGGTACAATTACACCATTTAAAAGGTATCTTGGTGGGTATATGAACAGGAAGGGTTTGGAAGGATATGGGTCAAACACTGGCAAATGGAACTAGATTTATTTAAGATATCTGGTCGGCATGACAAGTTAGACTGAAGCGTCTGTTTCCATGCCTTACAACTCCATGACTCTCATATCATAGAATCAGGCACTTCGGCCCAACAAATCCACATCGACCCTCAGAGCATCACACCCAGACGTAGCCCCCTATTACCCACCTAAACTACACCTCCCTGGACACTAGGGGTAATTTAGCCTGGCCAATCCACTAACATGTGCATCTTTGGGCCCAGGGAGAAAGCCAGAGCAAGCTGGAGCAAACTCATGCAGACACGAGGAGAACAAGGGTGGAATTCAACTCAGGTCTCTGGTGCTGTGAGGCAGCTATGCTAACCACTAAGCCACCATGCTGTTCTATGACTGTGATCTCTTCTGCAACCTCTCATGTAATCACATCCTTCCGATGGTGTGGTGACCAGAACTGTGGACTAATCAATGTTGTAAACTGGGCCATCCTCACCAGCCAGCTATTGTAATCTGTGCCTCACGTTATAAAGGGCCATACTCCATATGTCTTTTGAACCACCCTATCCTGCTCTACTGTTGCCATCAAGCACATACATCTCAAGCTCCCATTGATCCTCAGCATTACCTCACGTCCTACCATTCACCACGTATTCCCTTGCTTCATTCGCCCTTCCAAAATGCATCTCCTCGCACTTTTCAGGATTAATCTCCATCTGCCAATCTTCTGCACAGCTGACCAGCCCATCTATTTTTTCCCATAGCCAGACACTTTCATCTTGAAGTATTCCGCAACATTAAGGGTGCCACACAAGCTCAAATAGTTGTTGTTCCATCATGGTTCACAGGTTTCAGTCCACACATTCTCCTTCTCCAGAATTTTTCTCACCAGCTCCCTTATCCAGTGGTTATGGCCATGGTGAAGACAATTTATCTCGCTAATGATAGACTGCCTTGTAAAAAGCCTTGCCTTTTCTCATTGTACTCATTGCTGCTCCCCAGCTAATCCCCCCCTCGCAAGACTGAATAATGCGTAGTTTTCCAGCTTCATTGGTTTCATCTGCATGGTGGGCAACTAGAACTGTATGACAACCCAATGAACTGCCAGTGCTATAAATCAGGAACAAAAACAAAAGTTTCTGGAAAAGCTCAGCACTTCTGTCAGCATCTATGAAGAAAACAATCAAGAGTTAACATTTCGGGCCCGGTGATGCTTCCTCAGAAATGTATTCCCATCAAAAAGTTCCAAACCTACGCTTCCCTCTAACATCAATCTTTCCCTCCTCCAGAGAATTTCAATCCACTTCCCACTCCCAGACCCACTTCCTCTCAAATCCCACCATGGCAGACGTTTGGAATTTAAATTCAATTAAAAAAGTATCTGGAAATATGTGTTGAATAATGACCATGAGTCCATTGTCAATTGTCATAAGATGCATCTGGCTCACTAATGCCCTTTAGGGAAGGAAACTGCCATCCTTACAATCCTTTAATTCCACCCTTGGTAAACTGTCTGTGTGGAGTTTGCACATTCTCCCCGTGTCTGCGTGGGTTTCCTCTGGGCGCCTGTTTCCTCCCACAGTCCAAAGATTTGCAGGCTAGGTGGATGGCCAACCTAAATTTTCCCATAGTATTCAAGGATGAGTAGATTAGGTGGGTTATAGGGAAATGGGTCTGGATGGGATGCTCTGAGGGTCGGTGTGGACTTGTTGGGCTGAAGGGCCTGTTTGCACACTGATTCTATGAAAACCAACTCTTGCAATTTCAAGCATGGTGCCAAGCTATACGAGGAGATATTTCATTAAATAAATGAAACCCCAGTCAAAATGGTAAGTTTTAAACAGTATTTTGAAGGAGGAAAGTAAAACAAAGAGGCAGAGAGGTTTAGGATCAGGACTCCTGTGCCGGAAATTTAGCCAAATGAAGACAGTAATCATATGATTTCAGGTAATGGCACAGTGAGTATAACTGGGGATGTGTGAAAGGCCAGAACTAAAGGATCCCAGAGATCTTGCAGGATAGTGAGACTGAAGGAGAAGATGGAAATAGGGAGGCACAAGAGCATGGAGGGATTTGAAAACAAATTAAAAACTTTAACCTTGACAGTGAGCCAATTTATGTCACCAGTCCTTCCTGCATTGTTTTAACGAGTGCTGCAGGCTCAGCTATTTACAAGCTTTTCACAAATTACTCAAATGAGGTACTAAATGTTAGGCTGAAATGCTAGAGCTTCTCCATTATTAACAGCCAGAGTCCAAATTTAAATCTCTCCGAGGTGCAAATTAATACAGTCATTGATGTGCATGATATTGAGAAATAAGAGAAGAATCAATTGTTCAGGTATAAATTAGAAAGTTTATTTGCTTCTCTGACGAGTTGTACATTTGCAGCGAGAAAATGCCAGGGAGTTTTCTGCTGTTGGATAAATGCTTCATAAACCTGGTGACCACCACGCAGAAAGCAGTCACTCAGCATGTACCTGTACTGATAGTTATTTTCATACTTTCTGAGCAGCCAACAAGCTGCTTACTCATCATTTCCCACAAAAAAGTCATAAATATAGCTGCACATTCAGATTTCTCCAGCAACGGCTGGTTTGTAACTTTCATTTTGACCTGGCCATCCTTTAAGGAGGTGAGTGAAAGCCCAGGTGACCTTTCTAGGCCCTGATGACAGTCCAATGATGGGGGTCTGATGCCAGGTTGCTTACACAGCCTCCCAACCCAAACACCCTGGAAGGAGACTCGACAGAATGAAGGTAAGGGGAATGAACCTTCTCACGGGCAATGCTCTGGAAGCCAGTGTGAATGCGAGGGTTTTGCTGGTGAGAGAAAGTCTAGTTTGTTGCTCCTGTCTTGGTGCCATCCTGGCAGCATCTGCAACCCAAACTCCTTTGGGTGAGGTTTTGAAGAGCGCTCCAAACTATGGGCAAGTTTTCACAACAGACTAGGAATCTCTGTGCACCCAAGAAAGAAATTTGTAGAGCATCTTTCACGACACTGTAAAGCACAACATGGTTAATTAAGCAACTTTTGAAATGTAGTCTGTGAGCTGGGTGGTAAGCTCCTACACACAGCAACATAAACTAACCAGATGATCCCCTTTAAATGGTATTATTTCAAGGGTACATATTGATGAGAGTACAGGATATTTTTGTGGAAGAGTATTGAACTTGAACTGGAAGCTTTAGGGAAGGGAGAAGTGAGAACATAAATTACCCAAGAATGAATTTGCTCATAGATATTAGATTGGGCTCCTCCAGTGCTGGTTGGCTTCTGACTATATTACAGTGTGGGTCTAAAATCGGGCAAAGAGATATACTCAGGAGGTAAGGTGAGAATGGCTACACTGGGCTACAAGGCTCTACTTGACTGACTGAACTTACTGTCAGCAGCAAACCCATCACATGGGCAAAGCTTTCACTTTTCTTGCATTTGCTTCTTTTGATTAAGACTTTAAAACAATGAGATCTGTTTCTCGATTCTCTTCTGAGCTGAAACAGTTTCTTCCTGTTTATTAAAAAGGGAGTCAGAGGTCATCGGGATAGGCAGGAAAGTGGAGTTAAGGTGACAATTGAATTAGCTAAGATTTTATTAAATGGTGGAGCAGATTCAAGGACAGAATGACCCACTCAAGTTCCTAACTCATATGCCCATATGAATTGAATGAGGCAGCTTGGTCCAATGATCAGTACTGTTATGTTATGTCTCACAGCAGGTATGAAGTCCTCTAAAGTGACATACTAATGATTCCAGCACTGTATCATGGCCTGCGACCCAATAGTATAAAAGGCCTAAAGTCCTCTTGTCTAATAGCATAATCCTGTTTTATCCTTATAACCTTTGAGACCATTTGCCCCAAGTGCTATGATCCTATCCCCTCCTCCCACCTCAAGCCGCATCCTCATCTCCTACCTACTAACCTCATCCCGCCTCCTTGACCTGTCCGTCCTTCCTGGACTGACCTATCCCCTCCCTACCTCCCCACCTATGCTCTCCTCTCCACCTATCTTCTCCTCTATCCATCTTCGGTCCGCCTCCCCCTCTCTCCCTATTTATTCCAGTTCCGTCTCTCCATCCCCCTCTCTGATGAAGGGTCTAGGCCCGAAACGTCAGCTTTTGTGCTCCTGAGATGCTGCTTGGCCTGCTGTGTTCATCCAGCCTCACACTTTATTATCTTGCCCCAAGTGCTATGTCAAGCCGCCTTTTGAATATTTTGGCATAAATTACTCCCTGTGGTAATGGATTCCAAAGTCTCACCACCCTCCGGGTGAAGAAATGTCTCCTTATCTCCATCCTAAATATTCTACTCTGAATCCACAGACGGTGACCCCTGTCTAGTCCTGTTAGAATTTTGTAAGTCTCTATGAGATACCCCCTTATTCTTCTGAACCCCAGCAAAAACACTCCTAACCTAGTTAATCTTTCGTCATATGTCAGTCCCACCATCCCCGTGGTAAATCTCGCTTCTCTCCCTCGAGAGAAACAAAATCCTTCCTCAGACATGGATACCACAACTGCACACAATATTCTGGGTGTGGCCTCACCCTGCACAATTGCAACAACACATCCCTGCTCCTATACTCAAAACCCTTTGCAGTGAAGGCAAACATACCATTTGCCTTCTTTACCGCCTGCTGCACCTGCATGCTTACCGTTAGTGACTGGTGTGCAAGGGCACCCAGGTCCCACTGCACACTCCCCTCTCCCAATTTACAGCCATTTAGGTAGTAAGTTGCCTTCTTGTTTTTGCTTCCAAAGTGAACAACCTCACCTTCATCCAAATTATACTGCATCTGCCATTGATTTGCCCATTCGCCTAACCTGTTCAGATCATGCTGAAGGATCGCTGCGTCCTCGCCACAGTTTAACTTACCACCCGACTTGGTATCATCTGCAAACTTGGAAATGTTACTTTTTGCTCCCTCATTCAAATTATTAATACGTATTGTGAATAGCTGGGGCCATCCTACCAGTTACTGCCTGCCAATTTGAAAAGGACCCATTAATTCCTACACTTTGTTTCCTCTCTGCCAACCAGTTTCCTATCCATTTTAATACACTTCCCCCAATCCCATGCACTTTAATCTTGCACATTCATCTCTAATGTGGGACTTTGTCAAATGCTTTCTAAAAGTCCAAATATACCACATTGACCTGCTCCCCATTGTCAACCCTACTAGTTACATCGTCATGCATTTCCAACAGATTTGTTAAGCATGATTTCCCCTTCATAAATCCATGCTGACTCAGTCTGATTCTACCACTGCTTTTTAAATATACTGCCATAAAATCCTTGATTGTGAATTTGAGAATTTTCCCCAATAGCAATGTTAGGCTAACTGGTCCATAATTCCCTGTTATCTTTCTGTGTCTCTTTTTGAGTACTGGAGTGACATTAGCTGCTATTCAATCTGCAGGGAGTGTTCCCGACTATAGGCAATCCTGGAAGATGACCACAAATGCATCCAATATTTCTAGAGCTACTTCCTTAAGTACTCTGAAATGTAGATCACCAGGCCCTGGGGATTTATCCACCTTCAACCCCATCAATTTTCACTTCCTCTCAACCTTTTCCTCTCTAAGGAAAACAGTTCCAACTTCTTCAATCTGTACTTGTCACTGAAATCTCTCATTCCTGGGGCCTATAAGGATTCTATATGTTTCAATCAAATATTCTGTCATTCTTTAAAACTCTTGTGAGTATAGGCCCGATCTGCCAAATACTTCCTTATGAGACAACGCATACATCCCAGGATTCAGCTAGGTGAAGCAGCTCTGAACTATTTCCAATACACGTAAATCCCTTCTCACATAACGTGACAAAAGCTGTACATACTATTCCAGGTATGGTTTCAACAATGTGCTGGAGAGTTGTAACAACCCTTCCTTACTTTTACACTGTTCCTCTTTTGTTTACATGGGACAACGTACTTCATGTTGTGTATTTAATTTCAGTCAGTGCAAAAAACTCAGGTAATTGGAGTTCCTTCTCCTCTTAGAGGTTGCTCTGATGAATATTCCCTTGAGCTCCTGGATGGCAGGACAAGTCTCTACTAATGCAATGTTTTGGGGGACAGACTCCTGCCTGGATGTGGACCAAGGGCTATCTTTTACTCATTTGTGCGTTGGACTGAGAATGCATTGGAACTTCTCAAGATGTTTGGTGTGATTTGCAATCAACCAACATTGACACTAAGCTTTAAACTTTTCCATCTCCCTCTGCTCTGACAGGACACACCTTAAAACCTATCTCATTGAATGAGATTTTAATCACTTCCCCAGTTTTTATTTCCTGTAGCTTGGTGTATCATTTATCTGTACAGAGAGACCGTTAGAGTGATAGAATCGATGCTGTGTGGAAGCAGGCCATTGAGCTTACAGTGACCCTCTGAACAGCAATCCACCCAGACCTGCCCTCCTCCCACCTCAAACTCTATCCTTTAAACCTACATTTCCCATGGCTAATCCATCTGACTGACACGCCCCTGGATGCAATGTAACTTAACATGGCCAATCCACTTAACTTTTGGCTGTGGAAGGAAACTGGAACATCTGGAGGAAATCCACACAAGAAACACTCTGAGCTGAACCTAGGCATGAAGCTGGAGATGAGCATCTTATGAGGTGAGTGCACAGTGTAGCTGCCTACAAAGAAGGTAGGAATAAAGAAACGTTGCAATGTTATGCTGACTTGATACTGAACAGATTTGACTGAGGTGATTTTAAGTGTGTTGGTTACACAGTTTTACTGTACTGTGCCTATGAAATATTTGCATTGATAGGCAACACATTTACACTGTTCAATTTCAAGATATTTTTGAATGAAGCTGTACAGAGATGTTATTATACCCTTCTAGAATGGGTGGGACTTCAACCCTGGCCTCTTGTATCAGAGGTAGGGACAGTATCACTGCACCACAAGGGTCTCCCCTTGATTGGGTTTCAAGATATTTTTAAGCAACCACTTCAGACTGATGGAGCGGATAGGTCTTGAAACCATGCCTTCACGTCAAGAGGCAGGGCACTACCACTGCAGCACAACATTCCCCCTCTGTCTGATTTCAATATTTAATTAGCAACGTGATTTTGCACAAGTGGCATTGGGAAATCTATATGTGTGATCTACCCTGTTTGTTTAGAAGCATTTGGAAAACGAACATTTTATAATATTGTCCTTTAATTACGTGGGGGAGGGTTGGTGAGGTGTGAATGTCTGTGATGGCTATTCCAACATAACTAATGAACTGAAGTAAAAAAGGGGTTATTCATCCAAGAAGTCAATAAATTTTAACAGAAGATTTTGGTAACAATTTATTTGATACTTTTGATACAATTGTTTCACTTCAACAGCACACAAAAACTTTCAAAGTGGGCCTCCAACTTAAATCATTGCCCATTTCTGCGAACTGTTGGCTGGAGGCTTTCAGTGAATGGCCAATAATTAAATCCTTATCCATTTGTTCTTTAGTTTGCCTCTTATTTTAAAGTTTGCACAATGAGGTCTACATTCCTTCGGTTATACTTCGGCGTATAAAGGAGAACAGGTCACAATATTTTGAACTCTATGCACTTGGCCACGTAACCTGGTACCAGGAAGTGTGGTGACAAATGAAGCCAAGGCCCTCTTGAAGACAATGGTCCTCTGTAAGGCATTCGCACAATTTGCTGTTGCACAGATCTAACAAACTCTCCGTAAATGTTGAAAATGGCTATTTTAACTCTATAGTGAGCAGCACAGAAAGCATGTAATTTGCTGACCATAGGATTGGGACATTGAACATGAGATAAATCTGTGCTGAAGCAAAACTGTTGACTGAAGAGGAGTTTGCAGCAATTGAAATGGTTCAACATTCACTATGTTTCCATTAGCTTTGACAGGTCGTTAGTTTTGGAAGTGTGACATATATCTCTAGTTGATAGTACACATGATATTGCCGCTTTCAACTTAGATGAGATAACATTGCTTGACAGGGCCAATTGAAACAAATGAATGAGGGGAGTAAACATTTCATTTGATAGGGACTGTTTATGGTCCATCAGAGTCAGTACTTCTATCACTTTAATTTTAAAACTCTGAGGGCCCTGCTTAACTTGAGTGTAATCCAAATTTACGTGATTTGGATAGTAAAATACTAATGGGATATTGGTAGATGGCATTGAAATTCATTAACCTACTGAGTAAACATGACTTGTACAATCCCTGCCAAGCGTGTCTGACCTATGTGTCCATCTTTCTCCAGGTGAGAGGCAGCAAATGTACACAGTTGACTACCACCGTTTAATCCTTTGAGCCTGTCTGACAATTCTCACATTGAGATGGCTTGCTCCGACCTCTAGATTCTCCCATTTTTCAAAGCATGCCCACTTGTTTCTCAGTGTTGTGCTTTACCCCCGGTTACCAGGGCTGTAAATTCAAACTGAGGTATGGCCTCTTGATCCGGTCCTGAGGCAGGTACAGAAATTAGGCAAAAAGGTGAATGAAACACTGGCCTGTCGATCGAAAAGGATGAGATCACAAGTGTTAGTGATGATGCTTCAGGGCTACAAAACCTTAGCTGGGCCATGCCTCAAGGATTGGGAGCAATTCTGAGCAGCAATCTGTAGGAAGGATATTTCATTCTTGGAGGGGATGCAGTGTAGATTTACAAAATAATGCCTGGATTTCAGGGTCTTGATTATTTTCAAGTTAGGGAAATTCTGCTGCCCTTTACAAATGATGGCGAGGTGCCAATTCCAGAATTTCCTGCACCCATAATTTTCATCAAGGCATAAGAGGATTGCAGGACTGGTGCATGTCATGATTTGTTCTTTGAATACCCTACACTTCCAACCCACTTTCATGATGAATGAAAGTCCAAGCACCCCACAATTTTTGTTGGGTCAACTTTTTCCAATCGTTGATGATTCACGTCCGCTCACCTACTTTCAATGGTCCTCATAGCTTAACTTTCAACACATGCTCCTTCTCCCACCCTCAATGCCAATCTACGTTCCCCTACTCAGTCTTCTCCATGCAAACACATGATACTTCTGTGCACATTCACTCATGGGTGTTCTGTACAGAATCAATGAACCCTAGAATAACAATGGATTATTTTGAGAAAAAAATAATAAGTAGGCACACATAGTGTTCTTTTAAAAAATGCTTTTATCATAGCTCTATAAATGTGTCAATCATCCAGCACATTAAATTAACAACAGCGAAAACTACAAGAACTTGAATACTCTTTATCTTGTATCAATAAACATTAAGTCATTGACAAAATAGATCTAGATGAAAGAGTTATTGATCAAGTAATGTTTTCCCTTCTACATAGCTGTCTCAGCAGATTAATGGATGTGCTCGAGAATAGAACATCCTTTATTGTCACATGTACTCCAGAAATACAGAAGTACAGTGAAACGTTTTTACAATGGCTGCCTTTAATGGTGCCATTTTGGGTACAAATGCAAATCTTACAGAGTAAATAAATATTGTGTTGTTACAGGATAGAAAAGAATACAGATTAGCATCAATCAGTGAAAAAGTCCAGACTGTTAATAAGTGACCATAAGTAATTAATCTCTACTTCATTAACAGAGTATAAGGCTATGCTGCCTCCAAGTGCCAGCCTCCACCCAGGATTCACTCTGCTGCCACTTTGGGAATTGCTCATTCACTGTGCCCTTGGACCTGGCCCATGAAGCATGGGGTTGGGTGGAAGGCCTATTGCATGGGTCTTAGAAGACCATAGGGCTGCTCTGTCATTCAAGAGAGAGAGATAACTGGTGATGGTCATCCCACCTTAGTTAAGGAGAGTCCTTTATGGTAACCTCAGCCGTGTAGGAATTGAACCCAAGATAACCAGGTGTAGAGCTGGATGAACACAGCGGGCCAAGCAGCTTCAGAGGAGCAGGAAAGCTGACGTTTCGGGCCTAGACCCTTCTTCAGAAATGGGGGAGGGAAGGGGGGGGTTCTGAAATAAATAAGCAGAGAGGGGGAGGCAGATAGAAGCTGGAGAGAGGAGAAGATAGGTGGAGGGGAGACAGACTGAAACCAGTAAAGGTGAGTGTAGGTGGAAAGTTCGGGAGGGTATAGGTCAGTCCAGGGAGGATGGACAGATCAAGGGGGCAGGATAAGGTTAGTAAACAGGAGTTGGGGGTGGGGCTTGATGTGGGAGGAGGGGATAGGTGGGAGGAAGGACAGGTTAGGGAGGCAGCGACAAGCTGGTCTGGTTTTGGGATGCGGTAGGGGGAGGGGAAATTTTGAAGCCTGTGAAATCCACATTGATACCATTGGGCAGCAGGGTTCCAAAGCAGAATATGAATTGCTGTTCCTCCAACCTTCGGGTAGCATCATTGTGGCACTGCAGGAGGCCCATGATGGACACGTCGTCTAAGTAATGGGAGGGGGATTTGAAATGGTTCGCGACTAGCGATATATCCCTGGTGCTGGGGTCAGATTGCAGATGATGGAAGTGTCGGAGGATGATGCATTGGATTCAGAGGTTGGTGGGTTGGTACATGAAGACGGGGTGGATTCTGTTTTGGTTGTAATGACTGTATTGGTGCAACCTCATGCTCCCACGGAGAACTTGAACAGTTGATGGCTATATCGGTGCTGTCCTGTGATCCCACGAGGAGCGTAAACAGTTCAGCGACTTTCAGACCCCCTTCCCCTCTCCCATTTCTGAAGAAGGGTCTAGGCCCGAAACGTCAGCCTTCCTGCTCCTATGATGCTGCTTGGCCTGCTGTGTTCATCCAGCTCCACACCTTGTTATCTCAGATTCTCCAGCATCTGCAGTCCCTACTCTCTCTAGGAATTGAGCCCATTCTGTTAGGACCACTCTGCACTACAGACCAGCCATTCAGCCACCTGAGTTAACAATTACCATGTATAGGATGCTAGTTCTAGACTGTTCATACTGAAAGGAGAACAGCATATCATAGCAAAGGAAAACAAATATTGAGAGGGCCATTGGCTAACACTAACACATTAGCTAAACAGAAGGCAATTGACTTTCTCAATAGTGACATAAGCAAGTAGAATTGAAAAGATATATTTACTTCTTAGGATACATTTGCCATTGCATGTTTTAAGACAGTGGGCAGAGAAACCATACACTCCCAGCCAATACAGAGTCAGAGAGTCATAGGACACAGAAACAGACTCTTCGGTCCAACCAGTTCATGCTAAACATAATCCGAAACTAAACTAGTCCCGCCTGCCTGCCCTTGGCCCATATCCTTCTAAACATTTTGTGTTCATGAACTTATCTAAATGCCTTTTAAACATTGTAACTGTACCTGCATCATTCACTTCTTCTGGAAGCTCATTCCACATGCGAATCACTTGCTGTGCAAAAAGGTTGCCCTCATTTAAATCATTTCAAAATCTTTCTCCTCTCACCTTGAAGGTATGCCATCTAATTTTGAAAGTCCCCACCCTAGGGAAAAGACCTTTGCTATTCACCTTATCTATGCCCCTCATAATTTTATAAGCCTACATAAGGCCACCCCTCAATCTTCTGCACTGTAGTGATAAAGGCCTTAGTCTACTCAACCACTCCTTATAAACTCACACCTTTTATTCCCAGCGACTCCTCCATTTGAGTTCACTTTGGTACGAGGGCTAATAAAAAGAAGTCCCTCTCCTTACTTTTCAATTGTTTACTTATTCCTCTGCAAGGTAACAAATGCACAAATGCTGGTTTTGGGACTTTGATGTATGGCGTGGAGGCAGAAAAGTTAAATCAAAGTTTACCAAACATCAGCTAAGTGTCAGTTTCATTGAGTTACATGGATGGTTTTTGCCTCTACTGTTCCCAAACCAATCTCATCGATAAGGTAACACCGATGGCATCCTGCTCATCCAGTGTTAGCTCCAACTTACTGCAGATGGAAGTACTCATCACAGCCTGGATATCCTAGGGTCCCTGGTGTGAGCATAACCTTTGACCCTTAGCCATGCACCCAGTTGAGCATTGGAAGTCTAGAGTTGGCTTTTCCACTGTCAAAGTAGCGGCATAGCAGGTGGCTTAGCTGGCAACTCTTTGCACGCACAATTGAATATTCCTCCGCCTATCATTGTCCACGTATCAGGCCACACAGCTTTCTTGTCCTGAGCTCTGTCACTTCTTTCATTCATCCCTAAGTTCGTGCTACTCTTTCCTGAATGCCCAGTGCAGCTCCGAATCTTCTCACTGTTCAATTGGAGCCATCACAAGCACAAAGAATCTTTCGTATGGTTCAAATCGTTTACTACTGTTACCAAAAACAAACCAAAGCTGCATTTGTCCCATAGAACAGGGATAAACAGCATGCTTGCTAAGGGCAAACAATTTTATAGTCAATGATTGATCGCTGCAGCCAGCCCACATCTACTGGAACCAGGTGTCAGCGAAGTTCTTTCTGGCTTGTTGCATCTGATGCTGCCCCACTCTATTGTGCAGATGGTGAAATTCATCATGATCAATGTCCTCATCCTCCCCTCCCTGGTGGCATGGTGACACAGCAAGTAAGTTGAGAGTAGAAAAACTAGTAAAATGAGAAAATAAAAACATTTTATTTGAGCTCTTTACACCAATTGAAACAAGATTAATAAATTGGTAACACAAACAGAAATAAATTTGGCATAATAACCATTATAAAAGGGTGGCTACAAAGTGACCAAGATTGAAGATGAATATTGAAGTATGTTTGAGAATTTAGGGTGACAGGGAGAAAGGAAATCTAAGTTGGGCAGCTCTGGTAATAAAGGATGAGAACAGAAGATCACAACGTAGCATCAGTTTGGGTGGAGATAAGAAATATCTCGACACAATGGCTCAGTGGTTAACACACAGTGCGAGGGACCTGTGTTCAATCCCTGCCCTTGGCACCTTTCCTTGTGGAGTTTGCACATTCTCTCTGTGTCTGTTTGGGAGTGCTCTGGTTTTTTCCCACATCCAAAGATGTGCAGTTTGGGGTGGATTAACCATGCTAAATTGCCCATAGTGTGCAGGCCAAGCAGATTAGCCATGGGGAATACAGGGCTAGGGTTGGGGGTGGCTCTGGGTGGGATACTCTACGGATGGTTGGTGAGGACTCAGTGAGTTGAATGGCCTGCTTCCATACTTTAGGGTTTCCATAATACTGTTCTCACTCTCCCAGCTCTTCAGAATCTATCATATCCCCTTTTTTCCCCTTGTTCGCATTTTGCAGTGGGCAACATGCAAGGATTGTCACTTCTGGAGTGTATTGCAAGGTCCTTCAGACCGATTCAAACATCAAAGCTTATCTCCAACAGGTCCATCAGTTGCTCCATCCTGTTGGAAAGTAGGCTGCCATTGTATTTACACTGGGCCTCAGGCAGGGGGCTTGTGTAACAGAGCTACCAGCCATGGTCATTACGGATAACCCCGGTCTCCCAGTAACCATCCTGATAAGGCATCTGCTCTTTCAAACACAACAGGAAATGAGAGCCCTCAAGGATAAAGGCCTCATGATAACACCCAGCGTCCTGTATAAAAAGGGGGTATATCTGATCATCAGATGCCATTTCTCCGACCTCCAGCAGGATGCCACCACCAGACACACATTTCCCTCCCCTCCCTTGTCCACATTCCGGAGGGACCATTCCTTCCGGCACACCCTGGTCCACACTTCCTTCACCCCCAAAACCTCCCCACAGCCCGACGGCATCTTCCCCTGTAACCAGCGAAGGTGCAACACCTGCCTATTTACCTCCTCACTCCCCAGTATCCAAGGGCCCAAACATACCTTCCAGGTGAAGCAACACTTCACCTGCACTTCCCAGAATCTAGTTTACTGCATTTGCTGCTCACAATGTGGTTTCTTCTACACTGGGGAAACAAAGCATAGACTTGGCGAGTACTTTGCAGAATATCTACGTTCTGCGTGCAAAAAAAAGACCCTGAACTACCTGTTGCCTGCCACTTTAACGCACTACCCTGTTCCCTGGCCAACATCTCTGTCTCTGGCTTGCTGCAGTGTTCCAATGAAGCCCAACGCAAGCTGGAGGAACAACACCTCATGTTTCGCTTTGAGACCCTACAGACCTCCGGACTCAATACTGAGTTCAATAATTTTAGGGCCTAAGCTCTCCCATGTCCCAGCCCCCAACCCCACACACCAGGCCTTGTTACCACATAGCCTGCCATTGCGCACCCCCTGTTGTTAGTCACTAACAGTCCCCACTAACTATTATCCACCCTCCCAGCCTGATCATTAGAACCTCCTTTGACTATCCAACTGTCTTTCTCTCTCTTTGCGCTCTATCCTATCGTTTACTCCCCTCCCCTTCCACCTCCTTATTTTTTGCAGATAAACTGATGTTTTCCCAGCCATCATCAGTTCTGAGGAAGGGTCACCAAATCCGAAACGTTTAACTCTGTTTTCTTCTTCCCAGGTGCTGCCAGACCTGCTGAGCTTTTCCAGCAACTTTGTTTTTGATCTTGTATACAAACTTACGTTCCACCAATGAACACAGACTGCTTGTACATTGATAGAATGGAATGAGTTTCCACTGACAAACTCAGCTGTAATATGCTGTGGTCCTCTCAGCACAATGTATGCACACATTGATGATGCCTACATTACAAAATGCAGCTATATTGCCAATGCTTACTGGTCTGCAGTACTGACCTCATCACAGGAAAAAAGGATGAAGTGGCATCATGTTGTATGGGTAACAGCCGCAGTACATTTCTGGGTGTTTGTATGAGAGAGCCCATATAGGTCCCTGCGACTGGAAAATCCTACACAGGTCTCCAGTGGCATCTTGGAAGGAGTCGGTCACATAAACACAGTTCTCACCTTGATGGCCACTCATTCCTTCAGGTATAGAGATAACAAAGCGTAGAGCTGGATGTACACAGCAGGCCAAGCAGCATCAGAGGAGCAGGCAGGCTGACGTTTCGGGCCGAGACCCTTCTTCAGAAATGGAAACTCCTTCAGGTCACAGGTTGTCCTGCTCCAGCAGCTGGCACAATTTGGAGACGGTGTTCCAGGGCATACACGGTCTGTAGCAACACTGCACTGGAAATGACATGAAGGATAAGAGACTCTGAGCCTCCTGTCCTGTCCCAGTCCTACATCTGTGGCACAAGAAAGGCATGTTGTATGTACTTACAGTTCAACTTAAAAAGGAATCAGTTCCCCGCCCCTGTGCATGTGAGAAGGTTTTGCGCTCGCTGTGGACTATAGGTGCCACCTTTAAAGTCAGCTGTGATTCTCTCCGCTTCACAAAGATGACTATGTTCAAGCTTCAGTGGCCAGTGATGTGGGCAGTGTGGCTTGTGGCCAGGATTTACTCCTCACAGCTGGACACTGTGGACATTTCATGTGAACCGTGTTGTGATTATGAATGACTTCAACCTGCATTCTGTAAGTGTATGATGGGTGCAGTTGCTCTTTGAAGGATCTCCTGTTGTTCGGATGTACAGCCTACATTTTTGACAGTCAAATAAATGCTTACTTTGTGCATTGTCTGAGTGATTAGAGCCACTTTCCTTTTGTTCATCATATTTAAGAATCTACAGGCAATGCGAGTTGCTGTAGACATGGTGAAAAGCAAGCTCAGTCTGGTCATCAGATTCCCGCACTGAAAGCTCCGAGTTCCTTTCTACCTGGATGTGTCTGGCAGCACCATTCTACCTGGGGGTACGACTGCAGCTCTCATCCTAGCCTTTGCGCTCCATCCCTATAGTTTTTGCTCTGCCCACCATCCTGAAACATAATGCCCAACTTGAGGCAAAAGTAGTGGTGGCTGCCAATAAAGTCCCCTCTCACAACATGTCTTCCCATACATTACAAGTTCTCCCTCTTTACGTGTCAAGTCTTCACCCATCACCACTCTTTCCCCCTCAGCTTCCTCACTTTTAGCCTCCAATCTCTAAGCATTGAGTCCCCCACTTGCTGAACACAAGTGTTCCCCAATACTCTTCTTGTAGTTTATTCCACTGAGCCCAGAACTCATAGTTGTCACCACCTTGGTGGGCTTCTAGAGACAGCTCCCACTGATCATTGACGAGATGCCCGAATATTCGCTATGTAGATCCCTGACTGACAATTTGCCCATGCCCTGATTACACTGGACCTGTAGGACTGACTGTGTCTATCTCCCTAGACTGTAGTGAGACAGGATTCCTGACTCTGACCTTCTCAAGCAAAGGTTGATCAGGCCTAATCCTTCGGGCTCTAGGTAGACACTGTATTTGACATTTTTTATTCTCTTGTGGGATATAGGCGTCACTGACTTGGCCAGTATTTATTACCCATTCCTCTTTTCTCTTGGAAAGTTGGTGGTGAACTGCCTTATTGAGCCACTGTAGTCCACATGCTGAAGATTGTCCTTATGGAGAGAATTCCAGGATTTTGACCTAGTGACAGTGAAGGAATGGCGATATATTCCCAAGTCAGGATGGTGATTGGCTTGGAACTGGCAAGTGACCATGTTCACATGTTTCTGCTGCCCTGTCCTTTGAGATGGAAGTGGTCGTAGGTTTGGAAGGTGCTGTCTAAGGATCTTTGGTGAATTTCTGCAGTGTACCTCGAATTGGAATTAGAATTAGCTTCATTGTTAAGTGTACTCAACTACAGGTATACAGGAGTACAGTGAAAAGTACACTACCTTAGGTATAAAGCTAGCTAGGTACAAAATCTTTGGCACAAAATAGAAAAATAAAGAAATACAGTTAAGGTTTAGCATTCTATAGCCATGGGCCTGCAGTTTCCCCATGAGGGCTCAATCTCCCTGGCACTCGGCTTAATCCCTCACTGCCTACTGCCATCCAGGATTATAGATAGCGCACACTGTGGACACTGAGAGTCAGTGGCAGAGGAAGTGGATGTTTGTGGATGTGATACCAACCAAGCGGGCTGCTTTGGGCTGGATGGTATCAAACTTCTTGAGTGTTTTGGACCTGTACCCATCCAGGCAAGTGGGGAGTAGCCTCAGTGCCAATCCCCGATTGATAACAGAGAAAATATGTCTGGCTTTCTGTTTGCACAAAGCAGCGATGTAACACTGAAGAGACTTTAAATGTGTGACTCAGGGCCAAAAGTGCAAAAACGCAAGGAATGGATGCTGTGAGCAGCCAGGTATGCCGAAAGTGCATGTGTGTTTGGTGAGTAAGCAACCAGCATTGAATTACTCCATGCTCCAAACCATGAGCTGGGTTCCTGTCCCTGCAAGAAAAGTTACCCTGCAGTAGCATTACAATGAAAGGTTCTGCTGTCCTCCAAAGTGAGGCATTGAAGTGCAGACCATATCACAAGCGAATTGGAGATGTGCCATGCTGATGTGGTAAGCCTGGTATGTGCCAGATGCCAAGGTCTGTGGGTGTGGGATGGGTGCAGATGGTGCCTGTGAGGTGTGCCCTGACATAGTGTTTCCAGATGCCCTTAATAGAGGTCTGGAGTCACCAGGTATCTGCTCTGACCTTGATGTCTGCAATTATTGGCATCTAGTTTTTATAAATTGGTGGGAGAATTGGAACCTACATAGTAATCAGATAAGATTAGGTAATAATGAGGGTGATAATCCAGGAAGGTAGGCCTCTCAACACCTTCTCCGTCTAGTGAGAATCCCATCTCAACATCCAGGATTTGGTTTGGAATATGAGAATTTTTGGTCTTAATTCTGTGAAGGGTCTCTTTGAACACCTTGTCCAATTTTCCTAAATTTCTGACCATTGGTCAGGTGCTCAGAAATTTTTTGCATAATGTCACCGGGGACGCTAATTTGACCTCAACGTGACTGGAGCTTCTTATCATTAGCATCTTCATCAGAATCACAGTCTTGAATCAGAATGCTTGGGTTTTGTGTCACATCTCTGATGTCGATGATGTGTCTACCTGTCTCTCAATAAGGTTCAATTCCTGAAATGTGAAGACCAATATTTTGAGAAGGATCACTATCATACAGAAACAGCCAGATTCTACAACACCTATAAAGGTATTCACTTTGCAAAGATTTACCCATTGAGTGAAGCCTAAGAAAACTGCACTCAAAGGCCAATAATGGGATATTTTGGATCATTAACCCCTTAAGTCAGAAAAGTACCTCTAAAGAAGGTGAGAAAACTTAGTGTAAGTTGAAGTAATGGAAAATTTAATAGTCTCCTCTTCTTGGGTCAATCAATTGCGTGACATAATTTTTCAGGCAAGAGTGCAGTGCACACTTCCTTTCTACCCAAACACAAGCCATTTGATACGACTGGGAATAATTCAGTCCAAAAATAGAATTTGCTGGAGAAACTCAGTGGCTCTGGCAGCATCAATGGAGAGAAAGCAGAGTTAACATTTGAGTCCCTTCTTCTGAATGGGAATGGAATTTGTCGGTTGGTGAAATAAGACCCAACCAACTGCAAAGTTGCTAATCCTCAGATGCTATCTTTCGCCACTGAGACTCCCTCACCGACATCGACTCTGCTGATGTAATAGCTGCTGATTCATTGTTATCTCTTGCATCCCTGTAGGATTCATTGTCTCCTCATTCTCCTCTGGTGCTACCTTTCAATGATAAGATCAGAAAACCCAACATCAGCTTTCACATATGCACTGATGGCACCCAGTTGATGTCTGGCTTAAAGTATTCATGATGAAAGTCTGAGCAGGTTGGTCCAATACCCACTGGAGTTCAGGGAATCGATTGGTGATCTGACTGAATTATTTTGAGGGAGTGTGACAGGGGAGATGCTTAAAGGATGATTCCCATCAAGAGGCAATCCTGAATTAGTGGACACAGGTTAAAGAACAAAGGTGTCCCATTTAAGATAGTGTTAAGAAGGAAGTCCTTCTCCTGGAGGGTCAGTAGTCTTTGGAATTCTGTCTCCTAGAGCAGTCGAGTGTGTATCGTTGACAGGTGCTGGCTTCAACAATTTATTTTATGGGCAAGGCAGTCAGGGTTAGGCAGCAGACAGACAGGAATGTGAGGTTGAGATTACAATCAGATTTTATTGAATGGCCAATGGCCTTCTCCTGCTCCCATATGGTCTCAATAATATCTGTCTTGATCCATCCACCATCTTGCAACTGAAAGTTTGTCCAGTGTCTGATATTGAATTTGTAGAAAATTGTGAAGGGTGAAGTCAATGTCTTTGATCTTTTGACATAGGCTTTGTTGCTGACTACAATTTCCATCCCCGACTCTGGCAACTGTGAGAGCATGCACCAAGCTGTTTGGTGCTCACTTGATGGGCTGACTGGCCTCCATTTGTACTGTAGCGATTCTAAACTGACGAGGAATATATCATCTCCCACTGACCAAAAAGGAACAAAACATCTTTAAAAATCATTTGAACAGTTCAGTATCAAACTCCCCAAAAGACTCTCGAAGACATAGAAAGGATGTGGGGCAATCGAGAAAAAGGGATTATAGTTTTAAAGTAAAGATTAATAGATTTAAACAGGGATGGGAAGAAATTGCTTCTCTCAAAGCGTTGTGAATCTGTGGAATTTGTTGTTCCAGGGTGTGGTGTTTGCTGGGCGCTGAGAAACTTTAAGGAGGAGATAGATTGAGTTTTAATTAGTGATGGGTAGAAGGGTTATAGAGAGTGGCCTTGAAGGTGAAGTTGAGACCAAGATGAGATTGACTATGATCGTATTAAATGGTGAAGCAGCCCCAATTGCCTACTCCTGCTCTGTGCTCTTATGTTCTTAAGTTCAAAGAATGCGATTCACAAATCAGACAAGTTAGGGTATTAAGATAATAAAATGTGTGGCTGGATGAACACAGCAGGCCAAGCAGCATCTCAGGAGCACAAAAGCTGACGTTTCGGGCCTAGACCCTTCATCAGAGAGGGGGATGGGGGGAGGGAACTGGAATAAGTAGGGAGAGAGGGGGAGGCGGACCGACGATGGAGAGTAAAGAAGATAGGTGGAGAGAGTGTAGGTGGGGAGGTAGGGAGGGGATAGGTCAGTCCAGGGGAGACGGACAGGTCAAGGAGGTGGGATGAGGTTAGTAGGTAGCTGGGGGTGCGGCTTGGGGTGGGAGGAAGGGATGGGTGAGAGGAAGAACCGGTTAGGGAGGCAGAGACAGGTTGGACTGGTTTTGGGATGCAGTGGGTGGGGGGGAAGAGCTGGGCTGGTTGTGTGGTGCAGTGGGGGGAGGGGATGAACTGGGCTGGTTTAGGGATGCAGTAGGGGAAGGGGAGATTTTGAAACTGGTGAAGTCCACATTGATACCATTAGGCTGCAGGGTTCCCAGGCGGAATATGAGTTGCTGTTCCTGCAACCTTCGGGTGGCATCATTGTGGCAGTGCAGGAGGCCCATGATGGACATGTCATCAAGAGAATGGGAGGGGGAGTGGAAATGGTTTGCGACTGGGAGGTGCAGTTGTTTGTTGCGAACTGAGCGGAGGTGTTCTGCAAAGCGGTCCCCAAGCCTCCGCTTGGTTTCCCCAATGTAGAGGAAGCCGCACCAGGTACAGTGGATGCAGTATACCACATTGGCAGATGTGCAGGTGAACCTCTGCTTAATGTGGAATGTCATCTTGGGGCCTGGGATGGGGGTGAGGGAGGAGGTGTGGGGACAAGTGTAGCATTTCCTGCGGTTGCAGGGGAAGGTGCCGGGTGTGGTGGGGTTGGAGGGCAGTGTGGAGCGAACAAGGGAGTCACGGAGAGAGTGGTCTCTCCGGAAAGCAGACAGGGGAGGGGATGGAAAAATGTCTTGGGTGGTGGGGTCGGATTGTAAATGGCGGAAGTGTCGGAGGATAATGCGTGTATCCGGAAGTTGGTAGGGTGGTGTGTGAGAACGAGGGGGATCCTCTTGGGGCGGTTGTGGCGGGGGCAGGGTGTGAGGGATGTGTCGTGGGAAATGTGGGAGACGCGGTCAAGGGCGTTCTCGATCACTGTGGGGGGAAAGTTGCGGTCCTTAAAGAACTTGGACATCTGGGATGTGCGGGAGTGGAATGTCTTATCGTGGGAGCAGATGCGGCGGAGACGGAGGAATTGGGAATAGGGGATGGAATTTTTGCAGGAGGGTGGGTGGGAGAAGGTGTATTCTAGGTAGCTGTGGGAGTCGGTGGGCTTGAAATGGACATCAGTTACAAGCTGGTTGCCTGAGATGGAGACTGAGAGGTCCAGGAAGGTGAGGGATGTGCTGGAGATGGCCCAGGTGAACTGAAGGTTGGGGTGGAAGGTGTTGGTGAAGTGGATGAACTGTTCGAGCTCCTCTGGGGAGCAAGAGGCGGCGCCGATACAGTCATCAATGTACCGGAGGAAGAGGTGGGGTTTGGGGCCTGTGTAGGTGCGGAAGAGGGACTGTTCCACGTAACCTACAAAGAGGCAGGCATAGCTGGGGCCCATGCGGGTGCCCATGGCCACCCCCTTAGTCTGTAGGAAGTGGGAGTTAGGGTATTAGTTTACAGGTTAATTCATTTTCATTTAGTCAACATTTATACTCTCATAATTAACCTCAGCGTTTTCAAGTTGGGGAGAGGAAAAGCAGCCAGGATCTTGATCCCACTCACTCTCAGCAATCTCTGTAGAGCTGGGTTATTTGTTGAGGTGATCAGATTGGCTTTGCTTCATGTTCGCTACAGTCAAACAGTTGGTCACTTGTTGAAACTCTTACACGGGATTGGCCATTGGTAGGATTACCAGAGAAATTATAATACTCAACAGTGGTCACCAGCAAAGGCCAACAAAGCTTTTCACTGTACTGAGGTACATGTGACTACAATAAATCAAAGCAAGTCAAATTGATGATGGGAAATAAGAGTTAAAAAAAACAACAGTAGAGAGCTTTAGACTGTGAAACCGCCTTGTACAAAGTTTGGGCCTTTTCCAGATTGACACGCCACTAGAGAAAGGCACTGCAGTTCCACATTGATACTTAAAATATGAATTTCCTGGAGTTTAACTCAGAGGAAAATGCAATGTGCTTCATGCTTTAAGACTTTACTGCAACAAACCAGCTGGAATCAACATCAACTAAACATCATCTAGTTAGATACCATTGCATTAACCGACAGAGAAACAGAATTTCTGAAGAAGTGTCCCAAGCTGAAATATCAACTTTCCTGCTCCTCTGATCCTGCCTGGCCTGCTCTGTTCCTGCAGCTCCACACTGTGTTATCTCTGGCTCCAGCATCGGCAGTTCTTACAATCTTTGATGCCTATTCATCTTTTTACACTACCGAAAATACAACACTACATTTATACATTCTCTGCCATAGTGTAGCCTATGATTAAAGTTCCATGCTGTTCCAGGTTTTAACAGGATTTATTCTTTTAATCGATGTCTCTTTCAGTCATCCCTGTAAGTTCCCCTCTAAGCCACTTACTATCATAATTAGAAATGTCTTGTTGTTCCTGCAGTTTCTCTGAGTCAATATCCTGGAGAGATCCCGCGCACCCCCCCCCCCCCAACAACCCTGAGGGAATTGTGGGTCAATTTACAGCACATGGACTTTAGCGGTTCAAGAAGGCAACTCATCACCATCTTTTTACGGGCATTAGGGATGGGCAATAAATGGTGTCACTTCCCAGGAGTGAAGGCAAAGGAATGTTTGAGTAGGATTGTCAGGCCTTGAAGTGTGTCAAACACAGCGTTATCTTGCTTTCTCCCTGACATGCTCAGAGCCATTTCAGTTGAGACTTTATTTGTGGGAGATGGGGAGGCATTGGCGTAGTGGTATTATTGCTAAACTATTAATCCAGACATGCAGGTAACGTTCCGGAGACATGGCTTCAAAAACCCATCATGGCAGATGGAGTTTGAATTTAAAACAATAAAAAAAACACAAGTTGCTGGAGAAGCTCTGCAGATCTGGCAGCATCTGTGGAGAAAACAATCAGAGTTAACATTTCAGGTCCGGCAACACTTCCTCAGTCCTGAGGAGGGGTCACCAGACTCAAAACGTTAACTCTGATTTATTCTTCACAGATCTGCTGTGCTTCGCCAGGAACTTCTGTTTTTGTTCCTGATTTACAGTAACGTCAGTTCTTTCAATTTTTATTTAGTATTCAAAGCAAAAAAAAATCTGGAATTAGGACTTGATGATGACCATGAAACCATTATTAATTGTCAGGAAAAACCCATAGGTTCATTAATGCCACTTATGGAAGGAATCTGCCATCGTTATCCAGTCTGGCCTACATCTGACTCCAGACCCACAACAATGCATATGACTCTTAACTTACTGCCCCAGAGGCCATTAGGGATGGAAAATAAATGCTGGCCTAGCCAAATGAATGATTTAATAAAAAAAGAATCTGAGTTAAAAGATGAATGCAGTTATCATTAATGATCACACATGATGATTGATCACACAGAGAAGCTTTGAGATTAGTCTTAGCCCCAGATTTCTGACATGCAGTGGTAGCATCTCCATGTGTATATGAACATCTCATGTCTAAGGGCCAAAACTACCACTATACAGCCCAAGACTTGATCGAAGACCTCGGCAATGAGGTCGATCACATTCAATTTCACTGCCTGTGCGGAGGCGTTTTGGGGACAATTTTAAACCACTACACAAGACTGAAAATAAGAAGATGTGAGGGATGGTGGTGTTGTAAATGTGTGTGGAAGCATTTCAGGCATCTGCAGTTAGAATTGCTTCCGAGAACAAATCATCGCATTCCTGCTCCATCGCCATCCAGTAGTGACACAACTTGTCCAAGATGCTTTCCTGATTTGGGTGGGTTATTGAACCATAGAATGGTTTACAGCAAGCAGGCACTTGGCCCAATGTGTCCATCCTGACAATTCCTTTCCTCTTCTGGTAATGATCCAATAACAAAAACAAAGTGGCTGGACATGCTCAGCAGGTCTGGCAGCATCTGTGAAGGAGAAAACAGAGTTAATGTTTTGGGTCCGGTGACCCTTCCTCAGAACAGTTCTGACCCGAAACTTTAACTCTGTTTTCTTCTTCACAGATGCTGCCAGACCTGCTGAGCTTTACCAGCAATTTTGTTTTTGTTCCTGATTTACAGCATCTGCAGTCCTTTTGGTTTTTATTTAGTAATGATCCAATAATATTTGTTGAAGGCCCCAAATTTGTTTGTGCCACCACCACACCCTCAGACAATGCAATCTAATTCTTAACCACTCTCCTCATGTCTCCTTGCCATGTTTTCTTGCCATTTTCCTTAACACCAGCCTGTCTTCAATCCGTCTGCCATCAGAAGTCCCTGAATAAATGGAAACAGCTTCTTACAATGTCCTGAAGCTTGGCTTGATTGATCAACTTGGCGTTCGGAATTATTTTCAATGGGGCCGGGCGGACAGGGATGTTACCCTGCTAATGAAGTTTGAAGCTTGGCTCCCCTGATTTATCCTTCGCTTTCACCTCTCCTCAGAGCTTCCCACTCCTTACATTTATTTAAAGGCATTAACTAAGAGAAGTGGACTATCCATCTCTTCGCTCTAAATATTTGAAAAAGTTTCCTGAAATGGGACTGATCTCTTTATTTCCATGAAGAATTTAAAGGGTGCTACACAAGTGAAAGTAAAACAAAGAACTATGGATGCTGGTGATCTGAAACAAAATCAAATTGCTGGTGAAACTCAGCAGGCCTGGCAGCATCTGTGATTAGAAAATGGACTTAATGTCTCAAGTCTGATGACTCTTCAGTTCTGACAATGAGTCATGGAATTGAAATGTTAGCTCTGTTACTTCGCACAGATTTTGCCAGACCTGCTGAGTTTCATAGCCATTTCTGTTTTTGATGCACATGAAGGTATTCCACTGTTCAGACCTCCAATTGATTAAACCAAGTTTAACATTTCTTAAGTATGTGGTCAAAAAGACACAGCAGCGAAAGGGGAAATTAGGTCTTTGAAAAAAATCTTTCCAATTCATGACCATCAGTTGTTCTTTCCTCACCAGGCAACAATTTTAGAACATAGAACATAGAACAGTACAGCACAGAACAGGCCCTTCAGCCCACGATGTTGTTTCCTTTTCAAAAACCCAGTTTTGCAACTCTCATCCATGGTTTCATACCCCTGTACAATTTTACCTGATTTGAGCAGACTAGCAACCTGTTGAAGGGGCATGTTGTCGTAGCAATGCTTCCGAAACATTCTTTCAACCTGACAACCCACCAACATCTTTACATTTCTCCAATTCTGGCTTCATGTGCATCAGCCCTTTCAATTCACTCATCATTGTTGGTTGTATATTAGCTGCTTGGGCCCTGGACTCGAGAATCCCCTTCTTGATCCCCATCACTTTTTCCCCTCTTTTGCTACTTCATGCGCCAAGGATTCCAGTTTCAAAGAATCACAACAGTGTGGAAGCAGGCCATTTAGCTAATCGAGTCTACATCAACCTTCCAAAGAGCATCCCACCCAGGCCCATCCTATTCCTGTAATCCTGCATTTCCCATGGCTGAACCACCTAGCCTGTGCATCCCTGAACACTATTGACAATTTAGCATGGCCAATTCACCTATCACAACTTTGGGCTGTGGGAGGCAAGTGGAGAACCCAAAGGAAACCCACACAGATACAGGGAGAATATACAAACTCCACATGGGCAGTCACCTGAGTGTGGAACTGAGCCCAGGTCCCTGGCACTGTGAGGCAACACTGCTAACCACTGAGCCACTCTTGAAGAGAATGCTTAAAATCTAGCTCGTCAACCTAGTTATCGAGTACCATTGTTAATATCCCCTAATATGGCTTGATGTCAAATATTGATTATGACCCTGTGTTCTTTGCACCAATTTAATCCACCCACCCAACTAAGCTAGCCAACCGCCCAAGGAGGCTATGTTGCCATGGCAACATGCCCTTTCACATGCAGGATGCAGTCTGGAGCTATGGACAGTGTTGATGGTGGAGAATCCCACATTTTTTTCCCATCTCCTTGTTGACCAGGAATCCCTCCCACTCTTATCACTTACAATATAACAGAACTCAACCCAATTCAGTCATGCAAATGAACAAAGTGAAATAAACAACCAAGTAAATAAAAATTGCACCCAATATCTTATACAAAGAATTTTGGTTTTGCAAATCTGATTCTGGCCCCTCTGCAATGGGATGTGCCCTTTGACAAAGCACAAGATTGTCTTAATGCAATGAGTTGCTGATCATTAGAAAGGGCTTTTTGCTGTGGTTTGAGGGTGCAAAGTGTTGTAAGACAAGCAATGAGCAAATATAAACTTAAGAAAACAGTGGAATTCTGAGCACCAGCGAATTGGCAACTTAGCATTAGCAAGTGAGCTTTGACTTCTGCTTCGAGTGTTATTCATCTGTCATTAGTCAGGTCAACTTTTTATCCAAATTTTTTGAACGTCCCCCCTAACCAACCCCTCCACCCCCACCCCACAACCCCCACCCCACCCAGTTAGACTTGTTGCTCATTTTAAAGAAAGCTGGAGGCAAATAATAAACTTGTAGTCCAATGTGAGGGTGTTCATTAGAGACAAACCATTGTTACTTTCTTGACCAGACAGGGCACAGGCATGATGGCACCACCATGTAAAAGGCCATTTGATTGGTGCAACACTGAATGCAAATGGATGTCAGTTCTAATTTGTCTCCAAGGCCTCCGTGTTCTCAGCTTGCGGATAAAACACTGGCATGATGATCCCTGATTGCTTTTCCTCCCAAAGATGCGTTTATCTGTAACCGGCTATGACAGAGCCCCATCACCAAGAAGCAGAGGCTGTGTGGGAGGGAACATTTTGTCACTGGGGACAACTTTTATTTAACGTGGGCAATCATCAGGGTCCCCAAAGTGCACCTGGGGGCAGGAGGAAGAGGGAAGGGCTTTCTCTGTTTTTAAAAAGAAATACAGAAAAGCAAGTCTTTCTTCTGGACGATAAAAGATAAAAGGGCAACGCTATTACGTTAGCTTTTGCACACTCTTTCCTGCTTCTTAGCCTCTGTACCTCTGACCAAACTGCAACGACAGCAGAAAAGAAGAAATCAGATTAACAGGAACCTTCCCAGCATGCTGTACTATGACAAATGATTGACTCTGAACAATATCTAAGGCGATCAGGATAAAGTACCAACCATTTCAAGGCTCAGCAAAATTCAAATTCTAATTAGAGCTCTCACCACATTCAAAATAAAAATTGTTCCCCTGATATTTTGCCTATCAGGTGTCTCTCTGATCATTGAGACAAAACGAATAAAGAAAATGATTAAAGTGATAACAAAGGCATAAAATTTAAATTATCATGGCATCACATCTGGGATCGCGGTGTGTCACTGCGCTGCCATTTTGCCCCTCGCTCCATATTCCAATCTTTCTGCATGAGGACAATCGCAGGAGAGGCACAAAAAAAGTATGAAATTAAAGGTGCAAAGCGAGAAAGCAAATAGGCAGCCTTTCAGCTTTAACATTATTAATGACTCTTCAAAAATGCCCGACTTTCCAATCTCTCGGATAATCGCTTGAAGGAGCTTGCAGATGAAGCTGACCTTCAGAATGTTCTTTGGTCTTTAGTTAAGAAATTCACTTGCCATTATGGCATCATTAGGGAAACAAGGATAAAATTACTCCATGGTTAATGACCTATAGGATCTCCCACCAAAATTTGTTTCAGATCTAATAAAACTGTGCTTAGCACACTCGAATGAATTATGAAGACTGTTATGTGGGGTATTAAAATGTGGGAAATAGATTTTCTGAAGCTGGGAGGACTGGACTTTGAAGTAGATAGCAGAATGGAATTTTCTGGACAATAAATTCTCCCATGTCTCAATTCCATTTTTTCCTCCTGAAAGGTTCGGCCACATTTGATTATCTGAGGCACACGCTCTTGAAACTTAAAATCTTGCTAAGCAACTGCTTGCGGATTTTACTAAGATGTACCTGAGGGAATTTGGACTGAACACATTAGATAGTGGAAAACCAGAAGAGTGTAATTAACAAGATCTGTGTTAGTTAGCGTGATAATTTACCATTAAGGCCTTTATGAAATTGCATTTTGCATTTACATTGCTTTAGCATGCTGTCCTGACTAACGGGTGTCAGGGTAACAATTAGCATATTACGCATCGCAGGACAGAGACTGAAAGCAAATCTTGGTGGTGATATTTATTTAAAATATATACAAAAATTATCGAGTCTGTAGTCGACAGTATAGAAGGACAAATGAATTTACTCTGTGCATTTGGTGCTGAAGGGATGCACAGGGTGAGAGGTGCTTTAAAGAAAGAGAAAGTGAGTGAGTTTAGGTTAGTAGATAATAGTAAGTACTGCTGAGAGGTGGATGTGAGGTAGTGCCATTTTGCTCTCTTTAAACTTTAATCTTTCCTATTAATTCACTGCAACTGGAGAATGTATGAGAGTTAATGTTCCATGAACGTGTTTCTCACTCCACAATCTCTTCGAGCTAATTACCTTCAGGTGCTAAATGGAGGGAAATTGCAATCCATTTGGATGAGAAAAATTCGCCTTTCATTCCCCTGTGAAACATTTCTTTGTGTTGCACAAAAATAAAATCCTACACCCTTTCTCTTGTCAAAAAGCCATAAGGTTATGGGATGGGGGTGGGGTCGGGTGTAAGGGAGGGGGTGGGGTGACCAACCAGCCTCTTTCTTCCCCATGTGTATTATTTTTCCACTTAATTTAGCTGAAATAAGAGATTCGGGGGGTGTCTGTGTGAAACTTAACTCCATTATCCTCAATGAGGGGTCGCACTGAGGTCAGCAGGTGCCACTCCTGACAAGAGGATTTCTTCGCTGCACTTTGATAAACATGAATCATTGAAGGTGTCTGTTTAAATAAGAAGAAAATGTATAACCTGGACCCTCCCTCCTTCCCCATCCTTAAATTCAACTCACAATCTCTCAGAATATCACCCCCCAACTCAAAGTCTTTAAGACCCTTGACAATCTATACTGTTTTTTCAGTTTTTACTTTGTGATTCCTCTCCTTCCCCTGCTCCCGATTCTTTCATTTTGTTGCCGGTTCCGGTCTTTATTGAGTTGTTTAGGTTTTGAGCTGAAGGAAAAGATGTTCTTGAAAACATGACACTCATCAGACCAGCTGGAGTGGGTGGGCTCAGCTGTGATCACTCACCTTCAACATTAATTGGTAATCACTATCCATCTGTAAGACACAGGGTCATGTATAAAAGTGACCAATAGAGATTAAAATTACCACATAGATACCACGGCGAAACAATAAAAACAATGCCACATTAGGAAATCAATGTTTCTTCTGTGAGCGATTTACGCTATTGTCATAAACTTCAAGGCGCCTCACAAATTTAGCTTCTGTGTCCCAAAAAAATCAACTAGTAAAATTCAATTTATTGCTGGACCATTAAAACCACAGTCTTAGTGCACAGGGCCAACCCCGTGTTTAAACATTTGGGCTTTTCGATCAAGCTAGGCCTGACTCCCATCCTGCCCCTGAGTCGGGCCCAGATAGAAACCCAATATTGCTTGCAGGCGGTTAAATCCATCCCTGTCAACAGAGGCAGCGCTCAGTTCCATTTACAGAAGTATGAGGGGTTCCACCACTTTGTAAAATTTAGCCTGATCGCTACAGAAAAGGTGCTGAATGAGAGAAGGGAAGGTTGTCGAGGAGCAGAGAGTTTGTTGAACTTTGTGTTCATGCAGGCACCTCAGAGGGAAGGTAAAATATTCTCTTCACCTTTGAGAAGACCAAGAAGGTATTTCAACACGTTACAAGTTGTTTTTATCGTGTGTATTGGAGTTTAACTCCCTTGATGCAAGATCCTTCCTATTTATAGATTAGGAGAGAAACATTTTTCTGAAGACTCCTCTCCAATTTCCTCCCTCATCCAGTTCTCTCCGTACAACCATCGGACACTAAAATCATCAGTACATCACCATGATACATTCTGCTCTTCTTCAGACTCTAGGCCCGAAACGTCAGCTTTCCTCCTCCTCAGATGCTGCTTGGCTTGCTGTTTTCATCCAGCCCCACACCTTGTTATCTCATCTTTGGACTGTAGAGGGAAACTGGAGCATTTGGAGGAAACCCACGCAGACACAAGGAGAACGTACAAATTCCACACAGACAGTGGTTAGCACTAATGTCTCAATGCAGCATGAATCTCGTCTGGAATCAAGCCTAGATTCCCAGCGCAGTGAGGCACTAGTACTAACCAGTGAGCCACTGCTCTGGGGGCATGTGTTTGGACTTCACCACAGCAGAATGATGACAATGTAATCTTCGACTGTTGTAAAAACCCATTTGTTTCACTAATGTCCTTTAGGAAAGGAAATTTGTCATCCTTTACTGGCCTGGCCTACATGAAAATCTAGACCCAATGTGTTGGGATTGCCTCTTAAGCACCTTCTGAAATGGCCTAGATTGTCAATCATTTCGAGAACAATGAGTCATAGGCAACAAGTGCCAGCTGTCCCAAGCAAAACAAAGAGGGAAGTAAAAAGGTGATACCATATGGAGGCTTGGGATATGGATCAGAGTGATAGGTCTTGTCAGTTCCTTGTTTCACAGCTGGCAAGATGAACATCATGCTGGCTGTAGGTGTGTCTGTGTAAGGTCCCTCATAATATCCTTCCTGAACTGCTTTGCTTCATCTAAGTCTGAAGACCAAGGATTGAGCTAACTTGCACAGCCACTGTTTGAAACAGAGTTTACTTTGTACATTAGCTGCAAGTTCTTCTGTAGCAGATGGCAGAACTTTGCAACTGGCTCCCTGCTGGCCTTGGCACCTCTACCTGCCAATGGCAAACGATAACTGTCTCTGCAGGTGCCAAGGCCAGCAGGTAGAGTAGGTGGCATGATGGCAGGTGTGGCCAGATGATCACCTTGGCATGCCCTCTTTCATCTTGTGCAACTTCAACCATGAAGTTCCACACTTGGGGAGCAAGCCAAATCTGTATTTCTAACCTTACCTTCACTTTCTCTCCACTTAACACTGTCACTGATGCTGTCCATCTTTTAGCTCCCTGGGTCCATTGAAAACTGTGAAAGAAATCCTTTTCTTCCCGTGTCTTTTTGTCCCTAAACACTTCCTGTTTTCCCAATATCCTTCAAATCCTTCAATTTTGATTAACATTGCAATAATGCACTGATCAAACATGGGTTAGTCTTAGCTGATGATGGTTCTTTAAGCTAAAGACGTTCATAATTGAAATAAAGTTGAAAAAGCAAGTAGAAATTCTGAGATTCTCGAAAAATCTCTGATCATAAAATTACTAAATGATTCAAAATTGTAGCACAAAACAAGGCTTTTCTGCCCATTGAAAGTGTGCTCGCTCTTTCTTGCAGCTATTACTTGTTCTCTTCATCATTACCCTTTCTCCTTTCAAGAATTTATCCAATTTTCTTCTGAATGTTACAATTGAATCAGTTTCAATTGCTCTTTTAGCAGTGGATCCCAGATCATAACAATTCACCAGTGACAAAATGTTTCCTCGTCTCACCTCCACTGACTTCAACTATTGCCTTAAAGATCTGCTGGTAATCAGCCTAATGGGGCAGCACGGTGGCTCAGTAGTTAGCACTGCAGCCTCACAACACCAGGGACCCGGGTTCGATTCCAGCCTCGGGTGACTGTCTGTGTGGAGTTTGCACGTTCTCCCCGTGTCTGTGAAGGTTTCCTCCAGGTGCTCCGGTTTCCTCCCACAGCCCAAAGGTGTGCAGGCTAGGTGGATCAGCCATGCTAAATTGCCCATAGTGTTCAGGGGATGTGTGAGTTATAGGGGGATGGGTCTAGGTGGGATGCTCCAAGGGGCAGTGTGGACTTGTTGGGCCAAAGGGCCAGTTTTCACACTGTAGGGAATCTAATCTAATGCCACTATTTCTCCTTATTTACACTCCCAAAACCATTCTTGCTTTTCAATTAAAGCAGATTTTAACATCAGTGCTTCAAACCAGCACAGTAGCTTAGTGGTTACCACTGTTGCCTGACTGTGATGGGGATCTGGGATCAATCCCAACCTTGGGTGACTGACTGTGAAGAGTTTGCATGCTGTCCTTCTTTCTGTGTGCTCCGGTTTCCACCCACTGCCCAAAGATGTGCAGGTTAAGTGTCCTGGCTATGCTAAATTACCCCACAGCGTTTAGGGATGGACAGGCTGGGTGGGTTAGCCATGGGAAATGTAGGGTTATGAGGCTGGGTCTGGGTAGGATGCTCTTCAGAGGCTGATCTAGACCTGATAGGCTGAATGGCCTGCTCCCATACTGTAGTGATTCTATGATCCTAAAAGGAACAACATCTTTTATAAACTCCCAGGCTTCTGTCACCTCTCTAAGGCTTTGTCATCCTTTTGAAAGTGTAGTGCCCAGGGGCAAACCATACTGCATTTGCTGTTACACATTTGCTGATGAAAGGCTTTAGTCAAATTATGTTTCTGGATCAAAATCCAGTAACTGTGTCCCTAACAGCATGGTGGGAATACCGATACCACACAGACTTCAGCATTTCAGGAAGGTGGCTCATAGCCACCTCCTCAAGGGCAATTAAGGATGGATGACAAATGTTGACACAGCCAATGATGCCCACATCCCATGAAAGAATAAAAAAAACTTCCTTGCTATTGTTTTTCTTGTCATTGACTTGATCTAACGATGATGTCTAAATATCTATTATTAAGCGCTTAAGATGTACAAGAATTGAACACAGGGTTCATGTAAAGGTTAACATTTCTGACCTATTATCTCTATACAACTGAGTGTGTTAGAACAAAGTTTCACTAGGGCCTTGTTTCATTAGGTCTCAACCCCATAATGCCATAAAAACTTCAGAACTAGGAGCCAGTGTAGGCCACTCAGCACCTCAAACCTGCTTGAACATTTAACATAACCATGGCTGATCTCATCTTGGCCTCAACTCCACTTTCCCGTCTGCTCTCCCTAACCCTTCAACTCATTACTAATTAAAAGTCTGTGCCACTACCCCTTAAATTTACTCAATGTCCTTGCAGCCACCTTACTTTGGGGTAATGAATTTCACAGATCCATAACACTTTGTGAAAAATCATTTCTCTTCAAAATCTTCTACCCCTCATCCTAAAACCATGACGTCTCATCTAGATTGTACCACAGGGAGAAACATCCTCTCCATATCTACTTCGTCAATTCCCTTTAGCATCTTACATACCTCAATTTGTACTCCTCTCATTCTTCTAAACTTCAGAGAAAAAAGACCGAAACTGTTCGATCTCTCTTCATAAGACAAACATACGGGGCAGGTGATGGCCTTGTGCTATTATCGCTGGACTGTTAATGCAGAGACCCAAATAATGTTCTGGGGACCTGGGTTCGAATCCTGCTACGGCAGATGGTGGAATTCAAATTCAATAAAATATCTGGAATTAAGAATTTAATGATGGCCATGAATCCATTGTCGATTGTCAAATGTCAAGGGAAAAAACTCATGTGGCTCACCCATGTCTTTTAGGGAAAGAAACTGCCATCCTTGCCTGGTCTGGCCTTCATGTGACTCCAGACGTACAGCAATGTCGTTCACGCTTAACCGCCCTGTGGGCAATTAGGGCTGGGCAGTAAATCTTGCCTCGCAAGTGACTCCCTCATCCCATGAATGAATAAAGAAAAAAAACCCACATCTCTGGTGAATCTAGTGAACCTCCTCTGAATGGCCTTCAATGCAATTACATCTTTCCTCAGGTCATGGGACAAAAATTATGTACAATACTCCAGGCTTGGTCTGAATAATGCCTTGTACAGTTACAGCAACGCTTTCCTAATTTTGTAATCTATTCCTTTAGCAATAAATACCAAAATTACATTTGCCTTCACTACTACCTGCTGCACCTGGACAGTAGTTTTCTACAATTCATGCACAAGAATGCTTTGTGTACATTCTCAACATGCTGACACAATTTACCCTTTACGCTTCATCTCCTCCCAAGTTCTCAGTCCCAAAATACTGTTAACCTCACAAGTTACTTATAATTTGACATTTCCCTTCAACAAATTTGATTATGAAGGTATTGATCTGCAACAATATTCCCAGCTCTGTTGGAGGACCTGTAGGCTCCCCCATTGTTTCCTTGGAAAGCTGATGCAGTGATGGAATGGGACCATGGCTTCTCACAACAACTTGTTCCCCTGGGCTGCACAGACTTGTCATATCCTGAAACTAAATCCAGTGAAGACCCATCAAGGATTTGAGAGGCATAACCTCCAGGAACATTACAACCCCTTGGAGGGGAACACAGTGAACTAGTCTCCCATTATGCACACTGAGGAAAGGAAGGGTGAAAGTACCAGCAAGACACAATGAGGTGCTTTTGACTCCTCTATGTATCAATCCCTGCTGCTGTGATGATAAAGGTGATATTTAGTATCTGATTACTGTCGGCTTTTTGATCAAGGCCAATAGTAACCCGTCTGGTCTCTACTGAAATGTCAGCACCAGTTGCTTAACACTTTTTCCCTTTTTACTTCACAGGATGATAGCATCTCTGGCTAGGCCAGCATTTATTGCCCATCCCAAGTTACCCAGTGGGCAGTTAAGAAAAGATTTACAAGGATGTTGCCAGGGTTGGAGGGTTTGAGCTGTAGGGGGAGGCTGAACAGGCTGGGGCTATTTTCCCTGGAGAGTCGGATGCTGAGGGCTGACCTTACAGAAGTTTATGAAAACATGAGGAGCATGTTAGGATAAGTGGACAAGGTCTTTTTCCCAGGCTGGGGGAGTCCAAAACTGGAGGGCGTAGGTTTAAAGTGTGAAGGGAATTTTTTTTTTTATTCATTCACAGGATGAGGGCTAGGCAGCATTTATTGCCCTTCTGTAGGTGCTCAGAGAGTGATTAAGAGTCAACAACGTTGCTGTGGATCTGTACTCACGTTTAGGTCAGACCAGGAGGACAGATCCCCTTCACTCCAGAACACAAGTGAACCTGATGGGTCTTCATGACAATGGTTACAAGGTTCTGTTCCAGATTTTTATTGAATTCAGATTTCACCACAAATCACCCCCTCCCACTCCCACCCCCATGGTGAAACTCAACATTATTCCCTTCATGAAGGGTCTAGGCCCGAAGCGTCAGCTTTTGTGCTCCTGAGATGCTGCTTGGCCTGCTGTGTTCATCCAGCTTCACACTTTATTATTCCCTGCAAACACTGGTCTGGGATTCTAGCTGAGTAATGTTATCTCTGCACCACAGCCTCCTGGAAGACAATCTGATTAGTGTTCTCTATTCAGTCTAAGGACTGTATATTTCTATTATCTGGTTTGGCTATCATCAGCTCCAACAGTATTTCAGATTGCTTTTCCAGAGAAAGTGTTAGCAACTGAAGTCCTACTTTGTTGGTGCTAACCATCCACTGTCATAAATCTCCAAATCATCCCTCAGGCAAACAAATCCTGCACTCCCTCCCCCTCACCTGTTCGAGCCTACATGCGACTCCAGAGAACCAAGGCAAAGTCATTGGCTGTCGAATTATTCTTTGAAATAGTCTAATAAGGCACTCAGTTCAGGGTGAATTAGAGATGAGCAATAAACGTTGGTCTTGTTAGAGTTATCCCCAATGTGTTTCATTTTTAAAAATTATTGCAAAATTATTCCATTACTGGGAAGCCATAATTTAATGCCTACCTCCAGTTAGCAATGAATTGTAAGGTTTTCTTGGTCATTTCAGAGGGATGTTAGGAGTCATGGAGTTACACAGCACAGAAACAGACCCCTCAGTGCAATTCATCCACCTGATCAAGTTTCTCAAACTACACTACTACTGTTTGCTTCCGTTTGGCCTGTATCCCTCAGAAGAAGGGTCCAGACCCTAACTGTCAGCTCTCCTGCTCCCCTGATGCTGTTTGGCCTGCTGTGTTCAGCCAGCTCCACACTTTGTTATCTGTCCAAATTCCTATTAAATGTTGAAACTGTACCTGCATTTACCACTTCCTCTGGCAGCTCATTCTACATATGCACCACCCTCAGTCTGAAAAATTTGACCCAGGTCTGGTTGAGGGTAGACAATTTCTTCCTCTTGATTTCTCTACTCACAGGCAGGTCTGACTCATGAAGCTGTAACCACCCACCACCAGATGGGGAGAGAAACATGTCCTGAATACTCCGTAACTGAGGCAGGGATTTGAGCCCCATGTCGTTGGCACCAGTCTGCCCCACAATGCTGTCCCACCAACTGAGCAAATCACACCCAAGGAAGAAGGGTCCCGACCTGAAATGTCAAGCTTTCCTATTCCTCTGATGCTGCTTGGCCTGCTGTGTTCATCCAACTCTACACCTTGTTATCCCAAGGATACCATGTTAGTTTTAGCTACATGTTGCAGCCTGGAGCTATGAATTGTGACGGTAGAGACTTTACTGTTCTCACATCACAAGACTGGCCAAGAATCTGGCTCAGCCTTTCCACACACCATTTGTGTCTGATGGATGACTTTTACAAGCTGATGCTCGACCTGTTACAAGCATAACTTCCAGACTGGAAGGGGAAGCAAAATACTGCAGATGCTAGAAATTTGAAACAGACACAGGGAATGCTGGAGAAACTCAGCAGGTCGGGCAGTGTCTGTGGAGAAAGAAACAGAGATAACATTTTGCCTCTGCCATGAGTCTTCTTCAGATTTGAAGTTTGATTTGATATACTTCAGTCACATGTACCAAGATACAGTAAAAGTAATGCATTGCATGCTAATCTGACAAATCATATCTTACATAGGTACATCAGGGTCATAGAACAGAATATGGAATATCGTGTAAAACCAGAAAGAACTGTGGATGCTGGAGATCAGAAACAAAAACAGAAATTGCTGAAAAAGCTCAGCAGGTAAGGTACTATCAATCAGAGTTAATGTTTCAGGTCTAGTGACCCTTCTTCAGAATTGCCCACCTTACTATAAGGTGTCTTATTTAAAGGGCTTTAGTGAACCACATGAGTTTTCAACAATGATAGCCCAATGGCTGCATTACGGTAATCAGCTTTAAATACAAACATTGAAATTTCCCTTTGTCTTTTGAACTTATAGCCCCTTGAGCATTAAACTGAGCCTTTGGATTACAAATCAACTTATCAAGGTTCATAAAATTATGAGAGGTACAGATAAGTTAAATGATAAATGTCTTTTCCCTTGGGTTGGGGAGTTCAAAACAAGGTGGCATATTTTTCTGGTGAGAGGAGAAAGCTTTAAAAATGACGTGAGAGGCAATTTTTTTAATGCAGGGAGTGGTTTGTGTGTGGAATGAACTGACAGAGAAAGTGATGGATGCAGGAACAGTTACAATGTTTAAAAGACATTTGGATAAATTCATGAATAGGAAAGGTCTGAAGGGGTATGGGCCAAGCACAGGTAGGTGAAGCTAGTTCAGTTTGAGATTATGGCTGGCTTGGACTGTTGAAGCAAAGGGTCTGTTTTTATGTTGTATGACTCTATGGCTCTTTGAGTGACATTGCTGCTATACCACTGTTTGATCAAGAAATCTCCATCAGGACATTGCTCAACCTTACTAAAGAGACACAGTACCGATGTAATTTTTTTATTTCCAATTTGACTGGGAAGAAAAGAATTTACATTTATATAGTCCCTCTCATAACCTCAGGAAATCCCAAAAGCACTTTACAATCAATGAAGAATGACTGAAGGATGATCGCTGTTGATGTTGGGAAGGTTGAGGCCTAATGGCATTATCGTTAGACTATTAATCCAGAGACTGCTGTAAAGGTAAAGTCACCATTGTCCTACTGGATTAAAGGCCTATACTCTCATTGGAGAGAGTCAGTAATGGTTTAACCAGAGGGTCACTATCCTGGGGGCCTGAGTTTGAATCCTGCGGATTCAATGCAATTTAAAATAAAATAATCTGGAATCAACAATGACCATGAAGGCTGTGGTCAATTGTTGGGAAAAATCTGAAAGGACATTCAGGAGCCAGACAGGTTTTTCTGACAATCAAACCTGCCCACTTACTAGTCTATATGTGAGTCCAGACCCACAGCAAAGTTGCTGACTCATAACTATTCTCTGCAAAATTTGGGAATGGTAATAATTGCTGACCCAGCCGTTGAGACCCATATCCAATGAATGAATAAAAAAAGTGGGAAATGCAATGTCAATTGCAAAATCCCAAAAGCACCAATTAAGTAGTCACCAGAAGAAGGGTTACACTATGATGGTGTCCAAACATCTGGGTTCCAGTCTCATCTACCACAGACCTATGTCATTATGTATTCAAATGCGTTGATATTGTTAATATTCATCATGCTTTATGCACCTCCTGTGCAGTGAGTAGCCTGTATGATTCACTTGGTCTAAGTACCCTATGATCTAAATGTCCTTGCTAGCTATGATCTGCCTGTACTGCTTGTAAACAAAGCTCTGCACTGTACTTATGTATGCATGACTACAACTAATCAAATCAAAAATATCTTGAATATTTGCTTGTTAATGATGTTGATTGAACAATAAATTTAGCCAGACTTTCCCTGGAGTAGAATGTCTTCTGTTCTTTCTCAAATAGTGGCACATGTCCACCTCAGATGTTCTCCTGTTTAATTGGGATGTAATGACTAGAGAACCAATGGATTCTCACCCCAGACTCTCAATGTATGGAGTAGTCTCTGACTCTGCAATGGGAGAGAGTGAGGGCTAACCTACATTTGCCTCTATAAACATTTCAGGCCCGTGAGGGAATCACATGTCCAACTGAAACATTCTGCTAAATCAGTCAGCAGAGTCCAATACATGGAGGGCACCAACATCAACAAAAAATGGTAATTCATTGTGAAGTGGGATAGCCTCCTCTGAGGATGTAGCCAGTTACTTGACTCAATGTTATAAGAACCCAGCTCCGCAATGCAATTGTGAGCGCCTATGATGTTAGTCCTGTCACCTTCTTAATATCAAGTTTGTGGGAAGAATGCTATTAGCTTATGTTATATCTAATCTTAGGAACATAGGTACAACAGGAGGTCAATCGGCCTCTCACGCCTGTTGTCATTCAGTCAGGACAATGTTGATCTGTAACTTCACTTCATCCATCCACCATCATTCTGTAACATTTGACAACACTTGCTGAACAACACTAATTGAGTTTTGAAACTTTTAATTGACCCCCTGGTATCAAACCTCCATGAGGGAATATGTTTGAAATTTTTACTCTCCTTTGTGTGAATAGGTGATCCTGCCCTCTTCCCTTGAACTCCCTATTCCCAATTATAAGTTAACTACTCCCTGTTCTGGACTATCCCACCAGATAAAATAGTGTATCACAACTATTAATTGTCTCAAGCATCTTTGATCGACCTCAGTTGACTCATTCACTTCACTTTTATCATTTTCTCAAATTAGGGAATTCCCAAATTAGAATCAGAGTGGATACCCTATGCTTGCAGAGATACAATCAAAGGGCCTACTCAGAATAAACTCCCTGCTGCTGGGATAGAGGGAACATGTCAGGGGTGTTTTGGAATACTCTCCACATGTCGAACAAGGGCAGCTGCATTAACTCTCAAGAAACTCAACGTCATCCAGGATGCTCCCACTTGACTGCCACCCTAAACATTCACTCCCTTTACCACCAGCACAAAGATGCAGCAGTGTATGCCATCTTTATGATGCACTGCAGAAACTCACCAAGGCTCCTTAAACAGTACCTTCCAAACCCACAATTACTGCCGCCTAAAAGGACAAAAGTAACAGAAGGGAACATGGTCACCTTAAAGTTCCTCTCTGAATCACTCACCATTCTGAGTTGGAAATATGTCACCATTCCTTCAGCGATATTGGGTCAGAATCCCTGGAACTCCCTTCCTAACAACACTGTGATTGTCCCTACACCCCAAGGACTGCAGGGATTCAAGATGGCAGCTCACCACCACGCTCCAGGGCAATTGGAGATGGCCAATAATTACTGGCCCAGCCAGCAATGTTTACATCCTGTGAAAGAATCAAACAAAGATCCAGAATGGGACGTTGAGAGGCAATGTGAAGATGTTAAATATTTAGAAAAAGAGATGTCACAGCTGTGGTTAGCGATGGTGCTTTTCGTCAGCTGGCATGCTTTTCTGATGGACACAATTTATTAAACAGCACCCCCTCCAACTAATCCCATCCCAAAGGAATGCCAGTGCATTTAACAAAGGTCAGTGGGAGAAAGTTCAGCCTACACTCGCATATGGATGTGAATTCAGGTTCTCCCTCAGTTTTCCGACCCCTAGGTCTGTCTGTTACCACCCTCTTTTTCTGAAGGAATTTCAACACAATTGAGCTTTGTTACAGAGATAGTAGGAACTGCCGATGCTGCAGAATCTGAGATAACATGGTGTGAGCTGGATTACAGCAGGCCAAGCAGCCTCAGAGGAACAGGAAAGTTTGACGTTTCGGGTCGAGAAGGAGGAAGAAGGGTCTCGACCCAAAACGTTAAAGCTTCCTGCTCCTCTGGTGCTGCTTGGCCTGCTGTGTTCATTCAGCTCCACACAATTGAGCTTTGTGTCTGTACTTTGATGGGTATCCCCAATCCTGAAGTTGAACCTACCCTGACTAAGTGTTCCAATCTCTTGCTTCCCATTTCAATAGCCATGCATTTAAAAAAGTGACAGACTACTTATTTATTGAGTTAGACATTACACAAACCGCCCATGTTTACATTTGGAGACCTGTACTGAATCACGAGTCACAGTCAAGGCTAGTATCAGGTCAACAAGGGAAACAACTTACAAAGTATTTCAAAATCAATAAATAACAACAAACAGGGCACATGTATCTCGGACACACACAACTACATGTACACACATACAACACTCATTTATTCATTCACAGGATGAGAGCATTGCTGGCATTTATTGTCAATCCATCATTGCCCAGAGGACAGTTAAGAGTCAACCAGATTGCTGTGAGCCTGGATTCATACATAGGCCAGGCCAGGTAGGGATAGCAGATTTCCTTCCTTGAAAGACATTAGTGAACCAGATGGGTGTTTCCCCTGACAATCAGCAATAGTTCCGTGGTCATCATTATAGTCTAAATTCCAGACTTTTGTTTAACTGAATTGAAATTCCATCTGCCATAGTGGGATTTGAACCCCAAATCTGGGTCTCAGTGATAATACCCCGAGGTCATCAGCTCCCCTAATACACACACATGCACACACACACGCACAGACAGATACACACAGATACACATACACATGCATACGCACACAGACATACACACACATGCACACAAACATGCACACAGACAGACAGGTACACACACATACACACACAACAGACATAGACACACAAACACATACACAGACATGCACACCCAGTCACATGCTCAAGCATGCATGATGTTCAGATATGCACCAATATGCAGACAGGCACATGTAAATACACATGACAAATGCATGTGCACACCTGTACAATCATACTTGTGTCCTAAAGCAACACACATTCACATAACTGTCCTTAAACAGGACACATGCAAGCATGTCTCAGCTAGTTCAGTAGTCTGGATGGCTGACTTGAGTGAAGCCAACAGCACGGGTTCACTTCTCATGCTGCTGAGATTACCATGACAGACACTCCTTCTCTTTCCTCTCTCCTCTCCTGAGGTGTGGTGACCAGCCACCTCTCTCTAAAGAGCGAGTGGGACCATGGTGATTATTAGGTGCAATGGATGCACACAGGCACGTATGATACATATGCATAGAGACACATGCATGTACAGTTGTATGATGCACGCTTGCGTGTGTACATGCACGTGCACAGCCATATATTTGCATGACACTCATTCTCCTGCATATAAGCACAGAATAAACCTGAACACATGCACAGATGTGTAGTTCACATGTGCTTGCACACAGGCACATGGGTAGATGAATGCAATACCCTCACAAATATGACATATACGTATGCATACACATATAGAAGGATTAGCAAGCATATGAACTGTCAGTTTTTGACTGTGCATTTGACCTTCTGTTAGCAAAGCATGTCCACAATCTGAATACAGCTTCATAAATCATATAACAAATCAGTGAAAATGTAGAATTATGTGATATACTAATAACAGGATTTATACTGTCAACCAAAATATTTCAGATCCTGGAACACTTCATTCTGTACAAGGTGTGAATTTTGAATTGCTAAATTCCCTCTTGGCCCCTCAAACCCAAAACTGGTGAGCACTTTTTCAATTCCTCAAGCGTTTAAACTTTTAGAGTTACACTAATCATTGACAACTATGTGAACAATATAGCAGTAGACAACTTGAGTTCCTATTAGAAGCAGTGAGCACATCATCCAGCTTATCCAGCTCATTCTATACTGCCTGCTCAGCAATTCACATTCAGGGCTGGAGTCAGTTCCTGCCATCACCACTGCTCCTAAAGCCACAAACTTATGCTGAGTTCACACAAGACTGACTCAAAGGCAGCAAGAATCTTTTTTCTAGATTATTCTTGAAAAGAGGCGAGCCATAAAAATTAAAGAAACTTAGTCCAGTTGTCAAACTGACCCTAAACAGTTGCTAATGTATAATACCTTGCGTTCCACCTTCAATGATCACAATTCTATAATGAGCGCTCTTTCCTCCCATATAACATGCCAATCGTACTTCAAGAGGAATTTGAGGTGCTTTTGATCATAATCTTGTCTTCCTTCTTTTCCCAAAATGTACTGGCAGGATAAATGTTATCTGATCAACCTGTTCAGAGATGTTATTACACACCTCTGGAACAGATGGAACTTGATCCTAGGTCTCTTGGCTCAGAGGGACAAACACTATGACTGCACCACACTGAAAATACGCTCCCATTAGCTGGGAAGTCTTGGAAATGAGGATAATCCCTGGATGAGGGGGCTTATCATGCAAGTCTGACATGAGGAGAAATTTCTTCAATTGAAGGTTTGTGAGTCAGTGAAGGTATCTAATCTCAACTGTGGACGAGGATTATGGACGCTCCATTGTTGTATGCATTTAAAGTTTGGACGGAATGATTATTGAACTCCCATGTACTCAGCTCAGCGTGGCCTCAGCATGGACTTCCTGCTTTGGGGTGATTTTCGTGCGATTTCCCAGCCTCGAGAGTATGGTTTGGAGTAAAAGGCCCACCGTGGACTGGGTCAGAAGGACTGTTATTCTAAACTTTTTATTTCTTTATTTTTCTCACTTATCCCTATGATCTTAAATGTTGGACCTTTCTTTTTTTTTCATTTTTCTATTTTTCTTCCCTGAAGAATTTGTACTTGAGAATCTATGCCTTGGTGCCTTTGTAACTAAAATGGTGCCTTATGTAGCGACTTTTAAACTTTTCACTGCAGTCATGCGACAATAAAGCTCATTGTAATTCTAATCAAAGGATATGGGCAGCGTGCAGGAAAGTGGAGTTAAATTCCAAGGTCACCTTAATGATAGAGCAGCAGGCTTGATGGATCAATTGGTGTATTCCTCATGATCTTAAAATGAAACACTAAACAGGTCGTACTGGAATCAATGATCCATGCCAGAAATTTGACAGACCTGTGTCTTCTTTGCTTCATTCCAAGGTTGGAGTATTGTGAGCGCTGAAAGCAGAGGAATGATTTTATTACCCATCAATCTCACTGAGTACATTTTCCCCATATCACTGGGGATAGTGCCACCCTAGCATCGAGGCCACCGTGACCAGTTGAAGTTTGGCCTGTACTCCCTCCTTGACCAACATCCAGATGGAGGGTTAGCATCAGCTGTCCTGCCTTCTAGTGAAATGTCAAGCCCAGGATCAAATAGTTGAGAAAATGCTCAGGGATCAACTGGGACGGAGACAGATCACTAACGTTGACGATGTTGTGCCAATGCTCATGGCCAGGGTGGAGTGGAATTATCTTCAGTTCTGGACAGCAGCCTTTAGGAAAGAGGCCAGGGCCATGGGGAATCTGCTCAAGGGAATCAGGGATGAGTGACCTCAGCTCCGTGAAGCGTGAAGTTGCTTTTTTTACAGTACAGCAGGCTGAATAGTAACGTGAAAGAGGCTGTCAAAATTTAAGGAATGATTTTGGTTGTGTAAAGAGAGAGGAAAATTAATTGCAGTGACAGGAGGACCAAATAATGAGCAAACAGAGATATGACAGAAAGAGACAATTTGAAGACAATTTCTTTTACAGGATTGATATTGGATGGATTTACATCATTGAATCGCTACTGTGTGGAAACAGGCCCTTCAGTCCATCAAGTCCATTCTGATCCTCAGAGCACCCGACCTGGGCCCATCTCCCTTTAACCCAGCTAATCTACACACCCCTGAACACTATGGGTAATTTAGCGTGGCCAATCCACCTAACCTGCACATCCTTGGACTGTGGGAGGAAACACACACAGACATGGGGAGGACACACAAATGCCACACAGTCACCTGAGGGTAGAATTGAACCCTGACCCTTAATATTGTGAGGCAGCAGTGCTAACCACTGAGCCACTGGGCATGTTTAACACAAGGTGCTTTAACATGCTTTAGAGGTCAGATGGATTAGACATAGGTGCATTGAGACTGAATATGTTTAACAATAGACATGTGTAACTCTGGAAATATTTAATACTGGGTATGTTTAACATCAGGTGCATTTAACACTGGGCATCACAGAATCATGACAGGGCAGAAGGAGGCCATTCAGCTCACATTGATCTTCTGAAGTGCATCCCAGCCAGCCTCATCCTATCCCTGAATTTCACATTGTTAATCCTGCTGGCCTGCACATCCCCGGACACTACAGGGCTATTTAGCATGACCAATCCACCCTAACTTGCACATCATTGGACTATGGGAGGAAACCAGAGCACCCGGAGGAAACCCTCGCAGACACGGGGAGAATGTGCAAACTCCACACAATCACCTGTGGCTAAAATCAAACCTGGGTCCCTGGCGCTGTGAGGTAGCAGTGTTAACCACTGAGCCACCATGTCAACCTTAACACTGGATATGTTTGACTCTTAAAGTGTTTTAACACTGGTCAGGTTTAACACTGAACACGTTAGACATTGAGTATGTTAACATTGGTTATGTATAACACTGGGTGTGTTTAACGTTCAACAGGTTTGACATGAGGAGGCTTTCAAACCAGGAGTCTGTAACAATGGGCTTTTCTCATATATGCCTTGTCTGACACTGAATGTGGCTTATAACTTGATGCTGGCTCCCCAACCTTTTATGGCTCATGTTCAGGGGTGTGTAGGTTAGGTGGGTTAAAGGGAGATGGGCCCAGGTCGGGTGCTCTGAGGATCAGAATAAACTTGATGGACTGAAGGGCCTGTTTCCCCACAGTAGTGATAGTCCAAATTGCCAATTTGCTAGTGAAGGAGGGAGGAACCCATTCATTATTCACTCGTCACCATCCACATTTTAATGGTTGTAACACGGTTAATTTGTAGAGGATCACCCCATTTAATGAATAACTTGTTCCCAGATCCAAATAATTGATTTTTTTTTACAGGAGTTAATTTAAGCAGTCTTTCTTGAGTTAACTGAAGAGTGAGTTAATTGGTTACAAAGCATGAGAAGAAGCCACAACACAATGCACATAAACACAGATTAGGACCCCTCAAATCAATTTAAATGTTCAGAGATCAATCTCTATGGATCATTCTTGGAGTGTAGTTGTCTGTAATTGTAGTTGTTACAGTGGATGTTACCAGTAGCATTAGCATTACCAAACTGCTGATTTCAAGATTTTGATTGTAATGCAATTTTCCTGTTTCCTTTTGACAGTGGCAGCAGACTAACTGACTTCCAGCACCCAGAGTGAGAAATTAGAGCATTGTAGAGGTGTTTTCAAAACTGTGGCCCTTGCAGAATGATAATCCACACACTAGAATATCAAGACACCAACAAACACAGATCAGGGTTGAAGCTCGCTTTTAAACTCTGTCCCTCAGTATTCTTGAATGGTGTAAATACAAGCTTGTCTTGGACCCACAATGCTGTCTGTTTTTAGTTACACATTCACAATCTGAGATAACTCCCCGTGCATGTAATGTTTGTCATGCACTTTCCTCTTTGAAGTCTATCCATTTGAGACTTCCTTGACACCTCATTAGGTGTGACATTCCAGCATCTCTCTTTTCAGGCAACCATTACTTACATTGCAGTCAATGTTTGTTTTTTTTTATATTTAAAAAAAACTCATGATGTAATTAAATGCTCATCGTTGCTTCAGAAATATGATCTGTGGTCAGGATAGTGTGTTTAACACTGAGCCCATTTGAACAGGGTAGGTTTGACATAGAATGGGTTTGTAAGTTATTCATTCATGGGATGTGGGCATCGCTGGCAACACCAGGAATCAACCACATTGCTGTGGGTCTGGAGTCACATGTAGGCCAGGCCAGGTAAGGATGGCAGTTTCCTTACCTAAAGGACATTAGTAAACCAGATGGGGTTTTCCCTAATAATCAACAATGAATTTGTGGTTGTCATTAGACGCTTAATTCCAGATTTTTATTGAATTCAAATTCCACCATCTGCCACGGCGAGATTCTAACCCAAGTACACAGAGCATCACCTAGATTTCTGGATTAACAGTCCAGTGATAATTCCACATGGCCGTCCCCTCCCCTTAAAATATGTGAGTTTGTAACTGTATGGGCTGGTACCTGTGTGAGTTTGTAACTGTACATGCTGGTACCTGTGTGAGTTTGTAACTGTACGGGCTGGTACCTGTGTGAGTTTGTAACTGTACGGGCTGGTACCTGTGTGAGTTTGTAACTGTATGGGCTGGTACCTGTGTGAGTTTGTAACTGTACGGGCTGGTACCTGTGTGAGTTTGTAACTGTACGGGCTGGTACCTGTGTGAGTTTGTAACTGTATGGGCTGGTACCTGTGTGAGTTTGTAACTGTACGGGCTGGTACCTGTGTGAGTTTGTAACTGTATGGGCTGGTACCTGTGTGAGTTTGTAACTGTACGGGCTGGTACCTGTGTGAGTTTGTAACTGTATGGGCTGGTACCTGTGTGAGTTTGTAACTGTACGGGCTGGTACCTGTGTGAGTTTGTAACTGTACGGGCTGGTACCTGTGTGAGTTTGTAACTGTACGGGCTGGTACCTGTGTGAGTTTGTAACTGTATGGGCTGGTACCTGTGTGAGTTTGTAACTGTACGGGCTGGTACCTGTGTGAGTTTGTAACTGTACGGGCTGGTACCTGTGTGAGTTTGTAACCGTATGGGCTGGTACCTGTGTGAGTTTGTAACTGTACGGGCTGGTACCTGTGTGAGTTTGTAACCGTATGGGCTGGTACCTGTGTGAGTTTGTAACTGTACGGGCTGGTACCTGTGTGAGTTTGTAACTGTACGGGCTGGTACCTGTGTGAGTTTGTAACTGTATGGGCTGGTACCTGTGTGAGTTTGTAACTGTACGGGCTGGTACCTGTGTGAGTTTGTAACTGTACGGGCTGGTACCTGTGTGAGTTTGTAACTGTATGGGCTGGTACCTGTGTGAGTTTGTAACTGTACGGGCTGGTACCTGTGTGAGTTTGTAACCGTACGGGCTGGTACCTGTGTGAGTTTGTAACTGTACGGGCTGGTACCTGTGTGAGTTTGTAACTGTACGGGCTGGTACCTGTGTGAGTTTGTAACTGTATGGGCTGGTACCTGTGTGAGTTTGTAACCGTACGGGCTGGTACCTGTGTGAGTTTGTAACTGTATGGGCTGGTACCTGTGTGAGTTTGTAACTGTACGGGCTGGTACCTGTGTGAGTTTGTAACTGTATGGGCTGGTACCTGTGTGAGTTTGTAACTGTACGGGCTGGTACCTGTGTGAGTTTGTAACTGTACGGGCTGGTACCTGTGTGAGTTTGTAACTGTATGGGCTGGTACCTGTGTGAGTTTGTAACTGTACGGGCTGGTACCTGTGTGAGTTTGTAACTGTATGGGCTGGTACCTGTGCGAGTTTGTAACTGTACGGGCTGGTACCTGTGTGAGTTTGTAACTGTATGGGCTGGTACCTGTGTGAGTTTGTAACTGTACGGGCTGGTACCTGTGTGAGTTTGTAACTGTACGGGCTGGTACCTGTGTGAGTTTGTAACCGTACGGGCTGGTACCTGTGTGAGTTTGTAACTGTACGGGCTGGTACCTGTGTGAGTTTGTAACTGTACGGGCTGGTACCTGTGTGAGTTTGTAACTGTATGGGCTGGTACCTGTGTGAGTTTGTAACTGTACGGGCTGGTACCTGTGTGAGTTTGTAACTGTACGGGCTGGTACCTGTGTGAGTTTGTAACTGTACGGGCTGGTGCCTGTGTGAGTTTGTAACTGTACGGGCTGGTACCTGTGTGAGTTTGTAACTGTACGGGCTGGTACCTGTGTGAGTTTGTAACTGTATGGGCTGGTACCGGTGTGAGTTTGTAACTGTATGGGCTGGTACCTGTGTGAGTTTGTAACTGTAAGGGCTGGTACCTGTGTGAGTTTGTAACTGTACGGGCTGGTGCCTGTGTGAGTTTGTAACTGTACGGGCTGGTACCTGTGTGAGTTTGTAACTGTACGGGCTGGTACCTGTGTGAGTTTGTAACTGTACGGGCTGGTACCTGTGTGAGTTTGTAACTGTACGGGCTGGTACCTGTGTGAGTTTGTAACTGTATGGGCTGGTACCTGTGTGAGTTTGTAACTGTACGGGCTGGTACCTGTGTGAGTTTGTAACTGTACGGGCTGGTACCTGTGTGAGTTTGTAACTGTACGGGCTGGTACCTGTGTGAGTTTGTAACTGTATGGGCTGGTACCTGTGTGAGTTTGTAACTGTATGGGCTGGTACCTGTGTGAGTTTGTAACTGTACGGGCTGGTACCTGTGTGAGTTTGTAACTGTATGGGCTGGTACCTGTGTGAGTATGTAACTGTACGGGCTGGTACCTGTGTGAGTTTGTAACTGTACGGGCTGGTACCTGTGTGAGTTTGTAACTGTACGGGCTGGTACCTGTGTGAGTTTGTAACTGTACGGGCTGGTACCTGTGTGAGTTTATAACTGTACGGGCTGGTACCTGTGTGAGTTTGTAACTGTATGGGCTGGTGCCTGTGTGAGTTTGTAACTGTACGGGCTGGTACCTGTGCGAGTTTGTAACTGTACGGGCTGGTACCTGTGCGAGTTTGTAACTGTACGGGCTGGTACCTGTGTGAGTTTGTAACTGTACGGGCTGGTGCCTGTGTGAGTTTGTAACTGTACGGGCTGGTACCTGTGCGAGTTTGTAACTGTACGGGCTGGTACCTGTGCGAGTTTGTAACTGTATGGGCTGGTACCTGTGTGAGTTTGTAACTGTACGGGCTGGTACCTGTGTGAGTTTGTAACTGTACGGGCTGGTACCTGTGTGAGTTTGTAACTGTACGGGCTGGTACCTGTGTGAGTTTGTAACTGTACGGGCTGGTACCTGTGTGAGTTTGTAACCGTACGGGCTGGTACCTGTGTGAGTTTGTAACCGTATGGGCTGGTACCTGTGTGAGTTTGTAACCGTACGGGCTGGTACCTGTGTGAGTTTGTAACTGTACGGGCTGGTACCTGTGTGAGTTTGTAACTGTACGGGCTGGTACCTGTGTGAGTTTGTAACCGTATGGGCTGGTACCTGTGTGAGTTTGTAACCGTACGGGCTGGTACCTGTGTGAGTTTGTAACTGTACGGGCTGGTACCTGTGTGAGTTTGTAACTGTACGGGCTGGTACCTGTGTGAGTTTGTAACCGTATGGGCTGGTACCTGTGTGAGTTTGTAACTGTACGGGCTGGTACCTGTGTGAGTTTGTAACTGTACGGGCTGGTACCTGTGTGAGTTTGTAACCGTATGGGCTGGTACCTGTGTGAGTTTGTAACCGTACGGGCTGGTACCTGTGTGAGTTTGTAACTGTACGGGCTGGTACCTGTGTGAGTTTGTAACTGTATGGGCTGGTACCTGTGTGAGTTTGTAACTGTACGGGCTGGTACCTGTGTGAGTTTGTAACTGTATGGGCTGGTACCTGTGTGAGTTTGTAACTGTACGGGCTGGTACCTGTGTGAGTTTGTAACTGTACATGCTGGTACCTGTGTGAGTTTGTAACTGTACGGGCTGGTACCTGTGTGAGTTTGTAACTGTACGGGCTGGTACCTGTGTGAGTTTGTAACTGTACGGGCTGGTACCTGTGTGAGTTTGTAACTGTACGGGCTGGTACCTGTGTGAGTTTGTAACCGTACGGGCTGGTACCTGTGTGAGTTTGTAACCGTACGGGCTGGTACCTGTGTGAGTTTGTAACCGTACGGGCTGGTACCTGTGTGAGTTTGTAACTGTATGGGCTGGTACCTGTGTGAGTTTGTAACTGTACGGGCTGGTACCTGTGTGAGTTTGTAACTGTATGGGCTGGTACCTGTGTGAGTTTGTAACTGTACGGGCTGGTACCTGTGTGAGTTTGTAACCGTACGGGCTGGTACCTGTGTGAGTTTGTAACTGTACGGGCTGGTGCCTGTGTGAGTTTGTAACTGTACGGGCTGGTGCCTGTGTGAGTTTGTAACTGTACGGGCTGGTACCTGTGTGAGTTTGTAACTGTACGGGCTGGTACCTGTGTGAGTTTGTAACTGTACGGGCTGGTGCCTGTGTGAGTTTGTAACTGTACGGGCTGGTACCTGTGTGAGTTTGTAACTGTACATGCTGGTACCTGTGTGAGTTTGTAACTGTACGGGCTGGTACCTGTGTGAGTTTGTAACTGTACATGCTGGTACCTGTGTGAGTTTGTAACTGTACGGGCTGGTACCTGTGTGAGTTTGTAACTGTACGGGCTGGTACCTGTGTGAGTTTGTAACTGTATGGGCTGGTACCTGTGTGAGTTTGTAACTGTACGGGCTGGTACCTGTGTGAGTTTGTAACCGTACGGGCTGGTACCTGTGTGAGTTTGTAACTGTATGGGCTGGTACCGGTGTGAATTTGTAACTGTATGGGCTGGTACCTGTGTGAGTTTGTAACTGTACGGGCTGGTACCTGTGTGAGTTTGTAACTGTATGGGCTGGTACCTGTGTGAGTTTGTAACTGTATGGGCTGGTACCTGTGCGAGTTTGTAACTGTACGGGCTGGTACCTGTGCGAGTTTGTAACTGTATGGGCTGGTACCGGTGTGAATTTGTAACTGTATGGGCTGGTACCTGTGTGAGTTTGTAACTGTACGGGCTGGTACCTGTGTGAGTTTGTAACTGTATGGGCTGGTACCTGTGTGAGTTTGTAACTGTACGGGCTGGTACCTGTGTGAGTTTGTAACTGTATGGGCTGGTACCTGTGTGAGTTTGTAACCGTACGGGCTGGTACCTGTGTGAGTTTGTAACTGTACGGGCTGGTACCTGTGTGAGTTTGTAACTGTATGGGCTGGTACCTGTGTGAGTTTGTAACTGTACGGGCTGGTACCTGTGTTGGTTTGTAACTGTACGGGCTGGTACCTGTGTGAGTTTGTAACTGTATGGGCTGGTACCTGTGTGAGTTTGTAACTGTATGGGCTGGTACCTGTGTGAGTTTGTAACTGTACATGCTGGTACCTGTGTGAGTTTGTAACTGTATGGGCTGGTACCTGTGTGAGTTTGTAACCGTACGGGCTGGTACCTGTGTGAGTTTGTAACTGTACGGGCTGGTACCGGTGTGAGTTTGTAACTGTATGGGCTGGTACCTGTGTGAGTTTGTAACTGTAAGGGCTGGTACCTGTGTGAGTTTGTAACTGTACGGGCTGGTACCTGTGTGAGTTTGTAACTGTACGGGCTGGTACCTGTGTGAGTTTGTAACTGTACGGGCTGGTACCTGTGTGAGTTTGTAACTGTATGGGCTGGTACCTGTGTGAGTTTGTAACTGTATGGGCTGGTACCTGTGTGAGTTTGTAACTGTACGGGCTGGTACCTGTGTGAGTTTGTAACTGTATGGGCTGGTACCTGTGTGAGTTTGTAACTGTACGGGCTGGTACCTGTGTGAGTTTGTAACTGTACGGGCTGGTACCTGTGAGAGTTTGTAACTGTATGGGCTGGTACCTGTGTGAGTTTGTAACTGTATGGGCTGGTACCTGTGTGAGTTTGTAACTGTACGGGCTGGTACCTGTGTGAGTTTGTAACTGTACGGGCTGGTACCTGTGTGAGTTTGTAACTGTATGGGCTGGTACCTGTGTGAGTTTGTAACTGTACGGGCTGGTACCTGTGTGAGTTTGTAACTGTATGGGCTGGTACCTGTGTGAGTTTGTAACTGTACGGGCTGGTACCTGTGTGAGTTTGTAACTGTACGGGCTGGTACCTGTGTGAGTTTATAACTGTACGGGCTGGTACCTGTGTGAGTTTGTAACTGTATGGGCTGGTGCCTGTGTGAGTTTGTAACTGTACGGGCTGGTACCTGTGTGAGTTTGTAACTGTACGGGCTGGTACCTGTGCGAGTTTGTAACTGTACGGGCTGGTACCTGTGTGAGTTTGTAACTGTACGGGCTGGTGCCTGTGTGAGTTTGTAACTGTACGGGCTGGTACCTGTGCGAGTTTGTAACTGTACGGGCTGGTACCTGTGCGAGTTTGTAACTGTATGGGCTGGTACCTGTGTGAGTTTGTAACTGTACGGGCTGGTACCTGTGTGAGTTTGTAACTGTACGGGCTGGTACCTGTGTGAGTTTGTATCTGTACGGGCTGGTACCTGTGTGAGTTTGTAACTGTACGGGCTGGTACCTGTGTGAGTTTGTAACTGTACGGGCTGGTACCTGTGTGAGTTTGTAACCGTACGGGCTGGTACCTGTGTGAGTTTGTAACCGTACGGGCTGGTACCTGTGTGAGTTTGTAACTGTACGGGCTGGTACCTGTGTGAGTTTGTAACTGTGGGGGCTGGTACCTGTGTGAGTTTGTAACTGTACGGGCTGGTACCTGTGTGAGTTTGTAACCGTACGGGCTGGTACCTGTGTGAGTTTGTAACTGTACGGGCTGGTACCTGTGTGAGTTTGTAACTGTACGGGCTGGTACCTGTGTGAGTTTGTAACTGTATGGGCTGGTACCTGTGTGAGTTTGTAACTGTACGGGCTGGTACCTGTGTGAGTTTGTAACTGTACGGGCTGGTACCTGTGTGAGTTTGTAACCGTATGGGCTGGTACCTGTGTGAGTTTGTAACCGTACGGGCTGGTACCTGTGTGAGTTTGTAACTGTACGGGCTGGTACCTGTGTGAGTTTGTAACTGTACATGCTGGTACCTGTGTGAGTTTGTAACTGTATGGGCTGGTACCTGTGTGAGTTTGTAACTGTACGGGCTGGTACCTGTGTGAGTTTGTAACTGTACGGGCTGGTACCTGTGTGAGTTTGTAACTGTACGGGCTGGTACCTGTGTGAGTTTGTAACTGTACGGGCTGGTACCTGTGTGAGTTTGTAACTGTACGGGCTGGTGCCTGTGTGAGTTTGTAACTGTACGGGCTGGTACCTGTGTGAGTTTGTAACTGTACATGCTGGTACCTGTGTGAGTTTGTAACTGTACGGGCTGGTACCTGTGTGAGTTTGTAACTGTACATGCTGGTACCTGTGTGAGTTTGTAACTGTACGGGCTGGTACCTGTGTGAGTTTGTAACTGTACGGGCTGGTACCTGTGTGAGTTTGTAACTGTATGGGCTGGTACCTGTGTGAGTTTGTAACTGTACGGGCTGGTACCTGTGTGAGTTTGTATCCGTACGGGCTGGTACCTGTGTGAGTTTGTAACTGTATGGGCTGGTACCGGTGTGAATTTGTAACTGTATGGGCTGGTACCTGTGTGAGTTTGTAACTGTACGGGCTGGTACCTGTGTGAGTTTGTAACTGTATGGGCTGGTACCTGTGTGAGTTTGTAACTGTATGGGCTGGTACCTGTGCGAGTTTGTAACTGTACGGGCTGGTACCTGTGCGAGTTTGTAACTGTATGGGCTGGTACCGGTGTGAATTTGTAACTGTATGGGCTGGTACCTGTGTGAGTTTGTAACTGTACGGGCTGGTACCTGTGTGAGTTTGTAACTGTACGGGCTGGTACCTGTGTGAGTTTGTAACTGTACGGGCTGGTACCTGTGTGAGTTTGTAACTGTACGGGCTGGTACCTGTGTGAGTTTGTAACCGTACGGGCTGGTACCTGTGTGAGTTTGTAACTGTACGGGCTGGTACCTGTGTGAGTTTGTAACTGTATGGGCTGGTACCTGTGTGAGTTTGTAACTGTACGGGCTGGTACCTGTGTTGGTTTGTAACTGTACGGGCTGGTACCTGTGTGAGTTTGTAACTGTATGGGCTGGTACCTGTGTGAGTTTGTAACTGTACATGCTGGTACCTGTGTGAGTTTGTAACTGTATGGGCTGGTACCTGTGTGAGTTTGTAACTGTATGGGCTGGTACCTGTGTGAGTTTGTAACCGTACGGGCTGGTACCTGTGTGAGTTTGTAACTGTACGGGCTGGTACCTGTGTGAGTTTGTAACTGTATGGGCTGGTACCTGTGTGAGTTTGTAACTGTACGGGCTGGTACCTGTGTGAGTTTGTAACTGTACGGGCTGGTACCTGTGTGAGTTTGTAACTGTACGGGCTGGTACCTGTGTGAGTTTGTAACTGTACGGGCTGGTACCTGTGTGAGTTTGTAACTGTACGGGCTGGTACCTGTGTGAGTTTGTAACTGTACGGGCTGGTACCTGTGTGAGTTTGTAACTGTACGGGCTGGTACCTGTGTGAGTTTGTAACTGTATGGGCTGGTGCCTGTGTGAGTTTGTAACTGTATGGGCTGGTGCCTGTGTGAGTTTGTAACTGTACGGGCTGGTACCTGTGTGAGTTTGTAACTGTATGGGCTGGTACCTGTGCGAGTTTGTAACTGTACGGGCTGGTACCTGTGTGAGTTTGTAACTGTATGGGCTGGTACCTGTGTGAGTTTGTAACTGTACGGGCTGGTACCTGTGTGAGTTTATAACTGTACGGGCTGGTACCTGTGTGAGTTTGTAACTGTATGGGCTGGTACCGGTGTGAATTTGTAACTGTACGGGCTGGTACCTGTGTGAGTTTGTAACTGTACGGGCTGGTACCTGTGTGAGTTTGTAACTGTATGGGCTGGTACCTGTGTGAGTTTGTAACTGTACGGGCTGGTACCTGTGTGAGTTTGTAACTGTATGGGCTGGTACCTGTGTGAGTTTGTAACTGTATGGGCTGGTACCTGTGTGAGTTTGTAACTGTACGGGCTGGTACCTGTGTGAGTTTGTAACTGTATGGGCTGGTACCGGTGTGAGTTTGTAACTGTACGGGCTGGTACCTGTGTGAGTTTGTAACTGTACGGGCTGGTACCTGTGTGAGTTTGTAACTGTATGGGCTGGTACCTGTGTGAGTTTGTAACTGTACGGGCTGGTACCTGTGTGAGTTTGTAACTGTACGGGCTGGTACCTGTGTGAGTTTGTAACTGTATGGGCTGGTACCTGTGTGAGTTTGTAACTGTACGGGCTGGTACCTGTGTGAGTTTATAACTGTACGGGCTGGTACCTGTGTGAGTTTGTAACTGTATGGGCTGGTACCTGTGTGAGTTTGTAACTGTACGGGCTGGTACCTGTGTGAGTTTGTAACTGTACGGGCTGGTACCTGTGTGAGTTTGTAACTGTATGGGCTGGTACCTGTGTGAGTTTGTAACTGTATGGGCTGGTACCTGTGTGAGTTTGTAACTGTACGGGCTGGTACCTGTGTGAGTTTGTAACTGTATGGGCTGGTGCCTGTGTGAGTTTGTAACTGTACGGGCTGGTACCTGTGTGAGTTTGTAACTGTACGGGCTGGTACCGGTGTGAGTTTGTAACTGTACGGGCTGGTACCTGTGTGAGTTTGTAACTGTACGGGCTGGTACCTGTGTGAGTTTGTAACTGTACGGGCTGGTACCTGTGTGAGTTTGTAACTGTATGGGCTGGTACCGGTGTGAATTTGTAACTGTATGGGCTGGTACCTGTGTGAGTTTGTAACTGTACGGGCTGGTACCTGTGTGAGTTTGTAACTGTATGGGCTGGTACCTGTGTGAGTTTGTAACTGTACGGGCTGGTACCTGTGTGAGTTTGTAACTGTACGGGCTGGTACCTGTGTGAGTTTGTAACTGTACGGGCTGGTACCTGTGTGAGTTTGTAACTGTACGGGCTTGTACCTGTGTGAGTTTGTAACTGTACGGGCTGGTACCTGTGTGAGTTTGTAACTGTACATGCTGGTACCTGTGTGAGTTTGTAACTGTACGGGCTGGTACCTGTGTGAGTTTGTAACTGTACATGCTGGTACCTGTGTGAGTTTGTAACTGTATGGGCTGGTACCTGTGTGAGTTTGTAACTGTACGGGCTGGTACCTGTGTGAGTTTGTAACTGTATGGGCTGGTACCTGTGTGAGTTTGTAACTGTATGGGCTGGTACCTGTGTGAGTTTGTAACTGTATGGGCTGGTACCTGTGCGAGTTTGTAACTGTATGGGCTGGTGCCTGTGTGAGTTTGTAACTGTATGGGCTGGTACCTGTGTGAGTTTGTAACTGTACATGCTGGTACCTGTGTGAGTTTGTAACTGTACGGGCTGGTACCTGTGTGAGTTTGTAACTGTATGGGCTGGTACCTGTGTGAGTTTGTAACTGTATGGGCTGGTACCTGTGTGAGTTTGTAACTGTACGGGCTGGTACCTGTGTGAGTTTGTAACTGTATGGGCTGGTACCGGTGTGAATTTGTAACTGTATGGGCTGGTACCTGTGTGAGTTTGTAACTGTCCGGGCTGGTACCTGTGTGAGTTTGTAACTGTATGGGCTGGTACCTGTGTGAGTTTATAACTGTACGGGCTGGTACCTGTGTGAGTTTGTAACTGTATGGGCTGGTACCGGTGTGAATTTGTAACTGTATGGGCTGGTACCTGTGTGAGTTTGTAACTGTACGGGCTGGTACCTGTGTGAGTTTGTAACTGTATGGGCTGGTACCTGTGTGAGTTTGTAACTGTATGGGCTGGTACCTGTGTGAGTTTGTAACTGTACGGGCTGGTACCTGTGTGAGTTTGTAACTGTATGGGCTGGTACCTGTGTGAGTTTGTAACTGTATGGGCTGGTACCTGTGTGAGTTTGTAACTGTACGGGCTGGTACCTGTGTGAGTTTGTAACTGTATGGGCTGGTACCTGTGTGAGTTTGTAACTGTACGGGCTGGTACCTGTGTGAGTTTGTAACTGTTATGTTTGGATTTTGATTTACACTGAATTGTCACGCAAGTACAGAAGTACAGGAATACAGCGAAAAGTGTAAAATGTCAGCACACATGGCACCATCTTAGCTACAGAGGTAGCTGGATACAAAAAAAAGACACAAAATAGTAAAAGAAACACAGGTCAACAGTTCAGCATTACCTTCATGGAATAAGTAGAAAAATAAAGAAATAAGGTAGCAGTGAATATTAAAGTCTTCTTCACAAACAAGAAAATAAAGGACTCAAATTAAAAGTTGAACAGTCTTTGATGAGTGCTCCTCTTAACCCCCTCCCTGGGATACCTCAGCTGCCTGATCTTGATAACGGTGCTGCAGATACTGGAGTACCTCCCTGAACACTCACGCTTCCTGTGTTTGGCCTCAATGCCGTCGCTGCGGCGAAACCTGCCACCTCTCTGATGTCCTCCCTGGTGCCTCCAGGACATGCCCAGGGAGGACCCACTCACACACTGAGGCACTGCCATGCCGAGCCAAGGGGACAGGCTGAGAGCCACCGGGAGCCACTGACAGACCAGGCTGGGTCACTGCCGCAGGCAACTCGCTGGGTGCAGGCCGAGGGCGGGAAGGAACTCTAAGGGAAGAAGAAAGAAAAGAGAACAAAAGGGTAGGAAATGAGAAATGAGGTCAGGAATTAATCCTTTTGACTTTCAGGTGGCCAAAACGTACAAGAATCATGGAGAGATTCTCCCAATGACAACTTTCGTAAGTGGCTGTCAAAATAATGACAACACTGAACGTGAAATGATTCTGAAAACCAATAACAGTAACATCATGGATGACTCCTTCGTAAAGGAGCACATAGAAAAAATTATTGAGGAACATTAGAACACACGTCCTGATAAAATTAGTAAAGCGTTGCATGAGGATGTGTATACCACTTATTTTAAACGAGTTAAATGTCGATGTAGCTGATGTTGAGAGTTTGTTGGCGCAATGCATACTGGACCATACTGTCCATGGTCAGATTGATCAAGTCAGCCAAGCGTTCGAATTGGATCATCAGAAAAGAGGTGGGGCTCAGTATACTGCATTAAAATAAAATAAATAAATCCATCAGCTTAACACGTTCAGCCATACAGCTGTGAGCCAATTGGTTTGATGGAATTTAAACTTCTACAGTAACATAATCAGGAAAAATTGCAGCAAAGTAAACCTTGAAAACTGAGAATGCCGGATGTGTTGTTGGTTGGTCCTGAAGGCTACCAGACTTGAGGCAGAAGTGATTTTTTAAAAAAAAATCAGCTGGTTTGTGTTTTGTTGCTGCATTTGTCCCAAGACACAGCTTCAATCTGAAGAAAACCAAACTGCGCTGGGACTTGTGGTTTATCAACAATGTGCCTGCCATTGTAAGGGAAATGACAGTCCAAGAGCTGTGAATGTCAACATTTAAAAACAGGCTTTTCACTTTGATGACATGTAAACATTTTAGCATTAGAAAACCTCTATCTGAAATGTTAAACCAAACCTGCAATAATTTGAAATGTGTGCCAATTTTTTTGACACAGTTGCATCATTCTACAAAATGTTTTGTAGAACACTGTCACATTAAGATTTGTAGAATCCCTACGGTGTGGAAACAGGCTTTCCAGCCCAACAAGTCCACAGCAACCCTCCAAAGAGCATCCCACCCAGACCCATCTCCCCACACTTTCCCAGTAACCCTGCATTTCCCATGGCTAACACACCTAATCTACACATCCCTGAACACTGTGGACAATTTGGCACGGCCAATTCACCTAGCCTGCACATCTTTGGACTGTGGGAGGAAACCCACACAGACGCTGGGAGAATGAGCAGACTCCACACAGACAGACACCCGAGGGTGGAATCGAACCCGGGTCACTAGTGCTGTGGAGCAACAGTGTTAACCACTGACCCACTGTGCTGCCCATAAGGAGTAAAGCAGCAAAATAAATTACAAACCAGAAACTGGACAATTTTTAAAAAGTGGACATTTTGATCAACATGGGCCATTTGGAGCCAAAGGGCCTGTCTCTGTGCTGTAAAATTATGAATGAATGGACAGAGCAGATGAGCTCAGCTAGAAAGTCCTACTCTGCTCCAATCTTGGTAGTTGGTAACTGAGTTTGTAACTGAGTGAATTTGTACCTGTGTGAGTTTATAACTGTGTATGAGTTTGTACCTGTGTGAGTTTGTAACTGTGTATGAGTTTGTACCTGTGTGAGTTTATAACTGTGTATGAGTTTGTACCTGTGTGAGTTAGTAACTGTGTATGAGTTTGTACCTGTGTGAGTTAGTAACTGTGTATGAGTTTGTACCTGTGTGAGTTTATAACTGTGTGTGAATTTGTACCTGTGTGAGTTTGTAACTGTGTATGAGTTTGTACCTGTGTGAGTTTGTAACTGTGTATGAGTTTGTACCTGTGTGAGTTTATAACTGTGTGTGAATTTGTACCTGTGTGAGTTTGTACCTGTGTGAGTTTATAACTGTGTATGAGTTTGTACCTGTGTGAGTTTGTAACTGTGTATGAGTTTGTACCTGTGTGAGTTAGTAACTGTGTATGTGTTTGTACCTGTGTGAGTTTGTACCTGTGTGAGTTTATAACTGTGTATGAGTTTGTACCTGTGTGAGTTTGTACCTGTGTGAGTTTATAACTGTGTATGAGTTTGTACCTGTGTGAGTTTATAACTGTGTATGAATTTGTACCTGTGTGAGTTTGTACCTGTGTGAGTTTGTAACTGTGTATGAGTTTGTACCTGTGTGAGTTTGTAACTGTGTATGAGTTTGTACCTGTGTGAGTTAGTAACTGTGTATGAATTTGTACCTGTGTGAGTTTGTACCTGTGTGAGTTTATAACTGTGTATGAGTTTGTACCTGTGTGAGTTTGTAACTGTGTATGAGTTTGTACCTGTGTGAGTTTGTAACTGTGTATGAGTTTGTACCTGTGTGAGTTTGTAACTGTGTATGAGTTTGTACCTGTGTGAGTTAGTAACTGTGTATGAATTTGTACCTGTGTGAGTTTATAACTGTGTATGAGTTTGTACCTGTGTGAGTTTGTAACTGTGTATGAGTTTGTACCTGTGTGAGTTAGTAACTGTGTATGAGTTTGTACCTGTGTGAGTTAGTAACTGTGTATGAATTTGTACCTGTGTGAGTTTGTACCTGTGTGAGTTTGTAACTGTGTATGAGTTTGTACCTGTGTGAGTTTATAACTGTGTATGAGTTTGTACCTGTGTGAGTTAGTAACTGTGTATGAGTTTGTACCTGTGTGAGTTTGTAAGTGTGTGAATTTGTACATGTGTGAGTTTGTAACTGTGTGGGTTTGTACCTGTGTGAGTTTGTACCTGTGTGATTTTGTACCTGTGTGGGTTTATACCTGTGTGAGTTTGTACGTGTGTGGGTTTGTACCTGTGTGAGTTGGTAATTGTGTGATTTTGTACATGTGTGAGTTTGTACCCGTGTGGGTTTGTAACTGTGTGATTTTGTACCTGTGTGGGTTTGTACCTGTGTGAGTTTGTACCTGTGTGAGTTTGTACCTGTGTGAGTTTGTACCTGTGTGGGTTTGTACCTGTGTGAGTTGGTAATTGTGTGATTTTGTAAATGTGTGAGTTTGTACCTGTGTGGGTTTGTAACTGTGTGATTTTGTACCTGTGTGGGTTTATACCTGTGTGGGTTTGAACCTGTGTGGATTTGTACCTGTGTGGGTTTGTTCCTGTGTGTGTTTGTACCTGTGTGTGTTTGTAACTGTGTGATTTTGTACCTGTGTGATTTTGTACCTGTGTGATTTTGTACCTGTGTGGGTTTGTACCTGTGTGGGTTTGTACCTGTGTGATTTTGTAACTGTGTGAGTTTGTACCTGTGTGATTTTGTAACTGTGTGATTTTGTACCTCGGTGAGTTTGTAACTGTGTGAGTTTGTACCTGTGTGAGTTGGTAATTGTGTGATTTGTACTAGTGTGGGTTTGTTCCTGTGTGAGTTTGTACCTGTGTGAGTTTGTAACTGTGTGATTTTGTACTTGTGTGAGTTTGTACCTGTGTGAGTTGGTAATTGTGTGATTTGTACTAGTGTGGGTTTGTTCCTGTGTGGGTTTGTTCCTGTGTGATTTTGTACCTGTGTGGTTTTGTACCTGTGTGAGTTTGTAACTGTGTGAGTTTGTACCTGTGTGGGTTTGTAACTGTGTGGGTTTGTGACTGTGTGTGTTTGTACCTGTGTGATTTTGTACCTGTGTGAGTTTGTAACTGTGTGAGTTTGTAACTGTGTGAGTTTGTAACTGTGTGGGTTTGTGACTGTGTGAGTTTGTACCTGTGTGAGTTTGTACCTGTATGAGTTTGTAATTGTGTGAGTTTTTAACTGTGTGGGTTTGTAACTGTGTGAGTGTGTAACTGTGTGGGTTTGTACCTGTGTGGGTTTGTACCCGTGTGAGTTTGTACCTGTGTAAGTCTATACCTGTCTGGGTTTGTACCTGTGTGTGTTTGTACCTGTGTGAGTTTGTAATTGTGTGAGTTTTTAACTGTGTGGGTTTGTAACTGTGTGAGTGTGTAACTGTGTGGGTTTGTACCTGTGTGGGTTTGTACCCGTGTGAGTTTGTACCTGTGTGAGTCTATACCTGTCTGGGTTTGTACCTGTGTGTGTTTGTACCTGTGTGAGTTGGTAATTGTGTGAATTTGTATCTGTGTGAGTTTGTACCTGTGTGGGTTTATACCTGTGTGATTTTTTACATGTGTGGGTTTGTACCTGTTGAGTCTGTACCTGTGTGAGTTGGTAATTGTGTGATTTTGTACCTGTGTGATTCTGTAATTGTGTGGGTTTGTACCTGTGTGAGTTTGTAACTGTGTGAGTTTGTAACTGTGTGAGTTTGTAACTGTGTGAGTTTGTAACTGTGTGGGTTTGTGACTGTGTGAGTTTGTACCTGTGTGAGTTTGTACCTGTGTAAGTCTATACCTGTCTGGGTTTGTACCTGTGTGAGTTTGTACCTGTGTGAGTTTGTACCTGTGTGGGTTTGTACCTGTGTGAGTTGGTAATTGTGTGATTTTGTAAATGTGTGAGTTTGTACCTGTGTGGGTTTGTAACTGTGTGATTTTGTACCTGTGTGGGTTTATACCTGTGTGGGTTTGAACCTGTGTGGATTTGTACCTGTGTGGGTTTGTTCCTGTGTGTGTTTGTACCTGTGTGTGTTTGTAACTGTGTGATTTTGTACCTGTGTGATTTTGTACCTGTGTGATTTTGTACCTGTGTGGGTTTGTACCTGTGTGGGTTTGTACCTGTGTGATTTTGTAACTGTGTGAGTTTGTACCTGTGTGATTTTGTAACTGTGTGATTTTGTACCTCGGTGAGTTTGTAACTGTGTGAGTTTGTACCTGTGTGAGTTGGTAATTGTGTGATTTGTACTAGTGTGGGTTTGTTCCTGTGTGAGTTTGTACCTGTGTGAGTTTGTAACTGTGTGATTTTGTACTTGTGTGAGTTTGTACCTGTGTGAGTTGGTAATTGTGTGATTTGTACTAGTGTGGGTTTGTTCCTGTGTGGGTTTGTTCCTGTGTGATTTTGTACCTGTGTGGTTTTGTACCTGTGTGAGTTTGTAACTGTGTGAGTTTGTACCTGTGTGGGTTTGTAACTGTGTGGGTTTGTGACTGTGTGTGTTTGTACCTGTGTGATTTTGTACCTGTGTGAGTTTGTAACTGTGTGAGTTTGTAACTGTGTGAGTTTGTAACTGTGTGGGTTTGTGACTGTGTGAGTTTGTACCTGTGTGAGTTTGTACCTGTATGAGTTTGTAATTGTGTGAGTTTTTAACTGTGTGGGTTTGTAACTGTGTGAGTGTGTAACTGTGTGGGTTTGTACCTGTGTGGGTTTGTACCCGTGTGAGTTTGTACCTGTGTAAGTCTATACCTGTCTGGGTTTGTACCTGTGTGTGTTTGTACCTGTGTGAGTTTGTAATTGTGTGAGTTTTTAACTGTGTGGGTTTGTAACTGTGTGAGTGTGTAACTGTGTGGGTTTGTACCTGTGTGGGTTTGTACCCGTGTGAGTTTGTACCTGTGTGAGTCTATACCTGTCTGGGTTTGTACCTGTGTGTGTTTGTACCTGTGTGAGTTGGTAATTGTGTGAATTTGTATCTGTGTGAGTTTGTACCTGTGTGGGTTTATACCTGTGTGATTTTGTACATGTGTGGGTTTGTACCTGTTGAGTCTGTACCTGTGTGAGTTGGTAATTGTGTGATTTTGTACCTGTGTGATTCTGTAATTGTGTGGGTTTGTACCTGTGTGAGTTTGTAACTGTGTGAGTTTGTAACTGTGTGAGTTTGTAACTGTGTGGGTTTGTGACTGTGTGAGTTTGTACCTGTGTGAGTTTGTACCTGTGTAAGTCTATACCTGTCTGGGTTTGTACCTGTGTGTGTTTGTACCTGTATGAGTTTGTAATTGTGTGAGTTTTTAACTGTGTGGGTTTGTAACTGTGTGAGTGTGTAACTGTGTGAGTTTGTACCTGTGTGGGTTTGTACCTGTGTGAGTTTGTACCTGTGTAAGTCTATACCTGTCTGGGTTTGTACCTGTGTGTGTTTGTACCTGTGTGAGTTTGTAATTGTGTGAGTTTTTAACTGTGTGGGTTTGTAACTGTGTGAGTGTGTAACTGTGTGGGTTTGTACCTGTGTGGGTTTGTACCCGTGTGAGTTTGTACCTGTGTGAGTCTATACCTGTCTGGGTTTGTACCTGTGTGTGTTTGTACCTGTGTGAGTTGGTAATTGTGTGAATTTGTACCTGTGTGAGTTTGTACCTGTGTGGGTTTATACCTGTGTGATTTTGTACATGTGTGGGTTTGTACCTGTTGAGTCTGTACCTGTGTGAGTTGGTAATTGTGTGATTTTGTACCTGTGTGATTCTGTAATTGTGTGGGTTTGTACCTGTGTGGGTTTGTACCTGTGTGAGTTTGTACCTGTGTGGGTTTGTACCTGTGTGGGTTTGTAACTGTGTGGGTTTGTAACTATGTGAGTTTGTAACTATGTGAGTTTGTAACTGTGTGAGTTTGTACCTGTGTGAGTTTGTAACTGTGTGGGTTTGTACCTGTGTGAGTTTGTACCTGTGTGGGTTTGTACCTGTGTGATTTTGTACCTGTGTGAATTTGTAACTGTGTGAATGTGTACCTGTTTGAGTTTGTACCTGTGTGGGTTTGTACCTGTGTGGGTTTGTCCCTGTGTGGGTTTGTAACTGTGTGATTTTGTACCTGTGTGGGTTTGTAACTGTGTGAGTTTGTATCTGTGTGGGTTTGTCCCTGTGTGGGTTTGTAACTGTGTGATTTTGCACCTGTGTGATTTTGTACCTGTGTTGGTTTGTAACTGTGTGAGTTTGTACCTGTGTGAGTTTGTACCTGTGTTGGTTTGTAACTGTGTGAGTTTGTAACTGTGCGGGTTTGTAACTGTGTGGGTTTGTAACTGTGTGGGCTTGTAAAAGTGTGAGTTTGTAACTGTGTGGGTTTGTACCTGTGTGAATTTGTAACTGTGTGAGTGTGTACCTGTGTGAGTTTGTACCTGTGTGGGTTTGTATCTCTGTGAATTGTATCTGTGTGGGTTTGTCCCTGTGTGGGTTTGTAACTGTGTGATTTTGTACCTGTGTGATTTTGTACCTGTGTGAGTTTGAACCTGTGTGAGTTTGTAACTGTGTGGGTTTGTAACTGTGTGATTTTGTAACTGTGTGATTTTGTAACTGTGTGAGTTTGTAACTGTGTGAGTTTGTAACTGTGTGGGTTTGTACCTGTGTGATTTTGTACCTGTGTGATTTTGTAACTGTGTGAGTTTGTAACTGTGAGTTTCTAACTGTGTGGGCTTCTAACTGTGTACGATTGTAACAATTTGTGTCCCTAACCATTCTGGCTTATCACAATCTCGTTTGTAACTACGTGTGTTCGTACCTATATCAGTTTGTCACTGGACCATTTTAATTCTGGGTTAATTTGACCCTGGGGAAACCTTCTTTGATTCATTGTGGAAATTACCTTGCAAACTCATCATTTAATAAGGCAGTCTTTGAATCCAAGTTAGTTCCACTTTCCCTCCAGTCGGAGCCTTGGCGACATTTGATGGTGAAGATCCAATTATAACAAACCAGATCGTATATTTGGACTATGGACTGAGAAATGAGAGAAATGGGCACTGCTTTTGAAAGGGAGAATGTGTGAGGAGATATTTGAATCTTGGCAAAATGAGTGAGGTTACTGTTGAATATCAGGTGTGTTACTTCTTAGAGATATTGAATCAAGCTAATATGGCTGCATTTGTCATGGGCTCAGGAGATCTCACTATAGCAACCACCCTTTGACTGTTATGTTGCAGTTTAGTGCCGACAATGTGAAACAGAGGGAAGCAAAGTGACCTCCAGAAGCCAGCAGCATCATTTTTGCTTCTGCAGCTTTCTCTTTAAGGGTGCCCCCTCCAAATTTCTGTTGATCAGCAGCAAACTACATTTGGAAATGCTGAAATAAATCACTCTAAACCCCAAAAATAACAAGGAAGATCTTACCAAGGGCTTATCAAGCAACTGGTGAACCAGAGAGTGAATATCGCTGTGCAGAAACATCAAAGCATCATCAAACTGTCCCCCTAACTTCCCCCAGACAGCAATTCCTACCAATCAGAGCTGACTCTGAATCCTGACCACCGGCAAATGAGCCATTGCCCCAACAACTTCTCCTGGTCTATTCCCTGGACCACTTCCCCTTCAATCACCACCTCCCAACTCACCAAAGCCATCCCATCCATCGGCCTAGTCGATCTGCCTAGCACTGCGCACCGCTGCGAACTGCGACACCACCCACATAGGCATCGACCCAGACCCCACTGTTCATGCACAAATAAAAACAGACTTAGTCAGAGAAACTAGTCAGATCTGGAAGCATCCAACGAGAGAGAAAGCAGAGTTGACGTTGTGGGTCCAGTGGCCCTTGTTCAGAAGCATCATTCACCCCGGTCTGCCATTCAGCAACCCACACGCTGGACATTCCAACTCACCATAGATGCCCACTTGTGGTGTAAGTGCTCTTGTTGTGAGCTTACCCCCGACAACTCACCGCTACCAGGAAACAAGTTCAAATTGAAGGTACACGCTGCATTTCTAAAGAAGCTGGGATCAGAAAGTGCAGCAGGAAATGCGGAGTTGCAGTGGGACACAGTCACTACTGTCCGACTGACGTAGTAATCTGACTTGCTTTGCTGAACACTGGAGCCAATCACTGAGGAGGGATCGAGCCCCAAGGCATCAGCTTTCTTGCTCCTCTAATGCTGCTTGGCCTGCTGTGTTTGTCCAGCTCTACACCGTGTTATCACTGGTTGTTTTTGACTTGTTTCAGTCATTGCGTTGTTATTTTCTCCTTTATCCAGCTGGTATACCTCTTTTCACTTGTCGATTCATACAGACACTTCGGCGCAACTCGTTCATGCCGACCAGGTTTCCTAAACTGAACTAGTTCCATTTGCCAGTGTTTGGCCCATATCCCTCTAAACCCTGTCTATTCATGCGCCCATCCAGATGCCTGTTAAATGTAATTGTACCAGCTTCCACCATTTCCTCTGGCAGCTCGTTCCATACATGCACCACCATCTGTGTGAAAAAGTTGTCCCTTAGGTCCTTTTTAAGTGTCCCACCAGTTGACTCTCATCCTGAAAAGGAGGTGGCAGGTAGAGCGTTTGAATACATCGAAGATGGTGGTGGATAGAGCCTTGGTAGTGAAGGTATGAATGTGGGGCCAGGAGACAACCAGATCAGCCACTCACTAATTAAACAGCAGTGCAAGCTCAGGGGCCTAATCTTGCTTTGTGTCCATATATATGTCTGTATACATTTGTATGAGGCCACTTCTTAACTTTGTTGTACCCTTAAGTTCTGTTGATGTTAATGTTCTACATCAAAGATGCCAGAGAAATGCACATTGCTCTTAGTTTTGATATTAACTGGCACCATGGAGCCAACAAAATGTCACAATTTCTCACCTCAGCCAAAAAAAAATCAACTCCTCAGACTGGGCAGCACTCCCTCGGTAACATTTCAGAGCACTGAATAAGATTAAGGACTGGAGACTGTAAGTGACAGCTCAGGAATAAGAATGTTCTCACTATATGAATGCTATATGATTAAAATTGATAATTGAACTCTGTCATAGGACTCCCGCACCCACACCGCCCACCCCCCCACCCCCACTCCTGCCCTGTTTTAGTAAAATTTCCACATTACAATCATGGAATACATTAAGAGTGTCATGGTGGCTCAGTGGTTAGCATAGAGTCACGGAGATGTACAGCAAATAAAACACACCTTTCAGTCCAACTCATCCCTGCCAACCAGATATCCTATATTAATCTAGTCCCATTTCTCAGCATTGGGTACATATCCCTGTAAATCCTTTCTATTCATACACCCATCCAGTTGCCTTTTAAATGTTGTAATTGTACCAGCCTCCACCACTGCCAGGGCCCCGGGTTTGATTCCACCCTCAGGCAACTGTCTGTGTGAAATTTACACATTCTCCCATGTCTGCGTGGGTTTCCTTCGGGTGTTTCGGTTTCCTCCCTCACTCCAAAGATCTTCAGGCTAGGTGTATTAGCCATGGGAAATGCAGTGTTACCTGGATAGGGTAGGGTGTTGGGTTTGTGTGGGAGCCTCTTTAGGGTCAGTGTGTACTCAATGGGATGAATGGCCTGCTTCCAAACTGTAGGAGTTCTGTGATACTCCAGTGCTGATGCAGAATAGTGATATACATTTTACAACATATCTTTCAATCCAAGACTACCTGTGAGATTTCTGAACATTAAATCATTAAAAGTGGATCTGGCCCCTTTCTTGTGAATATAATAGTCACCAAAATTATTTGCTTATTTTCAATTTAGCCATCCCTTCTAATATATACTGCATCTAATATAGAATCAGTTCTGGTATCAGCTTCTTGTGTTGTACTGTGAGACAATTACTCGCTACTTCTCTGAAATTGCTTGCTTTCATCTTTCCCTTTCAATCGGATCTGATCTACCCACACTACCTCTGAGTTATTGAAAATACCCTGTGATTATCAGATTACAATAATTGCAACCTCTCTCCTTTGCCCATGAGCTCACTCTTTACCTTTTCACCTTCAGCTGCCGGTTGATAGCAGTGTCCAATTATTACTTTGTTCCCTTATCATTACTAATTTCCACTCAAATTGCTTCTGCTGTTATGCCATCCCTTACCAATAGGGCCACTCCTCCACCTCACTTAGATCTTTGTACAGTGCATTTAACTCTGTCTCCTGTTCACAATATGCTTTTACTGTGATGCTCATTCTCACTGGCTGTGCCTTTCACGAATTTCTGCCATTCACGCCAAATGTTTCAGTCCTTGGTAGTAAAACAAGGTCACCAATCAGCACATTCCTGCTTTTATTTGAACTTTCATTATATTGACCTCTTCCTTTACCCTGAACACTATTATCCTCTTTTTTTATCGCTTTGTCAACAGTAATCATTTACTGCTTGATGTTTCACAAAGCCTGCAAGCCTGTCCTGCCAATATGGCTGAAGTGAAAGACACTCATGGTTTTTAGCATCTTAATAGTTTGACTATTTCCACAAAATCAATTTCCAAATTGTGTCTTTCTTTATCTAACTAACTCCTGAAGAAGGAATAAGACTCCGAAAGCTTATGTGTTTTTAAGTAAACCAGCTGGACTATAACCTGGCGTCCTGTGATTTCTGACCTTGTCCACCCCAGTCCAACGCCCACCTCCACATCATTTCTGGCAAGGCCAGCACTTGTAGCTCATCCTTAATTGCCCCCTGAACTGTGTGGTTTGCTACGTCCTTTTCAGAGGGCAGTTAAGGGCCTACCACATTGCTGTGCGTCTGAGGTCACATGTAGGCCAGACCAGGTAAGGATGGGCTTTTTTAGTCACTAAAGGGCAGTGGTGAACCTGATGGAGTTTACGACAGACATTGTTTGCTTTGTTTAGTGCCCAGCCCAATTTCTCATGAGACGTTGGCTGTGAGCTGCCTCCCTGAACCACTGCAATCCTTCAATGACCAGCTTTGGGTTTAGAATTTACCCACAAGTGGAAGCATTTTCACCAAATCTGCACTATCCAACACCTTCTGAGTTTTAAGATAACAACATTGACCAGGTAAATTTGGGAAACTTTCCATAGTTTTGGGGTGGCATGTTGGCACTGTGGTTAGTATGGACCTGCGTTTGATTACACCCACCGCTAACGGTCTACGTAGAGTTTGCACATTCTCCCCATGTCTGTGCTCTGGTTTCCTCCCACAGTCTAAGGATGTGCAGGTTAGCTGGATTGGCCGTACTAAATTGCCCATAGTGTTCAGGGATGTGTTGGCTAGGTGGATCAGCCATGGGAAATGCAGCATTACAGGGAAAAGGTCGAAGGGTGAGTCTGGGTGGAATGGTCTTCAGAGGGTCATTGTGGACTCAAGGGGCCAAATGGCCTGTTTCCACACTTCAGGGGTTCTATGAAATATAGCAGTCCCAATTCTTGAGACTGCAAGATCATAGAGGTCAGATCCCTTCTGTTTGATATGTAAGCCATGGAACTAATTGAAAAGGATGTGATAGTGACCCAATAAAATCCTGACCTCGCAAAGAAGACAGAATAAAGAAGCAAACTTCAGACATACTGAAAGAATGCCTGGCAAACTGGTGAAAGGAGAGATATTGAAACTTTAGCAGGTGGCTGCATTTGCTGGCACCCAGGAGTATTAACAGCAAAATTGGCAAAACAAGTTGAAATACAGAATGGTTAAAATCTAACAAGCCCTTAAACTGAAAGAAGAATAATTGAGAAGTACATCAGTGAAGAAACAAAACTGTGAAATAAAGTAGAACATTTTTAAAAATTCATAACTATCGGCTTTACATTGTGCATGTGCATGCATACTTAAAACAAAATGGTAGGTAAGTACACCGTTAGATTTTATCATTGGATGATTTGTATTAGCAGACAGTCTTGTAGCAAGCACAGCGGGATACCCGGATGGACAAACAGGTAGAAGAATGCCAACAACCAGGTAAGAAAATTATCAGTCACAGTTCACTGGCTGACACTTGAAGTCACAATATCATGGTTTCATATTCCCCTGGCAGAATCATACACTTTTATGCCTGGACTGACAGTTCTATACAGTACTGAGAGAAAGCTGCAATGTTGGAGATGTCACAGGATATTACAGGAAGATATGCCAAATATTTGGTCAATATTTATAGCTCATCCTTCCACTACTAAACTGATAACCTGGTCCTTGTCATATTAGTAATTGTGGGATCTTGTTGTGTACAGATAGATGTACACAACTCCTCATTTCAACTAGCCGAGCCACAAGCTACTCATTGTTATGTGGGGACAGTGCAATATTGCTAGGAACAAGAGTGTAAGAGGATTGTGCCACCATTTATATCCGAGATTGTTTGAAAATTGGGTGGTGGGGGCGAGTGGGATTTTGCATTAATAGCATCATATCAGTTAGGAACAGGAATAGGCCATTTGGCCTTAACCCTACCCCACCATTCATTCTGATCATTGCTGATTGTCCAAATCAGTGCCCTGTTCTTGCTTTCTCCCCATTCCCTTTGATCCCAATAACTCTATCCAACTCTTGCTTGAAAGAAGTCACTGGGTACTTAGTCCAGATGCCCAGAGTAATTCTCTGGTCTCTTTGGTTCAAATTCCACAATGGAAGATGGTGGGATTTAAATTCAACCTGTGTATGTAGACTATAAATCAGTACACTGGTGACAATGGAGATTCATATGAATTAGTGGATGTAACAGATTTGACTGCTGTGGGCTGATAGTCTCAATAATTAAAATTGCTACTGGAGTGATTTTAATAAGGTCAGCCAGCTGGACCTCACAAAATATGAGTTCCCTGATTGGGGCTCCTAATCTGGTCCAATCAGGGACCCCTGGCTGACAGATAAAAAGGGGCATGTCAGAGCTACTGGCACTCTGGTAGCTGACTGTGAATGAGACAAGCAATGTTCATGTGTAAATAAAGGCTGACTTGCTGATGGAATACAGCCTCTTTGAGGCTATTTCAGCCACTTTTGCCTCGCCAGTGTTATTGCAAAATTATGAAGTTCTTTGTTTGCATCAATTTAAAGAAAATGTTTCCACTTGTGGGTGAATTCAAAATCGGGTGTGATGAGGAAAGGTTAGCAATATCAGATGCTAATGTCTGTGCTGATGAGGTGGCCACGGAGTGTGCATCGAGATGTCATTGCCTGGTGTCCAACATGGAGCTCCTTCAGAATCAAGTTGCCTGCTTTGGTTTCGTTGTGGAGTTTACTCGACCTCTCTTTTGTTGGGTAAGTTTGGTAAGATAGAAAACTGAATATTAATGAGGCGAGTTGTGCCATTCATGAAATGTCTAACAAGCAATAATTGACTCGAATTAGCAACCCACTGTTGCCTTGCAAGAAATTTGCTTCCCTGATTGTGAAAAGCAATGTAGGCCTCAAGGATTTCTTGTCTCATTCCACCACAAACCTTGCCATAGCTCGCATCCCTCGGACCAATATGAGATTCCACCCTCAGTGTTGACTTCTTGCGTTGTTGGCAAGGGATCTGAATGGAGAGCATTTTCTTGCAAGTTGTATTTTCATTGTCATATTAATGAGAATCCCTAGCCATAACCTGGCCTCCTATCATTGATCTAGGCTGCTCATGCAAAGTCTCCTGTTTAAGTCTCGCTTAGGCCTCTTTGGCTCTGTTCCTGAGAATCTTGTCTGTGTAATCCATGCTTCCCTAACTTGAAATGAACAATTTATTGTCACATGTATTCAAGATAAAACACAGTGAAAAGTGTGTATCATCACCATGCATAGGCACCATTCTCATTAGTTTTTATTTTAAGTTAAAGAAAGATAATATAAAGAAAGTCCAACTTTTCCTCCTCTGATGTTATAGTCCCACTCTGGGCTACATCAGCCATGCTGCCACCAACCAGGCTCCTGCTCCAGGCTTCCAAGCCCACTGTCCATTCACATCGATCTCCACATGTGAGTTCTAGTACCTCAGCCTGTGTAATTTCCTGCTCATGTCAATATACCAGTGTACACATGATATATTTTGACTGGCATATCCACTTGTGTTATTGCTAAACTGTGTATTCTTAGAATTTCCCGGGCACAGCATTTGCCTGTCTACCCACACAGCTCTCAACATAAGACATGCTGCAATATGAGAATGATTGTGCCTTCTTTTGAGAATGTCTATGTGCTTGTACACAGCACAAGGATTTGTGGCAAACCCCTCCACCTCTTGTAAATCCCTATAATCAGAATTTAATCTGAATATTACTTCTGAAGAGTTGCTTAGCTCCCTTACTCATCCACTCCACGGATTGCAATTCAGGGACATATTTTTTTGAAACTTGCATCAAATGTAGACAGGGTAGTTAAGAAGGCATTTAGCATACTTGCCTTCATTGCTCAGACTACTGAATACAGGACTTGGGACATCATGTTGAGATTGCACAGAACATTGGTGAGGCCTCATCTGGAGTACTGTGCAGTTCTGGTCTCTTGGTTAAAGAAGGATATTAATAAGCTGGAGAGCGTTCGGAAGAGATTTACCAGGATGTTGCCAGGAATTTGAGTTATAAGGGGAGGCTGGATAGGCTGGGACTTTTTTCACTGGACTGTCAACAGTTGAGTGGTAACCTTATAGAGGTTTATAAAATCATGGGGGGTATAGATAAGGTGAAAGGTAAGTGGTTTTCCCTTGTGTGGAGGAGTTCAAGCATAAGGGGAGTATTTTGAGATGAGAGGAGAAAGATTCTAAAAAGACATGATGGGCAATCTTTTACACAGAGAAAAATTTGTGCATGGAATGAACTTCCAGAGGGAGCGATGGATATGGGTATGGTTACAATGTTTAAAAGACATTTAGATAATTAAATGAATAAGAAAAATTTGGAAGAATATGGACCAAGCCCAGGCAAGTTGGACTGGTTTAGTTTGGCATTGTGGTCAGCATGGATTGGTTGGACTGAAGGGTCTGTTTCTGCACTGTATGACTTTATGACTGTATGAACAAAATGTGCACTTTGTGGCTGCACTTCTGAAAATGATATCTTCCTTACCATTAACCTGAAGACAGTAGAATAGGAAGGGCTTTATCTCTGCATACAGCATGCTCACTGGTGCTACTGGTTTCTCAGTGCAAGGGCAAGGTTGAAGGTGAGATCATAAATTCATTGACTCTTAAGTCACAGTTAAGAATTGAAGGAGTGACTGTAAACTTCCCTCTGTGATATTTTTCTCAGATGAACGCGCCGACATCTTGTGGTATTGCCACACTTTCCCAGTATGTGGTACTGGATGAGGCTTGTTTGAGGTATTTGTTGCCACTATTTCTCCTTTGCCCTAACTTTATTTAGGGTCTATCAAATAATGAGTGGATCCACCACCCTAAGAGTGTCTACAGAAGATGCACTAATCAGAGATATCAAGGAGGTTTATTGCATGCTCGCAATAAGCATAGCTGGCATTTTACCAGGCAACGTTCAGAGGATCTTAGTGACAGGCCACAGATATATATGCACATATATTTGTTCCCTTTGAAAACTGAGTAAATCTGCTCAGCACCACTCACAAACTGTATGTGAAATCAGTAAAATGGGTGTAGCCGAACCGACTGAATTTTTAACCCCTTCAAGACTGTGGCCTTAAACAACATCTCCACACAAGCGTTCTCACCTGTTGCTAACACATTACATGATCATGTGTATAACTGTATTCCATTTACCACCATAATCCCATCTTCCCCAAGGCTGTGACCTCACAAATTCAGGAGATCTGGAAGTTTCACTCTTTTCTTACTAGTCGCTCTCATTGGACTTGGAAGAATTGTAGGTCTCCAGCTTGTAGACTGTTAATTATGATCCCTATCTATAGATCATTTCTTTGAGGAGGATATGTTTAATGTTTTTGAGAGGATTTGTAGCTCGGGTTGTGGATGAGGTAGTAGACTTGCTCGCCGAGCCGGTGTGTTTGACTGCTAGGTGTTTCATCACGCTGCTCAGTAACATCGTCAGTGTGCTTCTGGTGAAGCGTCAGTGATCTGTCCCATTTGTTATTGATATGCCTTGGCTTGCTGGGGTGGTTGGTGTCACTTCCAGTTTTGTTTTCAGTGATTTGTACACAGGGTCTAATTCAATCTGTTTGTTGATGGGGTTCCAGTTGGAATACCAGGCCCCCAGGAATTGCCTGGTGTGTCTCTGTTTGGCCTGTGTGATTATGGATGTGCTGTTCCAGTCGAATTGATGTCTGCCACTGCCCGTGTGTAGGCGACAAGTGTGAAATGGTCGTGACTGTTGGTGGCTAGTTGATGTTCATGTATCCATACTTAATATGCTACATAGGCCAAACTGGAAGAAAATTGGCAATATGGATACGTAAACACCAACTAGCCACCTGAAGACACGACCAATTCTCACTTGTCTCACCACACACGGACAACAAGAGACCCAAATTTGACTGGGACAACACCGATAATCGCACAAGCCAAACAAAGGGCTGGTATCCCAAACGGAATGCCAACAACCAACACATTGAATTAGGCCCTGTGTACAGATCGCTGTGAAACAAAACTGTAAGTAACACCAAACACCCCAGCAAACAGAGGGATATAAATAACAAACGGGACAGAACACCTACCGGAGGCACACTGATGATGTTACCTAGCAGGGTGGCAAAACATTTGCAACCAAACACACCAGCTTGGCGAGCATGTCTACTACCTCAGGATGATACGTTATCTATTAACTTTCAGGTATCCATCACGGCAATGCCATTCTTCTATAAATGCTTACCTTATCTGGAAGACCTTTCGTTTCTTCACCAAGCAACTCCTTGTTGCTAACGCAGGTAGTTTCACCACAATTTGTAAATATCCAAGACAGCTGTTCTGTTGAAATTGATATCTTTCTCCTAGAGTTTTAGACAAAGCAATCGTTTCCTAAATGTAAGGCTTTGTTTTGCAGTATCCTGTATCCTAAGATTATGCACTTTCCTTTTCTTCTTTGTCAGGTCTTAGCTTTGTAGAAATTGATCGGGCCTCCCTGGCATCTCTTGCAGCTTTTCTTCCTTGAGTTGTTTATCTTCAGTTTCTTTCTGCTGCTGTCTGACTGGTGAAGTAAACATTTTCAGATGCTCAGCTATGCTCCTGGAAGACTGTTGCTCACTCCATACTATCCCTGTCACTGATGTTGCGTGTTCTGTTTTTAGAAGACAGAGAATTGAACATTTCTATCATCCCTGTGGAGTCCGTGACTCCCTCTCCAATGATGTTAATAAATAGTTCCTTTTTACCACCATAATGTCTCTGGGTTGTTTCATCTGTTTGGGTTTCACGATGAGTCTGGGAAGCCCAGTGAAGGCTTTGGCTGATTTTCTCTTGCCTGGTGGGTCAATAACAGTTTGTTCCTGGACCAGTGTTTGGACAGATAGTTTCTTCTGGACTGGTTCTTCTTTGGAAGGTTGTTAGTGTTCTCTGGCACTTCCAATGAAGTTGAGTTTGAGACATCCATGTGGGCTCAAAAGTGAAGTTGGTTGATTGCAAACAAGGTACACATTTTCATCTCTTTTACTTAGTAACAGTCCTACACTTATAATAATTATCCAACCTGTACCATCTGGTTGCCCCTTTGAAGCCTGCAACTTCTGCTTTTCAAGCATGTTAGCAGTTCTGATAGGACAGTGATACTTGCTCCTGTGTCAAGTACAAAGTCTATTGGTATAGGCAAGTTCTATCCCTTCTGGATTAGCTAGCTCCCACAAGGAATGCCTTGGGAACCTCTTCAATGGAAACATCTCATCAAATGCAGACATCGTTCCCATTGGCGGTGGTTGTCCTGCTATATACACCTCTCTGTGTATGTGACCACCACTGCTTCCACTATTGGGAAACTATGGGCTAGGTTGTCCCATTTTTAGGCTGTGCTATTTTTGGGGAGTTTCATGGTGGGTGAACTGTAATGGTTCACAGCAATGTTTTTCATTCTGTCTTCTGCTCCTCACCTCATTAATCATGCAATTGACTTTTTTGGAATTCTTCATGTTGCACTCATGTGATGGGAGAGGTAATTTTCAAATGTATCTGTACTCGCTCTCCCTTTGATACTTTGTTACTTTGTCTCTTGATAGCATCATCTGCAATTGGATCCATTGAATATAATATTCTATTAGTTTGCTTTCCTTCAGTCTGACTTTTTCATTTTAAGGCACTATTGTAATAAAAATTGACACCTTCTTAAAATCCAAACGTCTGTGCTGCTTGGTTCTTTCAATCTCTACGAAGTATTATAGCTTTTTCCATTTCTTCTCAATATACTGGTTAGTTTTATTACTGTAAAGGTATTCTAAATTTGTATCATTTCATTGTTGTTTTACGTCTGCTGTTCTTTAAGTTGGTACTCTTGACAGTCCTGTTTTAAATTGAATGATGGTAGAGTTTGCTAGACTGTCTACAACGTTTTTATTGTCAACCTGTTTTTTTTCCAAATTCTACGCTACTATTGTACTTCATCAATTTTTTCAATATAGCTTCAAATTGTTCTGTCTATTCTGTAGTGATTTATAGTCTTCAACTTTGTATATTTTTTCTTGGGAATGCTATATTTCTGGGTGGCTTATTGTATTTTTCTGTCTTTTTAATAAATAAACTGATGGCTTCCTAATTTTCCTAGGATTTTCCTGCTTTTTGTAGCCAGCATGGAGTTTCTTCCCAGGTAAAATGGACATTTTTTCTGCCTTTCACGGTCTAAAGCAGTGAACATTTTCTTCTACATTATTTTGTTTTAAACAGTGAAAGATAAAAATAATTACTGGCTGCAGAATTTTAAGTCTTCCCATAAAAATCATGGCTTAATTACTGAGTCCCAGTGCTTCTAAACCTTTAATTTTTCCTTACTTTCTTTTTCTGTTGCCAGGCTCTTTCACTAGATTTCTTTAAATTCATTTTCAACATTAATAAATTGCAAGACCTTCCTGATTCTGCAGCCTGAGTCAAAACATAATCTATTTGCTCTTTCACTGTTGTTTGCAGCCAAGCCTCATGGATCCTAATGCCAATGTGGGAATGCTCATTATAAGTGATGTGAACTCTTTTTTTTACACTCCTTTCCCTTCCCTTTCTGTACTTTGTGCTGTTTTTCATTTTAATTTCCTTTCTCCTGAGACACCTCTAATTTTACCTCTTGGAGTCTTCAGTTGCTCCTTACGTGTGAAGGCCTCTGAAATTTTTAAGTGTGGCTGTTTTTCTTTCCGTCTCTCTTTTCCTATCCCACACTCTTCGTCCAGTGCTTCTTACCAGCTTCTGAATGAACTTTTGCCTTTGGAGTACTGAGTTGTCTTCATTATTAATCACATTTCAAGCAACAATCTTCATGAAACAGTTAGTTTAATTGCTTGATTCTTTTTTGTCTTACACTTACAGGTCTTCCAGATTTCTTGTTTTCGTAGTGAGGGTCAGATCTGCACCACTGTGACCAATGAGGTAGTTTCCCAGATGAGCAGTCCTGGTGCCTTGTAGTATTTGCCACCTCTGTCAGTATGTGGTGCATAGTACAGGTTGTTTGATGTATTTCACTACCACCAATCCTTCTTTATCTTGGGCGTATCTGGTGATTAATGGTAAAGGATAAATCCACCACATAGTATTAACAGAAGAGGTGACGTTTTTAGATAACAAAGAGATTAATTGCATGACAGTGATAAATGCAAATCCATTTGGTTGGGTTTAGCTACTAGATGGTTGGGTAGCTGGTACTGATATGTCTTCTCCCTCTGGAAACTGGAATAGGACTCCTTGTCTATGCACATACACTGTGTGTAACATTAGTAGAACAGGTGCTGCCAATGTAACATAAACACTTGAAGAAGTTTTCTCAGATGCAAGACACAACAGAACTAAGCCACAATCTGAAGGGATCAATATATCCCCACTCCATGAAATTTGGTGTCATTCTCTATTCTTGACAAGTGTGAATATCCCCATCGTGCCTCTGTTACTCTCCCTTCTTGACCTGCTCACTTTCTGTCTGAGGTAAATATTCCCATTTTCACAAATTTTGGCCAATAAAAGGATTAGAAAGAATAACTCCCAAAGATCCCTGTTGCTTCTTGAGTGTCCATTCCTGATGTCTCCACTTGGCCTTGCTTTCCAGCCGGTGGCTCTGTCAGCAGCACTTTTACCTTAGGGTCATAGGTGAATGATTCCAATCCCACACCAGGCCTTCAGCAACAGAAAATCCCAACATGGTGTTGTGGGAATGCTGCACTGTCAACAGTTCTGTCTTTCGGTGAGATTTTACATCAGAGCTCCAATTACCTGCTTGGATGGAGGTAACAGGCCCCATCACACTCAAATGGAGAAGAGTAGTTGTTATGCCTGGTGTCCAGGCTAATCTTTAGCCCTCAGTGTCCATGACTACAAACAGATAACGTAGTCACTAACACATTGTTGTTTGTCAGCGTTTGCTATATTCTTCAAAATGGCAGGTGAGGAAATGCTTCAGCAATACCCTCAAGGCCTCACTGGTAAAGTGAGGCATTCCGACAGACACCTGGGAATCACTAGCCGAAGGCCAGCCAAAATGGAGGAGGGGCATCCGGGAAGGCATCGAGCACCTCAAGACTGCCGGTGGAAAAAAGCAGAAGCCGGGCACAAATAACATAAGGAGCGTGCTTCCACAACAATGTCCCGCCCACCCCTTCCCACAACCACCCTCTACCCCAAGTGTAACAGATCAGAAACCTCATTGGCCTGTACAGCCACCAATGAACTCACACTGAGAGTGAAAGAGAGCCATCCTTATTGGCGAGGGGACACCAATGATGACATTACAGCAATGACTAGCTTTCAAAAATACTCCAATGAATGAAGACACTTTGAGACAGAACGTGTTCAGAAACAGTGCTATGAAAATATAATTTATTTTTTCCTCCTCTACCTTCATTGTTTCTCTCTATTTCTCTTCCTGTTTGTACTCTTTCTCAATTACTGTTGCCTGGTTTAGATGCTACCCACGCTAAAAACCTATCAGCTTTTGGGGAATGACCATTATTGAAAGGGAAAACAGCAAGAGATGGAGAATTGCGATCTGACCCAGCATTATCCATATCACCAGTGAAGTTAGCATCTCTTTTCCTTCTTTATCATTCTCTCATTGCACCTGTTACTCTCCTATATCTCTGCTACTTTCTGTAATTCTTCTTGGTATTTTCTCTACGTAATAGTGACCTCTCCACATAGGACAGTCACTGATTATCTCACCAGTCCATTGAAACTGAATAACAGACAAAAACAAAATACTCACTTTCTTCATCAATTATTTAATTTTAAACAACCTTTGTGGGATGTGGGTGTCTCTGATAAGCCCAACATTTCTTGGCCATCCCTAATTACCCTTGAAGTGAACAGCTTCCTGGGATATTTCTGAGGGCACGTAACAATCAACAACATTGATTTTGGAGTCACATGGAGGGCAGGTCTAGTAATGATGGCAGATTTTCTTATTTAAAGGTCTTTAGTGAACCAGATGAGTTTTAACAATAATCAACTCTAATTGTCATAAGTCATCATTGCTGAGAAAGTTTTCAATTCCAGACTTATTAAACGTATCTAAATTCCACCTGCTGCCTGATAGGATTTGACCCTATGTCCCCAAAGATTTAATCTGGGCCTTTGGATTCAGTGTCATTAGTAATTTGTTTGCTTCAGGGATGGCTGATAAAGCAGGATTTCTTTTCAGTTTGTTATCCTTGGAATAGTAGAATCATAGAATCCCAACACTGCAGAAAGAGGCCATTCAGTCCATTGTGTCTGTACAACCCTCTGAAGAGCATTCCACTCAGACCCAGCCTCCACCCATCCCATATTTAGCATGGCCAATCCACACTAATCTGCATATCTTTGGACTGTGGGAGGAAACCGGATCACCCAGAGGAAACCCCCACAGACACAGGAAAAACATACAAACTCCACAACAATGTCCTAAAACTGGAGTTGAAGCCAGGTCCCAGCACTGTAAGGTAGCGGTGTTAACCACAATGCCACAGTGACACCCTAACAAGGAGCCAGTTGCTCTTTTGAAAGGGACCTTTTGCCCTTTTGGGGTGAGAAACTAAGACAAAAATCAGAATCCTCAGACCGTGGATGCAATTCGAGATTGGAATTGGCCAGTCTTTATGTCAATTTCAAAGCCACTAATCACAAAGGGCCAACAGAAGTAGTTTGAGATCATATCTTAGGAAATGCTCCTTCAGGCCTCAATACAATAATCTGAGCTGCTTCATGTGTGTGCAACATTCAATGTCCACCAAAGCCCTTCTTTAGGCCCCTCTAAACCCAGTGAGCTGTCATGGCATGTCCATTTAGTGCCTAAACTTGCCTAGCTTGATGTTAATGAGGCCTTGGCCTGGTGGTATTAATTACTGGATTATTGATCCAGAGACACATGTAACAATAGGGGGACCCAGGTTCAAATCCTATTGGAATTGTGATCCAATAAAAATCTGGCATGAAGATTCTAATGGTGAGCATCGAAGGAAAAAATTCAGTTTCATTAATCTCCTTTAGGGAAGGAAATTGCTATCCTGACCTATGTAAGACTGTAGACAAGCTGTGATAGACTTTTAACTGCCCTCTGGACAATTATAGTTGGGGAATAAATATTGGTCTAACCAATAACACCATATCCTGTGAGTGAATTCGAGAAAGGCCAAGGAGGGCACCAGATATAGTGCCAGTTAGCTGAATCTCCAAAATCTTGGATAGAAGTGGAGATTATGCAAGCCTATAGCAGTCAGGATTGAGGGGCAAAAGAGCCCTTCCCTGATCAACATGCCATGAAGACACTCCACAGGGTGAAATGAGTGGGAGGGTAGGCTAAACCCAAAAGAAATCGGATGCAGGAATCCCTTAGTAGGCCAAAATGTTCACTCTCCTACTCCTCTAATTAATTTGACTATCTGAGATTGAATTTTCACCAATGTGAAGTCAAAAGTATGATGGATGCTGGAAATCTGAAATAAAAACAGAAAGTTTTGGATGTGCTCAGCAAGTCAGGCGGCATCTGTGGTGAAAAAGAGCAAGAGGAAGAAACAGAATTAACTTTACAGGCCTGAGACCTTTCATCAGTACTGGGCAATGTTAGAGTTGTAACTGGTCTAGACCGAGTCAACTTGGGTGAGGGTGGGAAGAGAAACAAAAAGAGGAATTCTGTATGGGGACAGGAAAGGTCAAATGCCAAAACATCTCATGGTGCAGGACGAAACGGGAGGAACGAGCGATGCATCTCGATGAGGTGGGATTGGCAGGATTGCTGTTGTCCAAAAGTGGACTCAAGAAAATGAGAGAGAAATGACAGAAGGAGAACAAACCATTCAAGAAACACGAAACTAAAAGGGGAAGAAAAGGATCCACATTGTTGAATTTAACTGTTAAGTAAAGGAAGCTGTTAAGCACCCCAGTCAAAAGATGAGGAACTGTTATTAAAACACTGCAGCAAGCTTAGAGAAGATTGAGAGGGAAGAAGATGGAGCATTGCAGTATTGTGCTTGTGGACTGAATAGAAGTGTCCACCCACTATCAGACATGTTGGCATATCATTCCCCAGCAGGTCTCTGAGCTACCTTGCCCAATCCCTCACCTCCTCACAAATTCCCCATTCTATCTTCTGACCAAAGTACTCAGAGGAATCCAGCTCACTCACCGTCTTACTCAGCCCACTAATGACAAGGGGGCTGTCAAGAGATGAGTGATATGGGGAACAGTAGCAGATTGACACTAGATAATAGAGGCACTGTGGGCATGATGGGCCAAATGGCCTCCTTTTGCACTGTAACAATTCTGAGAGGAGATGTGGACGGGAGCTCACTCACTGTACGGCTAATATACGGCAGAGGGATGCACAGCTCACCATTTCTGTTGGAATACAGCGGAGACTACAAAAATTGGAGAATTTCAAAATCACCACATTGCTTAGTGTATTGAAGCACACAGTACAGTCTGGTAAATGATGTAAGGAGATCTGTTGAAAAACAACAAGAAATCTGTTCTGTCTGATATCTCCACTCTTTTCCGTCTCAGTCACCAGTGTTCACGCACCATGAGGGGATTAATTTCAGAAATAAGCTGCAGGCAGCGGTAATAAAGAACCCCAGGTAGGATAATGCTGGCCTTAGATCCAGACCATGTTATATATACCTGGGTGCACGCGCCAGCTTCCAGTATGATAAACCAGTGATGGAGCAGGCTTTCATTCTTACATCAATGCTAGAAGTGTTATTAAATATTCTTCACCCTTCTCAAAAGAGAAACAAAAGCCGTATGTAAAAGAAATCTTTGTTTCAAAGTCCTGTCAAGCCTCCTGCTCCCCATTCCACCAGCACCCCTCTGTCTCAAACCAACCAACCAAAGTGTTTGACCTGCTTAGCTCCAACGCTGGGGATGGTAAATAAAATTTATCAGCGAAGCTTCTGTAAGCTAATTCTCGTTATTGCTTTTGTCAGATGCATGTTGCGACAGCTTGTAAATCTATCGTATGCTTACTGTCTTGCACTTTAAGCAGGTACTGATGTGCTTTCTTCACCGGTTCTGCTTGCATTATTTGCCAAATTGACTCATGACGGGCTTGGTAACAGACTGCGAGAAATGTAATACAATACATTTTTCTCTCTGCTTTCCAGCTGAATAGCTAGGACTGGACTAGGACTGATGATTCAAAAAGTAATTCCATTAAATGTTTTTTAAAAGCTGCAGGAACTCCTGAGTATCACAGTGATTATTAATGATATCATTATTATGTATAGGATCCTTCAGTGAATAATAACCCATTATCTTTCATTTTTTCTGTTTTGTCACTGGAAGTTGGAAAGGTTAGGTAATTCATTTTAATGCATAAACTGTCAAACTTGAACATCAGCGCATTTGGCCGATGTACTTGGAGTTAAGGGGAATGATTATTTTTCGTATCAGATTCAGCACTGCATAGATGTTAAATTAAAAACTGAACCCAGAAATGGTTTACAAAAGCAGGAAGGAAACATTAGAATTTTTATCCCCTCCCCATTTCCTTGATTTATTTTAATTTTGCTGCGTTATAATATTTGTCACTTAAAGATGTGGCAAAATTACACTTGCAGTTACAAATAAATCTGCTTTTTTCACTGCCTTTCCTGGGCTGGAAGTTTTTCATGCAAGATTACAGATTCAGGGGAAATGACCCCTGATCAGTAAATCTTGTTGCTATGGATATCCATTCACTGCAGTTTTTATTGTTCTTTTGTACAATTTCACCTTATTCCATGCCAAATAAAATTAAATTACATCTTCCTAAATAATTCAACAATCACATTCTTGATCTGCAAAGGGAATTTTCAAATACTCTTTAGAATGTTTCTCGAGTAGGTGAATGCTGTTTTTTTCTATTTTTCAAAGTTCGATTTTTATTTTACTATAGATCAAAATGCTCGTTTTGTTTTATTTCTGGTTTCATGCTCTTGGCTTAAACTGTGCTGATAGTTTTCAATTGAAAGTCTGGAAAGGGAAAGGAACTCGTAATGGCTTCATTTTCCAAGCGCCAATCTCCATGAGCAATGCCTTTAAATTGATTCTTTCTAGAAAAATCTTGTGGTTCCTTCACCTTGCCCAGAACTGTAACATTAGAGGACTTGACCAGCCCTTGAAGAGAGGTTAAACTGAAAACTAATCCGTGGAAGCAACATCATAGTGAGCAAGAGGTCAATCTGCAGAACTGGCTCTTGAAGGAAACAGTGGGGGCAAAAAAAGGTGGCATGGTGGCTTAGTGGTTAGCACTGCTGCCTCACAGTGCCAGAGACCTGGACTTAATTCTACCCTCGGGCAACAGTCTGTGTGGAGTTTGCAAGTTCTCCCCTAGGTTTCTTCCAAGTGCTCTGGTTTCCTCCCACAGTCCAAAGACGTGCAGGTTAAGTGGGTTGGCCATGCTAAATTGCCCACGGTGCGCAGGCTCGGTGAATTAGCCATGGGAAATACCGGGATATGGTGGTCTAATTGGGATGCTCTTCAGAGGGTCAATTTGGGCTGAAAGGCCTGCTCCCACACTGTAAGGATTCTACCAAAAAATACTACTTCATTCAAATGATTTATGGATTGATTTCTTCCAGAAAATAACATTTTAGGATGCAGTATATGAGCAAATTGAGATAAGTAAGGCATTAGCAATTTAGCAATTTAGACAGGAAAGAGCTAAATTGGCATTTCTGGGTTTGCAAAATTCTCCAACACTGTGGGAAAGTTCCCATAACCAACATCTGAACATCTGAAATCAATATAGAGTAAACAAATTTGTCTGAACTGAAATTAACATGAAACTGGTGCACTCTGTCAAAATCCTATTTTGATTTACACCTATATGACAGGTTTCACATATTGGAGACAAAGGCAAGTACCAACCTTGAAATCAGTGAACACAGACATGGAACTACACAGCCCAGATTGGATTTCATGCAGCTTCTTTTTGCAGAGAAAGGAGATAGGTTTGTGACAGGAACCATCAAGAGAAAGTGCTCTGTCAGCCTCTCAAGAAGGTAATGGAAAAGATATATCAGAACACTGAGGATTCATAGGACATGTGAAACATTGAATTCTACTATTGAATTTCAATACATGGACTTTAATACACTGAAATCGTTTTGAAAAGAAATAGCGCTCATGTAACTGACTACTGAATCCCTCACTATCAACATCCTGGGGTTGATCATTAAGCAGAAAAGGTGGAGAGAGTCATTCATGGGCAGTCACTGCAGGGAGAGTCAGTGTGGGAAGATTCAGAATGGGCAGTAACTGGAGAGGGTCACTGTGGAGGGAGTCACTGTAGAGGGAGTCACTGCGGGGAGAGTCACTGTGGGGAGAGTTAGTGTGGGGCGAGTCAGTGTGGGGAGAGTCACTATAGGTCGAGTTAGTAATGGGAGGGTCACTGTGGGGAGAGTCAGTAATGGGAGGGTTATCGTGGGGAGAGTCAGTGTGAGGGAGAGTCCACTGTAAGGAGAGTCAGTATGGGGAGTCACTGCAGGGAGAGTCAGTGTGGGGAGAGTCAGTATGGGGAGAGTCACTGCAGGGAGAGTTAGTGTTGGGACAGTCAGTGTGGGGACATTTACCGATGGGAGAGTCACTGGTGATGGTGGGAACATTGGGCTACAGTGAGGAAAGCCACTAAAGAAGAGGGTTCCCCCTGACCTGGGCAGATACTCATTCCAACAGAAACAGAAACAGACAGAGAAATGATCGGTGCTATCAGAAGCTGTTTATTGACTGACAGAAATGTAAGGATTTATTTTGCCCATATCAGGTTAGCCAGCTGAGCAGACAGATGAACCCTCTCTCTCTTTCTCTCTCTCCCTTCCTCTGCTTGTCTGCCTTTCTCTCTCTTTGTCCAACACCTTCACCATCTCCAGGGCCCAAATGCATCATTTAACAAAACAGTAACAAACGCAGGAACGCGCTGGAACAATATTGCACTGGCCCTGACTGGACTGAGAGTTCGGCCTGGGTAAGAGGTCATACTATTGAAAAGAAAACTCAATGCTGGTTGTGTGATAGAATCAGTGACCTTTATTTTATTGCTGTGCCTGTTCTCAGTGTTTTCAGGTGTGGTTGTATCTGAGAGGAAGGATCTCTGTGCTTGACCATGATCTCTAAGTGGCATAGTTCCACTCATTTTTAATCAGTGCCGGAAGTTAATATCTCCAACAAGAGTTAACACCGCAAACGCGCTCTATCTGGTTTGTCGATGAATCAAGTTGAAGTCGCACCTTTTCACAATGAGGCAAAACTTCTCTTAATTTTGAATTTGTAAATGAATTCCTGATGAAAGGAGTGACTTAGTGACTTGTCTCCACAGGTGTTCTCCTTTCTCAAGCCTTGGGATTAGTTCACCGGCTCCATTTTCCCTGTCTTTCTCCTGTATTCTAACTCCTGCCAGAATTCTTCACCTACTCTCTGCTCATCGACCTGTACTTTTCCTGATCGAATAATCCTCAAATTGAAATCCTCATCCGTGCTTTCAAATGCCTCTGTATCCTCACCTCCCAGTCTCTGCAACTTCCACCAGCCCCTCAAACTCCCATTATTCCAAAATATCCACATTACAGAGGAGCAGGCGCTGGACATCTTCAAATGCACAGAGGCTAATATATCCGCAGGACCTGATCACGTGTACCCTGGGACTCTGTGGGAAGCGAGGGAAGTGATTGCTGGGCCCCTTGCTGAGATAATTGTATCATCAATAGCCACAGGTGAGGTGCTGGAAGATTGGATGTTGGCTAATGTGGTGCCATTAATTAAGAAAGGTGGTAAGGAAAAGCCAGGGAACTATAGACCAATGAGCCTGACATCGGTGGTGGGTAATTTGTTGGAGTGAATCCTGAGGGACAGGACTTACATGTACTTGGAAAGGCAAGGACTGATTAGTGATAGTCAACTTGGCTTTATGCGCGGTAAATTGCATCTCATTAACTTGATTGAGTTTTTTGAAGATGTAACAAAAAGAATTAATGAGAGCTGAACAGTGGAGCTGATCCATACAGACTTCAGTATGGCATTCATCAAGGCGCCTCATGGTAGACTGGTTAACATGGATAGATCACATGGAATACAGGGAGAACTAGCCATTTGGATACAGAACGGACTTGAAGGTAGGAGTCAGAAGGCCACGGTAGATGGTTGCTTTTCAAGTTGGAGGTCTGTGACCAGCGATGTGCCACAGGATCGTTGCTGGGTCCACTGTTTTTTGTCATTTGTATAAATGATTTGGACGTGAACATAGGAAGTATGGTTGGTAAGTTTGCAGATGATACCAAAATTGGAGGTGTAGTGGACAGCGAAGAAGGTTACCTCAGAGTACAATGGGATCTTGATCAGATGGGTCAATGGGCGGAGGAGAGGCAGATGGAGTTTGATTCAGATAAACGTGAGGTGCTGCATTTGGAAAGATGAATCAGGGCAGGATTTATATACTTCATGGTAAAGTCCTCGGGAGTGTTGCTGAACAAAGAGACCTTGGAGTACAGGGTGAGAGTTCCTTGAAAGTGCAGTCGCAGATAAACAAGATAATGAAGAAGGCATTTGGTACTTTTGCCTTTATTGGTCAGTGCATTGAGTATAAGATTTGGAAGGTGGCTGTTCAGGACATTGGTTAGGCCACTTTTGGAATACTGTGTCTAATTCTGGTCTCTCTGATATAAGAATGATGTTGTTAAACTTGAAAGAGTTCAGAAAAGATTCACAAGGATGTTGCTGGGATTAGAGGGTTTGATCTATAGGGAGAGACTGGATAGGCTGGGGCTATTTTCCTGGAGCATTGGAGGCTGAGGGGTGACCTTATAGAGGCTTTTAAAATCATGAAGGACATGAATAGGGTGAATAGCCAAGGTTTTTTTTTCCCAGACCAGGGGAGTCCAAGACTAGAGGGGCATAGGTTTAAGGTGAGAGGGGAAAGATTTAGAAGGGACCTAAGGGGCAACATTTTCACGCAGAGAGCAGTGTGTGTCTGGACTGAACTGTCAGAGGAAGTGGTGGAGGCTGGTACAAATATGATATTTAGAAGGCATCTGGATGGGTATCTGAATAGGAAGGGTTTAGAGGAAAATGAGCCAAATGCTGGCAAATGAGACAAAATTAAGTCAGGATATGAGGTTGGGATGGATGAGTTGGACCGAACAGTCCATTTTCATGCTACATAGCTCTATGACTGTATAATTGCTGGTCTGTTCTGCTGTCTTCCATAGTTTTAACCACACCCCATGCTCTGAAATTTCCTTTCCTGACCTGTCTAGCTTACTGTCTGTGTCTATCTCCCTCCCATTCCTTCAGTAGCCTCTTACAACCTCCCTCTTGAGCAGGTCTCTGGTTATCTATCTTCATACCTCCTTACATTGTATCATTTGCTAACATTCCCGTGATGGATCTTTTTAACATTTTACTACATAAAAGGCACTCTGTATATCCAAGTTGCTGTTGTTATTTGTGTTCTCATTCCCACAACAATAGTGTTACACCAATAAATCTACTGAAACAGGTTTTCATTTGGGTTTCCTGTACTTCAGGAAGTTTCCAGGGGGTTCTCAACATTATCAAGCTTCTGTGCTAGTTGATTGATTCACATATTCTGCCAGATCTAACAGAAAAACCTCTCAAATGGATCACAGTTTTCCTCTGGCGCCAAGATGTGTACGTCAGGTGGATTAGCAATGGGAAATGCAGGGTTACAGGGATAGGGTAGGATGGGGTGGGTCTGAACGTGATGCTAGTTGGTGGGTCGTTGTGGATCCGATGGGTTGAATGGCCTGCTTCCACATTGTAGGATTCTATGATTCTACTTGTTTTTTCAGCCATCCTGGAAATGAAGACAGGAAGGGTTCCTTGGAATAGCTTTCTGTAGCAATCCAATGGTAGGACAATGATATAAAATGTTTCCATAGAAGTGCAAAATTGGCTTGGATTCTGTTGGTGGGTTCTGTTCACTCCAATGAATCTTGCTCCAAGTTCCAGTGGCAGATTTCTCAACAAAATGTCCTTGGAATTTGGTTATTCAGCACTTCTGGTTTTTTTTGGGGGGGGCCCTAAATGGCCTCTAATACGGTGATCGGGGGTCTATACTCACTAATAAGTGCTCTCCCCACCACATTGGCCAAGGCTACTACAACAGATGCACAATGCCCCTTGTTACATGTAAACAAGGGCCAAAATATTTGGTTGATGCAGCCACTGCAAAGTTAGATCTTCCTGAAGAAGCAGGTTCTACAAAGAACATAGAACATAGAAAAGTACAGCACAGTACAGGCACTTTGACCCACGATGTTGTGCTGTGGAATACTCCTAATTCAAAACTAAAATAACCTGACCTACATTCCCCTCAATTCACTGCTGTCCATGTGCATGTCCAGCAGTTGCTTAAATGTCACTAATGACTCTGCTTCCGTGACTATCACTGGCAAAGTATTCCATGCGCTCACAACTCTCTGGGTGAAGAACCTCCCTCTGACGTCTCCTCTATACCATCCTCCTAACACCTTAAAACTATGACCCCTCGTGGCAGTCAATCCTGCCCTGGGGAAAAGTCTCTGGCTATCGACTCTATCCATGCCTCTCATTACCTTGTACACTTAATCTGTATCGGACTTAACAGGAGATCATAGATGCGTTCTCTTCAGCCTCTCAGCTCACCAACAATATGTCGCAGTAGTCCATAACATGGGAGACTTGGGGCTCACTATTTTAGTTCAGGACTGTTTTCCCCTCTCTCTTCCCACACCTCCCGAGATGCATGCAGAATTAGATATGTCCCAAATTCTGGAGCAGCTCTCTTTAAATCATAGCCATCAGGGTTAAGGGTGACAACCGAGCAACGTAAATACAATTCTAAATCTCTCATTTCAAGCTAGCTCGCTGCATCATACAATAATTTCTCCCTCCTTATCAATCTAATAGTCATGTTTTGTTGTTCTTTATACTCTATCCAATCTTCTAATTTGTCACTTAGCTTTGCAGAATTATATTGCATAAGGATCGTGTCTGCTTTATTTAACTAATTCTTTCATGAGATCGACTCATACAGCATGGAAATAGACACTTCCATCCAACCAGTTCACGCCGACCATAATCCCAAATTAAACCAGCCCTACCTGCTTATCTCTAATTGCCCTTGAACTGCAGGGCCATTTCAGAGGGTGATTAAAAGTCAGCCACATTGCTGTGGGTCTAGGGTCACATAGACCAGACTAGAGAGGGACAGCAGATTTCCTTCCTTGAAGGGCATTAATGAACCAGATGAATTTTTATAACAACTGATCATAGCTCAATGGCTGCCATTACATATCAGAATTATGAACTTGATTCAAAATGTAGCAGTTGTGTTGAAACTTAAACATATCTCCAGAGTATTAGCATGGGTCTCTTACGACCAGATCACTAACAGTACCACTACGTGACTCACTCACATGATTGGTACCCTTAATTAATGTCTTCAACATTCACTCCCTCCATCACTAACGTACAATGGCAGCGCTGTATACCATCTACAAGATGTACTGCAATAACTCAATTTGCCTCCTTAGACAGCACCTTCCAAACCCATGATCATGGGGAAGTCATGGTCTCTGGTATTATCACTAGATTATTGAATTAGAAGCCTTGGTGGCTTATGACAGGAGTCTAAATAAGACAGAATTATTGAGACTCAGTTAGCTCAGTTGGCCAGATGGCTGATTTGGAACATACAGTAATGCCAACAGCTTGGGTTAATTTCCTCCACTAGTTGAGATTACAAGAAAGGACTCTCCTTCTCAACCTCTCCTCTCGCCTGAGGCATAGTGACCCACAGGTTAACGCCCCCCACCAGTTGTCACTCTCTAATGAGAGGGCTACCTGATTGCGCTCTGGGACGACAGTGCCATTACTGTTACTCAAGAGACCTAACTAATGTTCTGGAGACCTGGGTTTGAATCCCACCATGGCTAAGAGTGGAGACAGTAAGAACTGTCGATGCTGGAGTCAGAGATAACACAGTGTGGAGCTGGGGGAGCACAGCAGGCCAGGCAGCATCAGAAGAACAGGAAAGCTGACATTTCAGGTCAGGACTCAGATTTTTCTGAAAAAGAATCCCAACTCGAAACATCAACTTTCCTGCTCCTCTGATACTGCCTGGCCTGCTGTGATCTTCCAGCTCCACCCTGTGTTACCAATGGCTAAGAGTGGAATTTGAATTTAATTAAAGCCTAAAATTAAGAGAATAATGATGACCATGAAACCCTTGTTGATTGTTGAAAAAAACACATTTGGCTCACTAATGTCCTTTAGGGAAGATAACTGTCATTGTTACCTGGTCTGGCCTATGTTTGACTCCAGGCCTACAGCAATGTGGTTGACCCTCAACTGCCCTTTGGAAATTCGGGATGGAAAAGAAATACTGGCTTTACCAGTGACACCCGTCAATCATGAATGATTTTTTTTAAAAAAGCTAGAAGATCAAGGGCTGCAGATTCACAGAATGCTATCCCCTTGCAAGTTCCCCTCCAGGCCACTCACCACCTTCACTTGGAACTATATCACCGTTCCTTCAGTGTTATTGGTCAAAATCCTGGAACTCCCTCTCTAACGTCAATGCAGATGTATCTACACCACAGGGATTGGAGATGTTCAAGAGATAATCTGACTGCTATTGGTTCACTGGCAATGCGGGATGGGTAATAAATGATGGTCTCAACCCCATTCTCTTCTCTGGAAGGACACTAAAATCCAGTTCTTAGAATGTAAACAGTTGTGTGTCATGATGTATGTTTTGAATCAGCCTCTGGATGGTGCTATGGAGTAAACATCTATATGTTCTCCCTCACAGTTCCATGTCTACCTGACACGTGACAATAGTTGCCTCAAGTTCACTGCCCCTCTCAACAAATCCAAGCTATCTCCCTCCGAATGAATTGCACTCTGTGGACTCAGATCTAACCCTAACTTTGTCATCAAGCCTGCCGATAAGGGTGGTGCTGTTGTTGTCTGGCGTACTGATCTCTACCTTGCAGAGGCTGAGTGCCAGCTCTCAGATACCTCCTCCTACTTTCCCCTGGACCATGACCCCACCATGGCACATCAGGCCATTGTATCCACTACGGTTATGGATCTCCTTTCATCCAGTGATCTCCCCCCATCCCATCCACTTCCAATCAAATAGTTCCCCAACCCTGCACAGCTCGTTTCTACCTCCTGCCAAAAATCCACAAACAGGACTGTCCAGACCCATTGTTTCAGCCTGCTCATGCCCCACAGAACTCATCTCTTCCTCCCTTGACTCAGCCTTCTCCCCGCTGGTCCAAACCCTACCCACATACAACCATGATTCATCTCACGCCTTATGCTGGTTTCAAAGCTTCCAGTTTACCGGCTCCAGCCACCTCCTCTTTACCATAGATGTGCAACCCCTTTACATAACCATTTCCCACCAGGAGGGTCTTAGGGCTCTCCGCTTCTTCCTGGAGCAAAGACCTGAACCATCCCCACCCACCACCACCCTCCTCTGCTGGGCCGAGCTTGTCCTCACATTCAACAACTTCTTTTTCAACTCCTCTCATTTTCTTCAGGTAAGAGGGGTTGCCATGGGTGCCCACAGGGCCCTAGTTATGCCTGTCTCTTCGTGGGATACGTGGAACATTCCTTGTTCCAGTCCTATTCAGGCCCTCAACCACAACTCTTTCTCTGACACATCAATGATGTATCATCGAGGCTGCTTCCCTCTCTTGTCAAGAATTGGAAAACTTCATCAATTTTGCCTCTAATTTCCACCCTGCCCTCACTTTCACCTGGTCTATCTCTGACTCCTCTCTTCCCTTCCTCAACATTTCTGTTTCCATTTTTGGGAATAGACTGACCACTAATATCCATTACAAACCCACTGACTCCCACAGCTACCTGGACTATACATCCTCACACCCTGCTTCCTGTAAAGACTCCATCCCATTCTCCCTGTTCCTCCGTCTCCATCGCAGATGTTCAGATGAGGCCAACTTCAATGAGGAAGCCTCCGAAATGTCCACATTCTTCCTCAACCAAGAATTCCCCAGCTCTGTTGTTGACAGGGCCCTCAACCAGGTCAGATCCAACCCCCGCACTTAGTCACTAACAGCCCCCATTAACAACTATTCACCCTTCCAGCGTAATCGTTAGCAACTCCTTTGTCTGCCCAACTGTCTTTCTGTCTCTTTGGGCTCTATCCTGTCAGTTACTCTCTACCCCACCCACTTCGCTATTTTCTCCACATAAACTGACCTTTTCCCAGCCACCATCAGTTCTGAGGAAGGGTCACCGGACCTGAAATGTTAACTCTGTTTTCTCCTCCATAGATACTGCCAGACCTGCTGAGCTTTTCCAGCAACTTTGTTTTTGTTCCGTTTCTACATGGATGTCCACGATGTGGAGGTGCCAGTGTTGGACTGGGGTTGCCAAGATCAGAGATCACATGATGCCAGGTTATAGTCCAACAGGTTTATTTGAAAACGCAAGCTTTCGGAGCCTCAGAGCTCAGTCCTTCTTCAGGCATTAGTGAGAGGGATAGTATTAGACACAGAATTTATAAACAAAAGATCAAAGGCATGAACCTGTTGGACTATAACCTGGTGTCGTGTGATTTCTGGCTTTTACCTGATGTCATACAGCAATTAGACTCATCAACTAACAACGAGCAATGCCATTGAACACTTCACTGAAATCATACATCTTTCAAGGTATAGCTTCTAAATCAAGTTGAGGGGATCCATTACAGAGGCAGGAACGTGATGCATTATTTGACTAAAAGGGCCAAAGAAGCCTTGTTGAAGAGATAATGTCAGAAAATAGTAACAATAAAGGCACAAGAAAATATTATAATGGTTGGTTGGCTTTTGTGCTCCTGAGATGCTGCTTGGCCTGCTGTGTTCATCCAGCCTCACATTTTATTATCTTGGAATCTCCAGCATCTGCAGTTCCCATTATCTCTTATAATGGTTGGTTATGTTTTGTCAGTGAACAACTGATAGCAGGTTTCAAAACCATCGGGGCATCAGAAGAGGAGAATAGGACATGTTCGTTCACAGTGCTTCAGGCATAAGCCAACATGTACAGTCAGCTCCTAAAGTTTCTGCCTTAGTGCTGTCAGTGCATTTTCAAGTCGAGAGTGATGTAATATGGAACAAGACCATTCTGCCCATCTGCCTGTTGGCGTGCTTGTAGGAAATGGAGAGGAGGTGTAAGTGGGTTCTGTAAAGAGGTCAGCCAGCTAGATCTCATGGATTATGAGTTCCCTGATTGGGGCTTTAATCTGGTCTAATCAGGGAGCCCTGGCTGATGTCTAAAAAGCTGGAGTGTCAAAGATACTGACACTGGTAGCTGATTGTGAATGAGGCAGTACTATCACTAAGGGCTGTTCATGTATAAGTAAAGGGCGATTTGGTGACAGGACAGCGGCCTCTGTAAAAATATTTCAATTCTTTTTCTGGTTGGCAAGATGTAATGAGTTGTGTGCTACAAGGATCAGTGTTGAAGCCTCAACTATTTTACAATTTATACAAATGACTTTGACAAAGCGGCCAAAGGGCTGGTTACTAAATCTGCTGATGACAGAAGGATAGGTTGAAAAGTAAGTGGTGAAGATAACATAAGGTGGCCACAAAGAGATTGCGAAAAGTTAGATGACTGGGCAAAAATAATTCTTCTCCCAGAGAAAGGTGAGCCTGAGGAATTCTCTGCCACTGAAAGTGGTTGAGGGGAAACAATGACAGTTTTCAGGAAGGAGTTAGATATTGTTCTTAGGATGAAAGGGAACAGGGAACAGAGTTGGATGATCAGCCACAATCAGATTGAATGGCTGGTAGGGTCAAATGGCTGAATGGCCTACTCCTCTTCATATTTTCTAGGTTTCTAATGATGCAGAAAACGGAACATAAAGTGGAAAATTGTGAAATTGTCCATTTTAGCAGGAAGAATAGGAAAGAAACATAACACTAAGTGGTGTAAGATTGGAGAGCTCTGAAATGCAGAGGGATATGGGTGTATTCATGTATGAATCACAGAAGGTTAGTCTGCAGGGACAGCAAGTAATCAGGAAGACTAACAGTTATTATTTATTGAATATAAAAGTATAGAAGCTATGCTTCAATTAAACAGAATATTGGTGAGACCTTATCCAGGGTACAATGGTTTCCATTATTATGGAAGAATGTAAATAGTAGCTGTCTACAGAAGGTTTACCAAATTAATATCCCGAAAGGACACGCTGTCTTAAGAGGAAAGGCTGGACAGGTTAGACCAGTACCTGCTGGAGTTTAGAAGCGCTCGAGGTGATTTGAATGAACCGTATACAATACTGAGGCATCTTCACAGGGTGGCTATGAAGCCCTTTTGTGTAAGAATTGAGAACTTAGAGGTCACTGTTTAAAAAAAATCAGGGTTCACCACTTTAGATCGAGAGGTGAAAGGTTTTCTAACGGAGTGTTATGACCCTTTGGAACTTTGTCCCTGAAAAGGATGGTGCAAAGCCCAGCTTTTGAATATTTTTCAGGCAGGGATGGATATATTCTGGTAAGCTACGGATGAAAGGTGATTGGGAGTGGATGGGAATGTAGAGTTAAGGTAATAATCAGATCAGCCTTGACCTTATTGAAGGCGAGAACAGGATCTGAGTGGACATCACATTCCTAACTGGCATCCATTTGTCAGTGTTGGCTCTTTCCCCATATTTGCTGTATTTTTGATCCCCTTTCATAGAATCCACAGTGTGGAAACTAGCCATTTGGCCCATCGAATCCACTCTGACCTTTCGAAAAGGATTCCACCCAGACTCAGCCCCCTACCTTATAAATCCCAGGATGGTATGGACTGTTCAGCATGGCCAATCCACCCATGGGACTGTGGGAGGAAACTTAAGTACCCAGATGAAACTGATGAAGACACAGGGAGAACCTATAACCTCCATACAGACCTTTGGCTGAAGGTGGAATTGAAACCAGCTCCCTGATGCTGTGAAGCAGCAGTGCGAACCATACTACCACTTTTAAACTTCTTTGAGATCTGTGTCACATATAGACAGGATGGTTAAGATGTCATGTAGTGTGCTTGCCTACATTTCTCAGACCTTATGAGTATAGAAACCAGGACATAATGTTGTGGTTGTACAGGAGGTTGGTGAGGCCTCTTCTGCAGTACAGTGCCCAGTGCTGGCCGCCCAGTTTCAGGAAGGATATTGTTAAGCTGGAGACAGTTCATAAGAGATTTACCAGGATAGCGAGTTTTGAGAAGATTTGTAGCTCAGGTTGAGGTTCTGGATGTGAGTTTGCTCGCTGAGCTGGAAGGTTAGTTTTTAGACGTTTCGTCACCATTTTAGGTAACATCATCAGTGAGCCTCCAACGAAGCGCTGGTGTTATGTCCCACTTTCTATTTATCTGGTTAGGTTTCCTTGGGTTGGTGATGTCATTTCCTGTGTTGGTGATGTCATTTCCTGTTCTTTTTCTCAGGGGATGGTAGATTGGCTCCAAATCAATGTGTTTGTTGATGGAGTTCCGGTTTGAATGCCATGCTTCTAGGAATTCTCGCCCGTGTCTCTGTTTGGCTTGTCCTAGGATGGATGTGTTGTCCCAATCAAAGTGGTGTCCTTCCTCATCTGTTTGTAAGGATACGAGTGATAGTGGGTCATGTCGTTTTGTGGCTAGTTGATCAGAGAGTGGTCCGTGTGTGGAATGAACTGCTAGTGGAAGAGGTGGTTGTGGGTACATTTACAACATTTAAAAGACATTTGGATAAGTACATGAAGAGAAAGGGTTTGGAGGGATATGGGCCAAGCCTAGTCAGGTGGGGTTCATTTGGTTTGGGCATATGGTTGGCATGGACTAGTTGGGCCAAAGGGTCTGTATCCATGCTGTCTGACTCTAAGACTCGATTATGGAAGGTGTTGAGAGAAAAAATGTTTAGGAATGAATCAAACACATTATGGAAGCTGGACATCAGAAGTGTGTGGAAATAATGCCTAGGGGTTCGTTAACACATGGACGGGGACCAATCAAACAGACACACAGATTGCTAATAGTCTGAGACTCTGTAGGAAGGATGTCAATGCATTGGAGAGACTACAGAAGCAATTTACAACAATGGTTTCAAGGATGAGAAACTGCAGTGATGAGGATAGAATGAAGAAGGTGGGACTGTTCTGCTTGGAGAGAAGAAGCCTGACAGGAGATCTGCTAGAGGTTTTCAAACATTTTTTTAAAATTAACTCTCAGGGATGTGGACAGCTCTTGCTGGGCCAGCATTTACTGCCCATCCCTAGTTGCCCAGAGAGCAGTTAAAAATCAACCACATTGCTGTGTGTCACATGTGGGCTCAGACCATGTAAGGATGACAGATGTGCTTTGCTAAAGGGCACGAGTAAGCCAGATGAGGTTTTTGTCCCGCCAACAATCATCTCATGGTCATCATTAGTGCCATAATTGCAGATTCATTATTAAATTTAAATCTGGTGGAAGATTTGAACCCAGATCACTAGGGTGTTAGCTAAGTTTCAGGTTTAGCAGACAAGCAATAATACCACTAGAGCCATTGCTTCTCTTAGGATTGAGCAGATAGAGAAAAGCTGTTCTTGCTCCTAAAGGGACAAGTAAGCAGGAGCTGTATTAAGGTAATTCGCAACAGCAGCAAATATGAGGCAAAAAAAATCTTTTCCATTGAGTGAGTAGTTAGGATCTGGAATATCTGCCTGGTGGAGTGGTTCAGCTAAGTTTTATTGAGGTATTCGAGAGAACAGTTATGAAAAAAACAGCAGGTTACAGGAGAAGGCAAGAGACTGGTTAAAATGTTCAGAGAACTGGTAAGACATGATGGCCTTCTTTTGCTGCATAGCAACGGTGTAATTTATCAGCCTACCAAGGGCAGGATCTGGGCCAGTTATGTTCGAGGAAGCAATGTAGATAGCAGTTTTCATGATGTTCTGAAGCACTGTCTCTGAGATTAATATCTTGATTTCAAGTACTACCCCAGAACTTGATGGTGTTCAAAATGTGGTCAAAAAAAATAAGTATGAAGCTGTAAATTCTTCCAGTTTTTTTTATAATTCATTAACGGGATGAGGGTGCCACTGGTCAGGCAGCATTTATAGCCCATCCCTAAATGCCCAGAGGGCAGTTAAGAATTAACCACATTGCTGTGGGTCTGGAGTCACATGTAGGCTCAGACCAGGTAAGGATGGCAGTTTCCCTCTCTCAAGGACATTAGTGAACCAGATGGGTTTTTCCGACAATCAGCAATGGATTCACGGTCATCATTAGGCTCTTAATTGCAGATATTTTTGTTGAATTCAAATTCCACCATCTGCTGTGGTGGGATTCCAACCTGGGTCCCCGGATTAACAATCCAGCGATAATACCACTAGGTATAAAGTTAGAAGGTAAGAGTGGGAGAACCTCCTGGTCAGCCATTTTGATAAGGAGTAGGCTCCTACAAGCTGTAAAAACCTGTTCCAGGAAAGATATGCTTCAGAAAACAAGTAATTTGTTCACCTCAAGCATCACTTGGTATAAAAAGGCCACTGAATCTCATTAACGATGTCCCAAATCTCTTCATAACTCTTCACAAGTCATGTAACAATCATCGCAGTGTAAAAAAAAATCCTAGCAGCCTATTTGCTCACAGCAGGATGCCACAATCAGTGACCGTATAACTGAGGGGTAAATAACTTATATCCAAATAAATGCCAGCGGCAGTCATCGTTTAACATTTCATTAAAAATGGAGAGTGGGGTTGCCTCTGACAGTGCAGCATTTCCTCAATACTTCACCAATTTTGATCATAGGCCTGAGTCTCTGGAGCAGATTTGAGCGCTCAGGGACTGATTCAGTGACAAAGTGGGCCATGGACTTACAGTTTGTCGTTGTAGAACTTCCAGGTAGTGGAATGTTTTCCTAAGGGATGGTCGAAAGAGTGGGAGTCCCCTGAGTCGGAAAGATAGTGAGTTTAGAATGTGAACATGAGGACTAGTTCCAAAATTTTGCTTGTATTCTCTCAAAAGGCGAAGGTTGAGACCTAATCTGATTGAAGTTTTTGAAATGTTAAGACGATTTGACAGCATAAATGCAGGCAAATGCTATTTGCGCCAAGGACAGTCGGGGGATGGGATGAAAACTTGGCACATTCAGGAATGAAACCTGGAAATAAATACATGGACCCTCTCCCCACAAGGTGTTATTGATTCAGGGGTATAACTGGAATGATCATGATTGAGATGAGGAAGAGTATCATGAGATGAAGGAAGCATTGCTACATGGAAATGAGGAATGCAGATCAGCCATTATCTGGCTGAGCAGATTTGAGGGGCTGGATCACCTCATTTGGTTCTAACACTCAAGCTGCTTAACATTCCATATAGACATCTCATTTACAGGGCCTGATTGTAGTGGGTCCCAATGAAAGATTTCAACAGAGTCCCCTGTATTAGGATGCTTTACAACCAGCCTGGAAGATAGTCTCATGGCAGTGTAGCATGTTGCTTAAGTGAAGGATGACTCTAGAAATGAAACTGCTCTGAGATTATTCATACAGACTTGCAAAATTTCTTCAAAGGATTTTATTCAGTGCACAAAGGAGGAATGTTAAGATCACTGCCTTCACACTGCCCTAATGGGACTGGAGCCTACAAAACAAATTCTGTGTCTTGGCCTTGCAGGATTCTTTTGAGTTTAAGTAAACTTGGAAACATGGCAATTATACAGCCAAACCAGAAAAACAAATTTAGTTTCAGACATTGCAGGATTTTTTTTTTAGTTGCAACATGAACTCCTATTGTTGAAAACAACTTTCAATTTTGAAGATGAAATTTATGAACAAAAGGTCTTCGACCTGAAACATTAAACTCGGCGTCTTTCTCAAGCAGTCGAACATGCTGAGTGCTTCCAGAAGTTTGTACTTTTACTTTATTTGTGACATTTATCACAGGTCACTAGTACATTTGAAGCAATCCTGAAGCATTCTCTTGGTATCTCTGTGGCTTTATGAGCAGTTCTGTTTCAATATTCCTTCTGTAATAAGAAAAGCAAATTAATATTTAAAAAAACCTTTTGGTATGAAGAGTACTTAGTTACAATAAGAAACTTACATTTTGAGAAACATGTTGTCACAGCATTTAATATTACACTCCATATTTGCCATTTACGACCACCAATTACCATAGATCTCCATTATTAATTTGCATAGATCTTACGACCACCAATTACCATAGATCTTACTGCCACCAATTTGCATAGACCTTACTTTTTCCAATTACCATAGATCTTACTGACATCAATTTGTATAGATCTTATTGCTGCCAATTTACATAGATCTTACTGCCACCAATAAGTATAGATCTTACTGTCGCAAATTAGCATAGATCTTATTGTCACCAATTAGCATAGCTCTTACTGTTGTAAATTAACATCTATCTTACTGCTACCAATTAACTTTGGTCTCACAGTTCTCAATTAATAGAGTTTGCTGTGACCTATTAAAACAAATGGCACTTCTCCATCTTGTTGGTGCTAATGGGAGATACCTTCTGAACTTTATCACAATCAGATCAAACGCACAGTTATTTAATCCTTATGCTAACTGAGTAGCTGATAGCTGCCTTTCACTCTGGTTTGAATGAGGGTGATCTCCATAGATAATGGATGACAGTGGAGGGAAAATGTTTTGTGTGTCTGGGAACAGACAGACTAGGATAATTAAGGTGAGACTTAAATCTTTCATAATTCAGACTCTTTTTTAAAATTCATTCATGGGGCAAGAGTGTCACTGGCTAGGTGGCATTTATTACCCATCTCTAAGTGCCCAGAGGGCAGTTCAGAGTCAACCACATTGCTGTGGGTCTGGAGTCACAAATTGGCCAGACCAGGTAAGGACAGCAGTTTCCTCCCCTAAAAGACATTAGTGAACCAGATGGGCTTTCCCCCCAACAATCAACAATTGATTCACAATCATCATTAGACCTTTAATTCCTGATATTTATTGAAATCAAATTCCAACATCTGCTGTGGTGGGATTCAAACGCAGTTTCCCAGAATGTAATCTGGGATTCTGGATTGACAGTCCAGTGATAATACCACTGTTCAGAGAAATGCCGGGGGGTTTTCCCCCCAGTGAAATTACAGCAAAATAGGAGGATGGAGAACGGAAATAAAACATAAAATGCTGGAGCAACCCAGTAGGTCTGGTAGCATCTGTGAAGAGAGAAACATTTAACATTTTGAGTCGAACAATGACCCTTCTTTGGAACACAGTCATCCCCAGTATCTTAATCGCGATCACTAAGACATGATCTAGTCATGATGATGTTGCTATTTTTGGGATCTTGCAGTGCGAGAATTGGCACTTTTAATATTGTTACAAATGTGACAAAGTTGAAGGGTACAAGAAATATACTTGAACAAAAGGAACACCATGGATCTTTCACAAAGCAAACTCTTCTGTCGGATAAATTTCCAGTGTGTTCTTCTCTACCCTCTTGCTTTCTCGTTGAAAATGGGTAATAGACATTTTTTTAAAAATCAGTAATGGAATTCCCATATAAAATGGTACTCTTATGAAAATAGAATTTGATTTAATTCAGCTAATTTAAATCACTGGCTTTGATGGTATCTCTAACATGACATGAACATCTCCATTAGTTATGAATCAGCAGATTCATGACCTGATTATGGAAAGCACCACTGTAGATCAGCTATTATCTTAAAGTACTTTAAGAGGCCTGTGATTACTGACACAGGGTGGCAGAGAGTTTACATAGAACACACAAAGGGAGAAAATTGCTGGGGCCTTGAGAGAAATCTTTGTATCCTCACTGGATAGAGGGGAGGTCCCAAAGGATTGGAGAATAGCCTTTGTTTTAAGAAGGGTGGCAGGGATATTCCAGCTAATTACAGGCTAGTGAGCCTTATGTTAGTGGTAGAGAATTTATTGGAGAGGATTCTCTGAGACAGAATTTACTTCCACTTGGAAAATAAGTGGGCATATTAGCGAGAGGCAACATGGTTTTGAAGGGACAGTCGTGTCTCGCTAACTTGGCTGAGTCTTTTGAGGAAGTGATGAAGGTGGTCGATAAGGGTAGGGCAGTGGATGTTGTGTACATGCACTTCAGTAAGGCTTTTGACAAGGTCCCTCTCAGTGGGCTGGTACAGAAGGTAAAGTCGCACAGGGTCAGTGGTGAGCTTGCAAGATGGATAAAAAAAACCCAGCTTGGTCATAGAAAGAGGGTAGCAGTGGAAGGGTGCGTTTCTGAATGGAGGGCTGTGACTAATTGCGTTCCTCAGGGGATCGGTGTTGGGACGTTTGCTTTTTGTAATATATATAAATAATTTAGAAGCAAATATGACTGGTCTGATTAGTAAGTTTGCGGATGACACAAAGGTTGGTGAAATTGCGGATAGCAATGAGGACCATCAAAGGATACAACAGGATATAGATCGGTTGGTGACTCGGGCAAAGAGATAGCAGATGGAGTTTAATCTGGAAAAATGTGAGGTAATGCAGTTTAGAAGGTCTAAGCCAGAGGAAAAAATGCAGAAAATGGCAGAACCCTTAAGAATGCTGTTTGGCATGGGATCTGGGTGTACAGGTACACAGGTCACTGAAAATGGAAACACAGATAAAGTAAGATAGTCAACAAGGCAAATGGCATGCTTGCCTTCATCAGCCGGGGCATCAAGTTTAAAAAATGGCAAGTAATGTTCCAGCTTTATAGAACCTTAGTTGGGCCGCATTTGGAATATTGTGTGAAATTCAGGTCATCACACTACCAGAAGGATGTGGTGGCTTTGGAGAGGATGCAGAAAAGATTTACCAGGATGTTGCCTGGTATGGCGAGCATTAGCTATGAAAGGTTGGAGAAACTTGGGTTGTTCTCACTGGAACAACAGAGCTTGATGGGCGTCCTGATAGAGGTCTAAAGATTTTGCCGGGCACGGGCAGAGTGGGCAGTCAGAAGCTTTTTCCCAGGGTGAAAAAGTCAGTTCAAAAACAAAGTCGCTGGAAAAGCTCAGCAGGTCTGGCAGTATCTGCGGAGGAGAAAACAGAATTACCATTTGGCGTCTGGTGACCCTTCTTCAGAACTGATGGTGGCTGGGAAAATGTCAGTTTATATGCAAAAAATAGGGAGATGGGTAGGATAGGCAGTAAATGATAGGATAGACACCAAAGAGACAGAAAGGCAGTTGGACAAAGGAGTTGCTAACGATCAGGCTGGGAGGGTGAATAGTTGTTAATGGAGACTGTTACTGACAAACAACAGGGGGTGTGTAATGGCAGGCTATGTGGTAACAAGGCCTGGTGTGTGGGGTTGGGGGCTGGGACATGGGAGAGCTTAGGCCCTAAAATTGTTGAACTCAATATTGAGTCTGGAGGGCTGTAGGGTCCCCAAGCAGAAAATGGGGTGTTGTTCCTCCAGCTTGCGCTGGGCTTCACTGGAACTCTGCAGCAAGCTAGAGACAGAGATGTTGGCCAGGGAGCAGGGTGGTGTGTTGAAGTGGCTGGTAACAGGTATTTCAGGGTCTTTTTTGTGAGCAGAACGTAGATGGCGGTCACCAAGGCTACCTTCCTGCCACTTCAACACACCACCCTGCTCCCTGGCCAACATCTCTGTCTCTGGCTTGCTGCAGTGTTCCAGTGAAGCCCAGCGCAAGCTGGAGGAACAACACCTCATTTTCCGCTTGGGGACCCTACAGCCTTCCGGACTCAATATTGAGTTCAATTATTTCAGGGCTTAAACTCCCCCATGTCCCAGGCCCCTACCCCACACACCAGGCCTTGTTACCGTATAGCCTGCCGCTACAAACCCGCTGTTATTAGTCACTAACAGTCCCCATTAACAACTATTCACCCTCCCAGCCTGATCATTAGCAACTCCTTTGTCTGTCCAACTGTCTTTCTCTCTCTTTGGGCTCTATTTACTCCCTACCCACCCACCTCCCTATTTTCTGCATATAAACTGACATTTTCCCAGCTATCATCAGTTCTGAGGAAGGGTCACCAGACCCGAAACGTTAACTCTGTTTTCTCCTTCATAGATACTGCCAGACCTGCTGAGCTTTTCCAGCAACTTTGTTTTTGTTCCTGATTTACAGCTTCTGCAATTCTTTTGGTTTTTATTTTGAAAGAATCAGTTACTAGGGGGCATAGGTTTAACGGTGATGAATGAGGCAAGGTTTTTACACAGAGGGTTGTGGGTGCCTGGAACTCGCTGCTCGTGGTGGTAGTGGCAGCCGACACAATAATGACTTTTAAAAGGGCGTTTTGTCAAATACATGAATAGGACGGGAATAGAGGGGTATGGTCCCCAGAGGTTAGGGAGTTTTAGTTGTGACGGGCAGCATATCAGTGCAGGTATGGGCGGCCAAAGGGCCTGTGCTGTAATTTTCTTTGTTCTTTGCTAGAACAGTACAACACAGTAATGATGTACTCCACACCTACGTCCGTGACACCACTCACGCCCTCCACCTCCTCCAGAACATCCAATTTCCCGGTCCCCAGCACCTCATTTTCAGCAGGGACATCCAGTCCCTATACACCTGCATCCCTCATGTAGATGCCCTTAAGGTCCTCCGCTTCTTCCTGTCATGCAGGCCCAACCAGTCACCGTCCACCGACACCCTCATCCGCCCAGCCGAACTCGTCCTCACCCTCAACTTCTCTTTCGATTCCTCCCACTTGCTACAGACAAAGGGGATGGCCATAGGAACCTGCATGGGCCCAAGCTATGCCTCCCTCTTCGTAGGTTACGTGGAACAGCCCCTCTTCCGAACCTACACTGGCCCTAAACCCCACCTCTTCCTCCGTTACATCGATGACTGTATTGGCACCACCTCGTGCTCCCAAAAGGAGCTCGAACAGTTCATCCACTTCATCAACACCTTCTACGCCAACCTCAAGTTCACCTGGGCCATCTCTAACACATCCTTCACCCTCCTGGGCCTCTCTGTCTCCATCTCAGGCAACCACCTAGCAACCAATATCCATTTCAAGCCCACCGACTCCCACAGCTACCTAGATAACACCTCCTCCCACCCACATTCCTGCAAAAATTCCATCCCCTATTCTCAATTCTTTTGCCTCCACCTCGTCTGCTCCCAGGATGAGGCATTCCACTCCTGTACATCTCAGACGTCCTCGTTCTTCAAGGACCACAACTTCCCCCCACAGTGGTCGAGAACGCCCTTGACCGTGTCTCCCGCATTTCCCGTAACTCATCCCTCACACCCCACCCCCACCACAACTACCCTAAGAGGATCCCACTCGTTCTCACATACCACCCCACCAATCTCCGGATACAACGCATCATCCTCCGACAATTCCGCCATCACAATCCAACCCCACCACCCAAGACATTTTTCCATCCCCACCCTTGTCTGCCTTCCGGAGAGACCACTCTCTCCGTGACTCCCTTGTCCACTCCACACTCCCCTCCAACCCCACCACACCAAGCACCTTCCCCTGCAACCGCAGGAAGTAATACACTTGCCCCCACACCTCCTCCCTCACCCACATCCCAGGCCCCAAAATGACTTTCCACATCAAGGAGATGTTCACCTGCACATCTGCCAATGTGGTATACTGCATCCATTGTACCCATTGGGGCTTCCTCTACATTGGGGAAACCAAGCAGAGGCTTGGGGACCGCTTTGCAGAACACCTACGCTCGGTTCGCAATAAACAACTGCACCTCCCAGTTGCAAACCATTTCAGCTCCCCCTCCCATTCCTTAGACGACATGTCCATCCTGGGCCTCCTGCAGTGCCACAATGATGGCACGCACAGGTTGCAGGAACAGCAACTCATATTCCGCTTGGGAACCCAGCACCCCAATGGTATCAATGTGGATTTCACAAACTTCAAAATCTCCCCTCCCCCCACTGCATCCCAAAACCAGCTCTGCTCTTCCCCGTCTCCCTAACCTGTTCTTCCTCTCACCTATCCCCTCCTCCCACCTCAAGCCGCACCCCCATTTCCTACCTACTAACCTCATCCTGCCCCCTTGACCCATCCGTCCTCCTCGGACTGACCCATCTCCTCCCTACCTCCCCACCTATACTCACCTCTACAGGCTCCATCCCTGCCCCTTTAACTTGACTGTCTCCTCCCCACCTATCTTCTCCTCTATCCATTTTTGGTCTGCCTCCCCCTCTCTCCCTATTTATTTCAGAACCTTCTCCCCACTCCCTTTTCTGATGAAGAGTCTAGGCCAGAAACGTCAGCTCTTGTTCTCCTAAGAACAGCTTGGTCTGCTGTGTTCATCCAGCCCCACACTTTGTTAGCACAGTCATGACGTTGTGCTGAACATGACACCGCAATTCAACTAATCCTTTTTGCCTGCCCTTGGTCCATATCCCTCCATTCCTTGATTATTCATGTGCTTGTCTAAAAGTCCCTTAAATGCCCCTGATAACAAAGTGTGGAGCTGGATGAACACAGCAGGCCATGCAGCATCTTAGGAGCGCAAAAGCTGATGTTTTGGCCCTTGACCCTTCCCTTATTGTGCCTGCCTCCACCACCTCCCCTGGCAGTGTGTTCCAGAATCCTACGACATTCTGTTTTTTTTGTAAAAAAAAACAACTTGCCTCCCTCATCTCCTTTGAACTTCCTCCTCACCTAAAATGCATGCCCCCTAGTAGTGGGCATTTCAGCTCTGGGAGAGAGGGTTGACGGTTAGAACCTATCTATCAGTTTAGTGTGATTAGTGCATGGGGAAGCAATGGCCTAGTGGCATTGTTGCTTAACTGTTTATCCAGAGACCTAGATAATGTCCTGTGGACCTGGGTTCAAATCCTGCCACAGCAAATGGTGGAATTTGAATTCAATAAATATTTGGAATTAAGAGTCTAATGATGACCATAAATCTATTAGTGATTGTCAGGAAAATCTGTCTGTTTCATTAATGCCCTTTAGGAAAGGAAACTGCTATCCTTACCTGGTCCTTCATGTGACTCCAGACCCACAGCAATGTGGTTGACTCTTAACTGCCCTCTGGGCAATTAGGGTTGGGTAATAAATGCTGCCTGGCCAGTAACACCTTCATCCCATGAGTGAATAAAGGGGGGAAAAAAGTACAAAGAAGAGGCTCCACAAATAAATTTTGTGATTTATTTGACTGAAAGCAAACTTTCAGGACTCCAGTCAGTGCTGTTTTACTGCATGTGGATTAAGATGTTTTAACAGTTTGTGACTCACCATCAGCATGGATATTTTCACCTTTGAATTGGCAAGTGGATCACTGGGTTCTGTCACAACATTCAGGCAGATTTATTACCAGTGATCCCTAAGGAATCTCAAGCCTAGAAGTGCAAGCGTACATGGGCAGATGCTTCAGTTTTTGTCAAGGGGACCATAAGAACCTGAAATACCCCAATCAGGATAATAAGTGTGAAAGGAAGTGTTGAGATACATGTGTAACTTCAGGAAGATCACTTGTGCACTCTCCTAGGTGATGGTCAGGTGTGTGAAAAAAAGCATAAAAACCACAGGAATTAGGGGCAGGTGAGGCCGCTCAGCCTCAAGAGCCTGTTCCAATGGCTGATCTAACTGCAATCTCAAATCCACACTTCCAATAACTCATGAGAGCCTTTCATCCTGTGCTTATCAAGAAATCCATCCACACCGGCCTCAGGACTTTCCTTCCACCACTGCCTTTGTCAAGAAGAGTTCCACGCACAGTCTATATTGAGGAGAGAATAAATCACCTAAATCTCTGTACTAAATGGGCAACTCCTGACTTTTCAACAGCGACAACTTGTTCTATCTCTTAAGTAGCCTCTTACTCTTCGAAATTCCAGCAGATGCAAGCCTGGCCTGTCCCACATTTCCCCCTAAGACAACTCTCCCTACATCCCAGGTATTAGTCTGGTCAAGCTTCTCTGAACTGTCACCAGTGCATCTTTTTTTACATAAAGTGACCAGTATTGTGCACAGTACTCCAGATAATGCACAAGTATTGACCTTGTTTGACAATAATATTGTACTGAAGCAACAGCAATTTGTAATCATGTTTTCCTACTGCATGGTAGTTATCTGAGCTAATGCCTATCTCTGTCTTAATAATTATTGCAAGACAGCACAAACGTGTCAATTATTGAAAATACATTAGCACGTCTAAAGTTACTGAATAATCGCATTTCTTCTTTCTTCCACAAGTCAAACATGCCTTCAAGTGAAACTGAACTGAAGTTGTCTTTAGAAGAAATATGAAATCTCTAGACATTCTCAGCAGATCAGGAGCATCTGTGGAAAGAAAGAGTTTAACATTTCAAAGACCTTCCATGAGATTGAGAAAAAACATGAGATGCAACCGGTTTTAATCAAATATGCAGGCAGCAAAAGGGGAGAAGGAAGAGCCCTTGAGGAAAATTCTGTGATTAAATCAAAAGCGGGAGAGATTACATGGTAAAAAGGATGATGTTGCAAGGCTAAAAGAACATTCTAATGGGATAAGTGGGCCATTGGTCAGCTCAGTTCATTGAGGCTGACTAGTTTGCTATATTGAGTCAATGCAGGCTCAGAGCCCTAAAGGGAGGGAGTGTGTGATGGTGTGTAATATCATAACTAGAAATCCTGAGACCTTGACTTCATGCTCTGGGGACACAGGCTGAAATCTCATCATGTCACATAATAGAAGCAAAATTTGCTTTAAAAATTAGTTTAACGCTAACCATGAGACCACTGCTGTGAAACCTCATCTGATTCATTCATGTCCCCTTTGGGAAGTAAATCTGCCCTTCCTATCTGCTCTGTCCTACACAAAACAATATGCTAGACTGTTAACAGCCCTCTGAAAGGGTCGAGTATGTCACTCCATTTAATTAGGGATGGCCAACAAATCCTGGCATTGACAGTATCACCTGCAATTCTTTCTTCGAAAAAAAACTCCTAATTCACATCCACAAGCTCAATACTAGTGAGATTGAACTTGTGACCTTGGCTTTGGAATGTTTCAGATCCAAAACGTCAGTTTCCCTGCCCCGCTGATGTTGCCTGGCATGCTGTGTTCATCCACCTCCACACTGTATTACCTCAGGCTCCATTTTCGGCAGTTCTTGCTACCCTTGTTAAGTCTGCTTTCTGTGTTCTCCTTGCAGACTTAGTTGCTTCCTTGTATCCTATGGGAAACCGGTTTACAGGAAAAAGGTCTCCTTTTATTAATGTCACAGTGCTGGCAATTCAACTCCAGTATAACTTGGGAGGATTGCAGGGTTCGAAAGCTAATGCCCCTGTCAGTCAGGGTTTGCTCATGAACCCTGTCACTAATTCTCCGACAGAAATCAGTTGGTCTCTTAGAAGCCTGATTACTCTCCACTGGAGTCACCTGGCGTGAGTGTGAGACCAGCCATGGAAGTTAAAACTGATCCGAGGGTCAGGTTTGAGCATTTGTTGATGAGTTTCTGTGAATGGGAGTGTGAAGCTTGACCAAGTGTGCGGCAGTTTAACACTTAAGGATCTGCCCTGGAAGAGAGTCTGAGCTCTCGTAGGGAAAGCCAAGCATGGAATCGCTGCAGGCCCCTGACTAAAGATGGGCTATTATTTGGAACTTTTAGCTTTATTTCTTATGTACTATTTTATCATGATAAGAACTGTAATGTAGAACTTTTAACTTATTTATTTTTCTATTTATCTTACTGAAGAGTTTGTATCAAGGTACCTTGTAGGTAATATGGCACCATGAGTGATGACATTCTAAACTTTTCACTGTGCTCCTGTATCCCTGTACTTGACCAAAAGTGACAATAACACCGAATTCTAATTAATTGTGCAATGTATTAAACTTCTATTTGGTCAAGGAATATTTCAAATGGAAAGAAAAGACCAGCTTAAAATCATGTCCTATCATTTGGCAAAGCATACTCGATGGATAGAATGGCCGACTCCTGCCTCCAGTTCTTGTGCGAGACAAATGGGAAGCTGCTCTTTCTGTGAAGCCAATGTCAATTGCACACAACTTGGGCGAAGTATTTGAATATTGGTATCCAACCCTGTATCTGTCTGTCATACAGATGTTAAGGGCAGGCGATGGCCTAGTGGTATCACCACTGCACTGTTAATCCGGATACCCAGATAACATTCTGGGGAGAGATAATGGGAACTGCAGATGCTGGAGAATTCCAAGATAATAAAATGTGAGGCTGGATGAACACAGCAGGCCAAGCAGCATCTCAGGAGCACAAAAGCTGACGTTTCGGGCCTAGACCCTTCATCAGAGAGGGGGATGGGGAGAGGGAACTGGAATAAATAGGGAGAGAGGGGGAGGCGGACCGAAGATGGAGAGTAAAGAAGATAGGTGGAGAGAGTATAGGTGGGGAGGTAGGGAGGGGATAGGTCAGTCCAGGGAAGACGGACAGGTCAAGGAGGTGGGATGAGGTTAGTAGGTAGATGGGGGTGCGGCTTGGGGTGGGAGGAAGGGATGGGTGAGAGGAAGAACCGGTTAGGGAGGCAGAGACAGGTTGGACTGGTTTTGGGATGCAGTAGGGGAAGGGGAGATTTTGAAACTGGTGAAGTCCACATTGATACCATATGGCTGCAGGGTTCCCAGGCGGAATATGAGTTGCTGCTCCTGCAACCTTCGGGTGGCATCATTGTGGCACTGCAGGAGGCCCATGATGGACATGTCATCCAGAGAATGGGACGGGGAGTGGAAATGGTTTGCGACTGGGAGGTGCAGTTGTTTGTTGCGAACTGAGCGGAGGTGTTCTGCAAAGCGGTCCCCAAGCCTCCGCTTGGTTTCCCCAATGTAGAGGAAGCCGCACCGGGTACAGTGGATGCAGTATACAACATTGGCAGATGTGCAGGTGAACCTCTGCTTAATGTGGAATGTCATTTTGGGGCCAGGGATAGGGGTGAGGGAGGAGGTGTGGGGGCAAGTGTAGCATTTCCTGTGGTTGCAGGGGAAGGTGCCGGGTGTGGTGGGGTTGGAGGGCAGTGTGGAGCGAACAAGGGAGTCACGGAGAGAGTGGTCTCTCCGGAAAGCAGATAGGGGTGGGGATGGAAAAATGTCTTGGGTGGTGGGGTCGGATTGTAAATGGCGGAAGTGTCGGAGGATGATGCGTTGTATCCGAAGGTTGGTAGGGTGGTGTGTGAGAACGAGGGGGATCCTCTTAGGGCAGTTGTGGCGGGGGCGGGGTGTGAGGGATGTGTTGCGGGAAATACGGGAGACGCCGTCAAGGGCGGTCTCGATCACTGTGGGGGGCAAGTTGCGGTCCTTAAAGAACTTGGACATCTGGGATGTGCGGGAGTGGAATGTCTTATCGTGGGAGCAGATGCGGCAGAGGCGGAGGAATTGGGAATAGGGGATGGAATTTTTGCAGGAGGGTGGGTGGGAGGAGGTGTATTCTAGGTAGCTGTGGGAGTCGGTGGGCTTGAAATGGACATCAGTTACAAGCTGGTTGCCTGAGATGGAGACTGAGAGGTCCAGGAAGGGCCATTTACCACCCAAGACATTTTTCCATCCCCACCCCTGCCTGCTTTCCGGAGAGACCACTCTCTCCGTGACTCCCTTGTTCGCTCCACACTGCCCTCCAACCCCACCACACCCGGCACCTTCCCCTGCAACCGCAGGAAATGCTACACTTGCCCCCACATCTCCTCCCTCACCCCTATCCCAGGCCCCAAGATGACATTGCACATTAAGCAGAGGTTCACCTGCACATCTGCCAACGTGGTATACTGCATCCACTGTACCCGGTACGGCTTCCTCTACATTGGGGAAACCAAGCGGAGGCTTGGGGACTGCTTTGCAGAACACCACCGCTCAGTTCGCAACAAACAACTGCACCTCCCAGTCGCAAACCATTTCCACTCCCCGTCCCATTCGCTAGATGACATGTCCATCATGGGCCTCCTGCACTGCCACAATGATGCCACCCGAAGGTTGCAGGAGCAGCAACTCATATTCCGCCTGGGAACCCTGCAGCCATATGGTATCAATGTGGACTTCACCAGTTTCAAAATCTCCCCTTCCCCTACTGCATCCCAAAACCAGTCCAACCTGTCTCTGCCTCCCTAACCGGTTCTTCCTCTCACCCATCCCTTCCTCCCACCCCAAGCCGCACCCCCATCTACCTACTAACCTCATCCCACCTCCTTGACCTGTCCGTCTTCCCTGGACTGACCTATCCCCTCCCTACCTCCCCACCTATACTCTCTCCACCTATCTTCTTTACTCTCCATCTTCGGTCCGCCTCCCCCTCTCTCCCTATTTATTCCAGTTCCCTCTCCCCATCCCCCTCTCTGATGAAGGGTCTAGGCCCAAAACGTCAGCTTTTGTGCTCCTGAGATGCTGCTTGGCCTGCTGTGTTCATCCAGCCTCACATTTTATTATCTAACATTCTGGGGACCTGGGTTCGAATCCTGTCATGGCAGATGGTGGAGAGAGATAATGAGAACTGCAGATGCTGGAGAATCCAAGATAACAAACTGTGGAGCTGGATGAACACAGCAGGCCAAGCAGCATCTCAGGAGCACAAAAGCTGACGTTTCGGGCCTAGACGCTTCATCAGAAAAAGGGGATGGGGCGAGGATTCTGAAATAAATGGAGAAAGAGGGGGAGGCGGACTGAAAATGTATAGAGGAGAAGATAGGTGGAGAGGAGAGTATGGGTGGGGGGGGTAGGGAGGGGATAGGTCAGCCCGGGGAGGACGGACAGGTCAAGGAGGCGGGATGAGGTTAATAGTTAGGAAATGGAGGTGCGGCTTGAGGTGGGAGGAGGGGATAGGTGAGAGGAAGAACAGGTTAGGCAGGCTGAGACAAGCTGGGCTGGTTTTGGGATGCAGTGAGGGGAGGGGAGATTTTTAAGCTGGTGAAATTTCCCACTTCCTACAGACTAAGCGGGTGGCCATGGGCACCCGCATGGGCCCAAGCTATGCCTGCTTCTTTGTAGGGTATTTGGAACAGTCCCTCTTTCGCACCTGCACTGGCCCCAATCCCCACCTCTTCCCCCGTTACATTGATGACTGTATCAGCACCGCCTCGTGCTCCCAAGAGGAACTCGAACAGTTCATCCACTTCAACACCTTCCACCCCAACCTCAAGTTCACCTGAACCATCTCCAACACATCCCTTACCTTCCTGGACCTTTCTGTCTCCGTCTCAGGCAACCACCTACAAACCGATGTCCATTTCAAGCCCACTGACTCCCACAGCTACCTAGAATACACTTCCTCCCACCCACCTTCCTGCAAAAATTCCATCCCTATTCTCAATTCCTTTGCCTCTGCCGCATCTGCTCCCAGGATGAGGCATTCCACTCCCGCACATCCCAGATGTCCTCATTCTTCAAGGACCGCAACTTCTCCCCCGCAGTGGTCAAGAACGCCCTCCACCGTGTCTCCCGCATTTCCCGCACCTCATCCCTCACATCTTGCCCTCGCAATAACCGCCCCAAGAGAATCCCCCTAGTCCTCACGTAACACCCCACCAACCTCTGGATACGACGCATCTTCCTCCGACATTTCTGCCATCTACAATCCAACCCCACCACCAAAGACATTTTTCCAACACCACCCTTGTCTGCATTCTGGAGAGACCACTCTCTCCGCGACTCCCTTGTCCGCTCCACACTCCCCTCCAACCCCACTGCACCTGGCACTTTCCCCTGCAACTGCAGGAAGTGCTACACCTGCCCCCACACCTCCTCCCTCACCCCCATCCCAGGGTCCAATATGACTTTCCACATCAAGCAGATGTTCACCTGCACATCTGCCAATGTGGTATTGTGCATCCGCTGTACACGGTGTGGCTTCCTCTGCATTGGGGAAACCAAGCGGAGGCTTGGGGACTGCTTTGCAGAACACCTACGCTTGGTTCGCAATAAACAACTGCACCTCCCAGTCGTGAACTCCCCCCTCCCATTCCTTAGACAACAAGTCCATCCTGGGCCTCCTGCAGTGCCATAACGATGCCACCTGTAGGTTGCAGGAACAGCAACTCATATTCCGCTTGGGAACCCTGCAGCCCAATGGTGTCAATGTGGATTTCACCAGTTTCAAAATCTCCCCTCCCCCCACTGCATCCCAAAACCAGCCCAGCCTGTCGCCACGTCCCTAACCTGTTCTTCGTCTCACCTGTCCCCTCCTCCCACCTCAAGCTGCACCCCCATCTCCTACCTACTAACCTCATCCCGCCCCCTTGACCTGTCTGTCCTCTCTGGACTGACCTATCCACTCCATACCTCCCCACTCATACTCTCCTCTCCACCTATCTTCTCCTCTATCCATCTTCGGTCCGCCTCCCCCCTCTCCCTATTTATTCCAGAATCCTCTCCCCATCCCCCTTTTCTGATGAAGGGTCTAGGCCCGAAACGTCAGCTTTTGTGCTCCTAAGATGCTGCTTGGCCTGCTGTGTTCATCCAGCTTCACACTTAGTTATCGTGGCAGATGGTGGAATTTGAATTCAATAAATATTTGGAATTAAAACTCCATTGATGACTGTGAATCCATTGTCGATTGTACGTTGTTGGGGAAAACCCATTTGGCTCACTAAAGTTGTTTAGGGAAGGAAACTGCCATCCTTACCTGGTCTGGTCTACAAGTGACTCCAGATCCACAGCAATGTGGTTGACTCTTAACTGCCCTCTGGGAAATTAGGGTTGGGCAATAAATGCTGCCTGGTCAGCAACACCCTCATCCCATGAATGAATAAAAGATACAGATATGCAATCATACAGCATGGATGCAGACCCTTCATCCCAACCTCACCTAGTTCCATTTGCTAACTTTCAGCCCTTATCCCTCTAAATCATTTCTATCTATGTCTCCACTGAGATGCCTTTTAAAAGTTGTAATTGTACCCACCTCCACAACTTCCACTTGCAGGTCTTTCCATACATGCACCAACCTCCATGTGAAAGTTACCCCTTCAGGTCCCTTTGTAAATCTTTCCCCTGTCACTTTAAATCCATGCCCTATAGTTTTAGATTCCCCCATTCTAGGATAAAATAATCCCTGGCTATTCACCCAAACATTCCCCTCATGATTTTATAAACCTCTATAAGGTCACCCCTTAGCTTCCAATGTCCCAGGGGAAAATAGCCCCAGTCTATTCGGCCTCTCCCTATAGCTTAAACCCTACAGCTCTGGCAACGTCCTTGTAAATCTTTGCACTCTCTCAATTTTAACATCTTTTTCTATAGCAGGATGCCCAGAATTGTATGCAATATTCTAAAGGTGGCTTCATCAATATCCTGTACAGCCACAACATATGGCACCCACTCCTATACTTAATGCCCTTGTTAATAAAGGCAAGTATACCAAACTTCTCCTTCACAAACTTGCCTACCTGCGACTCTACTTTCAAGGAATGATGCACCTGACGCTCTCGGTCTCTTTGTTCAGAACACTCTCCAGGGCCCTACCATTAAATGGAAAAGTGGTTTGCCTTATCAAAATGCAACACTTCATATTTATCTAAATTAAACTCCATCTGCCACTCCTCGGTCCATTGGTCCACTTGACCAAGGTGTATTGTACTTTGACACAATCCTCTTCACTGTACAGTACAACATCTATTTTGGTGCCATCTGCAAACTTACTAAACCATAACCTCTTTTATTCACATCCAAATCATTTATGTAAGTGACAAAAAGCAATGGGTCCAGCACCAATCCTTGTGGCACACTGCTGGTCACAGGCCTCCAGTCTGAAAAGCAACCCTCCACCACCACCCTCTCTCTTGTACCTTCAGGCCAATTTTTGTATCCAATTAGCTAATTCCGCTTGGATCCCATGTGATCTAACCTTACTAACTAGTCTCCATGTGGAACCTTGTTGAACACTTTACTGAAGTCCACACACACTGCTCTACTTTCAATCTTCTTTGACACTTCTTCAAAACAACTCAATCAAGTTAGTGTGATACAATTTCCCAAACACACAAAGCCATGCTGACTATCCCTAACCAGTTCTTGCCTTTCCAAATGCATGTAAATCCTGTCCATCAGAATCCCCTCAAACAATCCATCCACCATTGACATCAGGCTCACAAATCTACAGTTCCCTGGCTTTTCCTCACGGTCTTCCTCTGAAGTTGCTGCATGTTTTTGGACATGAACAATTGCTAGTGCATTTTCATCCCCATTACATTGACAGCAGAAATGAGCCTATAATTTATTTTTAAATAAATAAATGCATTTACTCTTGATTGAAGTGACACAAGTAAAGGTGTCACGAGGTGCCATTTCTAAATTGAGTGTTGAGGTCCTGTCGCACAAAGGGTTCAGAAAAGATTTACCAGGGTGTTTCTGGCACTGGACAGTTTGACTTATAAAGATAGACTGAAAAAAGCTGGGACTTTTCTCAGTGGAGCCAAGGGTGTTGAAGTATAACTTATTGTGGTTTATAAAATTGTGCAGGGCACAGATGAGATGATTGGCAGCTGTCTTTTCCCTCAGGTAGGGCAGTGCCAAACTAAGGGCACCTTTTTTAAGGTGAGAGGGGAAAGATTTACAAACGACACAAGGACAATTTTGTTATTCAGAGAAAAGTCTGTGTGTGAAATGAACTACTGGAGGAAGTGGTGGATGCAGCTACAATTGTAACATTTAAAAGATACTTGGATAAGTTCGTGGATAGGAAATGTTTGAGGGGTTATGGGTCAGAAGGCAGGTGAAATTAGTTTAGTTTGGGAATATGGTCAGCATGGACTGGTTGGACCAAAGGGTCTATTTCCATGCTGTTTAACTGTACTGAGTCAGAACCACCCAGTCCTCTTCTCCCACAGACCTTAACCCCAGAACACACAACCCTTGACCTTCCCTCATAAACATACGCATCTTTTACCTCACTCCTTGATCCTCAGTAAATCACAGGGATTGTCCAACAGCAGTCCTCATTGACAGTGCTGGCTGGGATTAGAGTCACCTGAAGTAGTTAGCAACTCTCTCAATACGAGCTTTGCTCTTCCATCCAAGCTAAGATCCCATTGTAGCCTTATCACCGACCGGTGAGTCCATCAGTCAGCCTGGTGGGTGTTTCAGTAACCGGCAAGACTCTAAAAGGTTGAACAACGTTCCACCCATTCCAATTTTTGACAGGATTTGAGTGGTGCAGCTGATAATAGGCTTATTGCAATAAAAGAAGCATTTGAATTCACTGCTGTGAATAAATTAATTTTAAATAACTTTCTTTAAAAACTAAATTTTCAGTTGTTTGGGATTTATGGGCCACTTTCTCATTTGTTTATTTTCAAGTAAATATTTCGACAGCATTTAAAGCATATCTAGTGTTTTCCCTACACGGAAAGATGATATTTTTGGAGTAGGCAGGGCAGTGAGTTTACCCTAAAGATGAGCCATGATTATACCGAATGGTGGAGTAACCTCCCGAGGGACCGAATGGCCTCCTCCTTGACCAGGTTTCACTTTCTCAAATGTCAGATGGTGATTATTTCACACAGGGGGCTGGTGACCTTCCTTTTGGAGGGGGTGGTATTGGGGTCACGATGTAAGGTTTGTCAGCGGACTTCCCCCTATCCTCCAAAACATTGGAACAACGGCAGTTAAACAGTTACAAAAAACTGCAAATGCCGCGATCTCTAGAAGTGGTTAATCAGGGGAGGTTGGGGAACAATTGTGTGCAAACTCCAGATTCTTCTTTCAACAACTGAACAGCCCACGTGGTGGATAGTTGATTAAACGATACAGATTCTATTTACTGATCAGGCCATTTACAAGCCTCCTTAAATATAAGTAACTAGCTGATTGATTATTCATTTATTGACCTGACTCGCAGTATCACAGCTTCTGCAAAGAGATGAAATAGCTTTAAAATGATCTATTTTCACAGCTGGCGCATAAATTCTGCATTTAAGCAGTTCATAAATCCAGGAAAAGAAGCGGAATGCTCAAATTGGACTTTGAAACGGGGGGGGGGAGTTGAACACAGAAATGCATCATCATTTTTTTTCATTTTGTGCAAATGGTTCTGAAAGAATCTAATAAGTTAATTGAATTGCTGGAAACCATTTTGATCACTGCTGTATCTCCGTGTGTTTATGATATAAAGGGTTCGTACAACTGTGTCATCTAGGTACGAGCTAGCAATCATTACCTGACTATGGCAGAAGCGACAGGAGGAAGCTGTCATTATTTCCTTCAGTTTTATGATCCCTTACAGTAGCTTGCATCCAAAGTCCCTCTCTCTCTGTGCTTCACTCACACACAGACACTGTGTGGAGGCCTGAAGCTGCAAACAAACAGGTTAAACACAAACTGATTTACTAGGTGGATTGAAGTTTGATTGCTACACTGCAACCCCGCTAGTGAGATATTTCTATATGGACAGTTTGAGTACTCTCGATTTTATACTTCAGCAATTTTATAGCACTCTCAACCTCATGTATATGCCCAACTAGATCCTGAAAAATAAACCCAGTAAATAAAAAATAAATATGTGTGCAGGGAGGGGGGATATGAAAGAAATAGTTTGGCCACATGATGTTTAAACAGCCAATGACTAGTCTCTGTTCTCCGAGCAACCAATTTCATTGATGTATCTTGATACATGACTCGTGCATTACTCTTCTGAGATTAAGTAAGGTAGACTAACCAAGCTTTGGAAGATTTTACCATCTGTGCTAGCCTGCTGTAACTGATACTGAAGAGTTATAATTAAAGGTTCCAATTGACAGAACCATGTTAAATATACAATTCAGTGCTTTCAACCACCTCGGGTGATAGTGTAGTGTAGGAAATCATTTCTGTCTTTTTCAACCAAGTCTCTCATTCCAATTGCGCCTCTGTTCTGTTTCATGAACGTAATTAAGAAAACACAGACTATTTTAAACAAAAATCTGAATTGTCGCTTTGCGTAAAAGAGTTGCTGAGGTTAACAGGATCAGAGACAGTCTCAAGTCTTCCTCAGCAGCTACTTTTGGTATCAGCATGTTCTTATCCAGCCCCAGGTTTATTGTTAAAAACTAAAGTGAGGAGGCGATTTCTATAAGTTGCCAAAATCAACAAGATTTATAGAAATCGATCCCAGGAACTGAAAGTTTTTCATTAATACAATTGGATTATTTGATTTAGCTAGCCTGCTGGTTGCACAAGAAATCTATCAGCTAAAATGTAAATAACAAAGTGGAAATTAATGGGTCCTTTTAAAATTGGCAGGCAGTAACTAGTGGGGTGCCGCAGGGATCAGTGCTGGGACCCCAGCTATTCACAATATTTGTTAATGATTTGGATGACGGGACAAAATGTAACATCTCCGAGTTTGCAGATGGTACCAGGTGGGGTGGGAGAGTGAACAGTGAGGAGGATGCAGAGATCCTTCAGCATGATCGCAACAGGTTGGGTGAGTGTGTAAATTAATGTAATTTAGATAAAGGTGAGGTTATTCACTTTGGAAGCAAAAACGTGAAGGCAGCTTACTACCTGAATGGCTGTAAATTGGGAGAGGGGAGTGTGCCGTGGGACCTGGGTGTCCATGTGCACCAGATGCTGAGGTAAGCATGCAGGTGCAGCAGGCGGTAAAGAAGGCAAAAGGTATGCTGGCCTTCATTGCGAGAGGTTTTGAGTACAGGGGCAGGGATTGTACTGGGCCCTGGTGAGACCACACCTGGATTATCGTGTGCAATTTTGGTCTACTTTCCTGAGGAAGGATGCTGTTGTTCTCGGGAGTGCAGCAAAGGCTGATTCCAGAGACTGCGGGGCCGATGTATGAGGAGAAATTGACTAGGTTGGGATTGTTTTTGCTGGAGCTCAGATGAATGAGGGGGATCTCAAAGACTTATAAAATTTTAACAGGACTGGACAGGGTAGATGCAGGGAGGGTGTGTCCCGAACCAGAGGTCACAGTCTGAGGATTTGGGTTAGATGATTTAGGACAGAGGTGAGGAGACATTTCTCCACCCAAAGAGTAGTGAGTGAGCCTGTGGAATTCATTATCACAGGAAGTAGTTGATGCCAAAATATTGGACGTTTCAGGAGGTGGCTCGGCACAGCATTTGAGGTGAATGGGATCAAAGGTTACAGGGAGAAAGTGGGATTAGGCCATTGAGTTGGGCAATCAGCCATCATCATGAAGAATGGCAGAGCAGGCTGAAAGTGCCAAATGGTCTCCTCCTGCTCCTTTCTTCAATGTTTCCTCCATCTACAATGTGTTCAGTATTTAAGCTAGCTTGGCTCCTTGCCCAAGATGTGCCCAAGCTTCATAAAATATCCACAAAGTTTTCCACTGATAGAGTATCCTTTAAAGCAATAAAAGTGAACAAGTAACAAGATTTGTGATAGAATGACCAAACAAAGAAATTAAGCCTTTGGAACAGGTTGGGGAGGAGTTGAAGGAGGGAGTTTCAGCGTGAAAGATTGAAATGATTTTCTGGTAAAGTGGACTAATTGGAGAGGGGGTGTACAGAGAATTAGGCCTTGGCAAGGGCTCCAGGAGGGGTCCACCAGTCGGGAAATTATGAATTGTGGGGAAGGAAATAGTTGCATCAGTTGGGTAGAGCTTGATCCAATATATAACATTAACTGTTTCAGAATTATGACCTTAGACAACACAAACCACATGACTAATTCGGTCCTGTGTGATGAGGAGTACTGTATTGCAAATTAACTTGACAGTTTTAACTGCAAGGAAATTCACCAAGTTCCCTCAATAACACCTTCCAAACCCATGACCACTACCACCTTAAAGCACAAGGGCAGCAGACACATGGGACCACCACAACCTTCAAGATCCCCTCCAGGTCACTCACCATCCTGACTTGGAAATGCACTGCTATTCCTTAAGTTCAATGCCTCAAAAACCTGGAACCCTACCCAAAAAGCATTGTGGGTCTGCCTATAACACATGGACTACCGCAGTTCAGGAAAGGAGCTCACCACCACTTCCTCAAGGGCAACTAGGGACAGGCAATAAATGCTGGTCAGCCAGCGACACCCACATCCTATTAATGAATTTTGAAAAAAGGCCTCGAGTCATTGAGTCTCACAACACAGAAACAGACTCTTTGGTCCAACTCGTTCGTGCTATCAGATATCCAAAACTGATCTAGTCCCATTTGCTAGCATTTGGCCCATATCCCTCTCAATCATTCCCTTTTTCGGATCCATCCAAATGCCTTTTAAATGTTCTAATTGTACCAGCCTCCACTCTTTCCTCTGGCAGCTCATTCCATACATGCACCACCTTCTGCATGAAGAAGTTGCCCCTCAGGCCCCTTTTAAATCTTTCCCATCTCATCTTAAACCAATGCCATTCAGTTTTGGACACCCCTATCCTGGGAAAAGACCTTCACTATTCACTCTATCCATGCCCCTCATGATTTTATAAACCTCTATAAGGTCATCCCTTAGCCTCATGCTCCAGGGAAACAAAGCCCCAGTCTATTCAGACTCTCCCTGTAGCTCAAATTCTCCAGTCCTGGCAACATCCTTGTAAATCTTTTCTGTACCTTCTCAAGTTTAGTAATATCCTTCCTGTAGCAGGGTAACCAGAAATGTGCGCAGTATTCTGAAAGTGGCTTCACCTAACGTCCTCTTATAGCAGAAAAATGATGTCACAACTCCTATTCTCAATGCACTGCCCAATGAAGGCAAGCATGCCAAATGCTTTCTTCACTACCCTGTCTACCTGCAACTCCACTTTCAAGGAATTATGCACCTGCACGCTAGTGAGGAGGTAGAGCTGGAGGATGTTGCAGAAGTCGGGAAGCATTTACATGGTAGACCAGATTACAGACATAGGGAGGGTTGTAGGTGCTGCAGGCAATGATAGGAAAAGACAGAGGGGACAGTTGAAAAACAGAATTGTTGTTTGCAGAATATCTGCAATTCAAAAGTTGATCCTGTGGTTTTTTTGAATTTCAGTGTTCTATGGAACTAGCTGTTTACACTTATGAATAAAATAGTAAATACAGGGTATAATGTTTATTAGAATGCTTAAAGTTTGTCTGTTATTCATGTAAACAGGGATGGACAGCCAAACCAATAAGCCTATCACTGGATTCACAATATAGTAAAATTAAAACATTCAGTGACCCTCCAAACTGCCCCATTGCTCCTAACCAGACTTTACTAACAACAGATCTTGGGCACCAAGTCTAGAATTTAAACAGTGTTTAACAATTTATTATTAATAATGTAACTTTAACTGAACAAGGATAAACAAAGCATAATTTAATTAATAGCCACAATCTAAAACCCAATCTTCTGTGACCACAACCTACAGTCACTCACACGGAGAAATTGACAAACAGACACAGTTAAGGGGAAAATTTTTAAAAAAGAAGATAAAAGAATTGTAATTTGTTAGTTCATTAAGTGGTTCCTAAAGATGGATACGAGGCTTTTGTGAAATCCTTAGACAATGGGTTGCTGACAGGACATAGAACTATATATCTTGCTTGAATAATTCAATCAGTTTCAGCATATTTCTAGAAATATTTACCTTTTTTAACAGATTGATACTCTTTTCTCAGCACATTCAACAACTTGATAAATTAAGAGAACCTAAAGAGAGTAAAACAAACGAGCACCATTGCCAGAAGTTTCTAAAAAATTACAATATCCCCTGTCAGACCCAATCAGATCCAACTCCACTTTGATAACGAATTGAACATCGCATCAGCTACTGCCCCTGAGCAAAGCTCAGTGCTGATTTGTCTACAGTGTCCTTGGATCAGTAATTAAACTGTATTATGATTCCAAGCCAGTTCCCAGCTGAAAACATCTGTCTTTGCTCTCTCCCCTTTTTAAAACAAGCTGTTGTTCAATTCTTAACTACTACGCCAAGTTACAAACCAAAAAAATAGTGATGGCCTCTACATACTTCCACCCTTAAAAATGAAACACTATTTCAAAAATGTATTTCAGGACAAGGTTAGTAACACTTAAATGACAAATAAATCTCTCAGCCATTCAATTCTTTCTCCCAATAGATTCTTAATCACTAAACAGCTTTCCTGGTTACATTCTTAAATTTACAGAAGTTTATATTTGGGATAAAGCATCACAAATTACATTTTTCCTGAAATATGTACAATTTTTATATCAAAAGGTTGCAATAACAAACTCCAACGAACAATCTTGGAGTGTTAGTTTTAAATCTCTCAATAAAATAATGAATTGTGATCAGTAAAAAAACAAAGTCTCAGCATTCTGAGATAACAAGGTGTAGAGCTACATGAACACAGCAGGCCAAGCAACATCAGAGGAGCAGGAAAGCTGATATTTCGGGTCTAGATCCTTCTTTAGAAAATCATTCAGCATTCCCATATCTCAAATTGCCCATGAGAGGATAGTGATGAGCTGTCTTCTTAAACTGCTGCAGCCTATCCAATGTCTATAACCCCAAAGGCTAACTTTGCCAGAGGTACCACAATTTCTCCTCTACTTTAGCATCCAAGGAAGATTTCTTTGAGCTAATCCCAATTTGCAATGTTGCTGAAAGTGTAGCCAAACAGCAACAGGTCAAATTGAACAGAATAATTGGGGAAACATCAAACCTCACGTTCATTTAAGCTGGCATTGATAATCACATTAGTTTAATTATCACCATAGACAAAACTATAGCAAAACAAAAACCCCATCCTTAATCGACCAGAGGGCAGTTCAAAATCAACCACATTGCTGTGGGTCTAGAGTCACATGTAGGCCAGACCAGGTAAGGAAGGCAGTTTCCTTCCCTAAAGGATTAGTGAACCAGATGGGTTTTTCAACCATCAACAATGGATTCATGGTCATAATTTGACTCTTAATTCAAGACAGTTATTGAATTCAAATTCCACCATCTGCCAGGGCAGTATTTGAACCCTGCTGTTCAAAATGTTATCTAGGTTTCTGGATTAACAGTTCAGTGATAATACCACTAAGCCATTGCCTCCCCAGCTGAGTTGATTTTCAGTTCTTACACAAATGCCCTTCCAGTGAGGAGGCTATGTGGCATAATGGCAGTGTCCCTATCTCTGAGCCTGACCTGTTCTCGAGATGGGTCATAACATAAAAGTGATCTTATCGAGCTTTATAAGGGTTATAGGTAAGGTGAGTGGCAGGTATATTTCCCTAGGGTGGGGGAATTTCAAGACTAGGGGGTATATTTTTAAGCTGAGAAGAGAAAACTTTTAAAGACATGGGAGGCAATGTTTTTACACACAGACTGGTTTGTGTGACTGGCCCACTGCTTCCAGTGGAAGTGGTGGATGCAGGTACAGTTGTGATATTTAAAAGACATTTAGATAAGTACATGAATAAGAAATATTTGAAGCGATATGATTCAAGCGCAGGCAGATGGGACTAGTGTAGTTTTGGATTATGGTCGGCATAGGCTGGTTGGACTGAAGGGTCCTTTTCCATGCTATATGACTCTAACTCTGCGCATGTTGGTTAGAAAATAGCTATGCCCTTCCAGATAGGTTTGCTGGCTCGCAGTGGGGAGTGGCATTCCCAGCAAGCATTCCCCAATTTAGTTATGAGACCCATTTTCTAGCAAAATGAACTAACTTCAAGATATAAGGGAAGAAGACTAGCAGCAAATGAAAATGACATATGTTGAACCAATATGAACGAGGATGCAAATAATCTAAAGTAACACACTGGTACAAAACATGGTCATATATACTTATATTTCCATATAAGTACAGCCTATTCCTGCACACACATGCAATCCCACTAACCAAATATCTTCACGCTCACACGCTTGTACTCATCCAGATGATTATTGTATTTTCAAGGTCCCAATGTTAATGGCACATCATCAAATTTCAACACATAGCGCTGAAATGATTTACAATAAAATTGATCAAGTCATCCTTCATTAGTTTACAAACACAGACACACTCAAAATCAATGTGAAGGGAGCCAGTCGACTTCCTACATATCATTTAAGTTGACGTCATTATACAAAGGTTATAACATCTCTACCCAGTGACTGGAAAGTATAAAATGTAACCGTTTCTCAAACAGACAACGCCTCCATCGATCAATAGAAGCTGCCCATCCAGCAAGACAGTCCTAGACACCACAATAGCATAGATTGTACAGGCAATCTTTGCACTGGAAAAGACTGTGTTGTGTCTTGGCACACTCGCTATCTCTTTGCAAATAGTGCTTGCAGCACTGAAGGATCATTACTGGCAATTACCTGAATTTATATAACACCTTCAAAGCAATAAAACGTCCCAAAGTTTCCAGAAGAGCATTATCATTATGAAATTTGACATTGAGCCAAAAGAAAGTACTTTTAGGACAACTAACTGAAAGCTTGGTCAAAGCAATCGACTTTAAGGAGCCTCTTGAAGGAGGAAAGAAGTGTAGCTTCAGGTTAGTTTGCAATTTGCCTTGTGTTTATGTGTCCCTTGTAGGTCTCAGTCTGTACACAGATGAACCTTTGTCTGTTGACTTACTTGTATCTATTCCAGGGCTGGTGTACATCCTGATCCAAGTTTAAAAAAAAACACATAACAGCTAGGGCAACTGTTCAAACATCTAGATCTCATTCATTTTTTATCACCACATTGTCCCAACCTTGAACAAAGTCATCAATATTACTAATTGACATTTTGAGGAAGAGTTTGCCTGCAACAAGAAGACCACCAGTGCCTCCACAATACACTGGAACAGACATGCTCAGAAGCATCAAACTTGGCAAGTTTATGATTTTAGTTAGATAATTACACTGAGATGGAAGCCTCATAGAAGGGTATGGCAGCATACTGATTACAGTAATCCAAACCATTTGCATTTGCATCAGAAGATCAGTCTATCACACAGTTTAACTATTCAAATATTGTACAAAATGCGGAGGAATGGAATTGTGGGAGATATAGCAGTTTGGATTGGAAATTGGCTTGCTGAAAGAAGACAGAGGGTGGTAGTTGATGGGAAATGTTCATCCTGGAGACCAGTTACTAGTGGTGTACCGCAAGGGTCGGTGTTGGGTCCACTGCTGTTTGTCATTTTTATAAATGACCTGGATGAGGGCGTAGAAGGATGGGTTAGTAAATTTGCAGACAACACTAAGGTCGGTGGAGTTGTGGATAGTGACAAAGGATGCTGTAGGTTGCAGAGAGACATAGATAAGCTGCAGAGCTGGGCTGAGAGGTGGCAAATGGAGTTTAATGCAGACAAGTGTGAGGTGATGCACTTTGGTAGGAGTAACCAGAAGGCAAAGTACAGGCCTAATGGTAAGATTTTTAGCAGTGTAGATGAGCAGAGAGATCTCGGTGTCCATGTACACAGATCATTGAAAGTTGCCACCCAGGTTGACAGGGCTGTTAAGAAGGCATACAGTGTTTTAGCTTTTATTAATAGAGGGATTGAGTTCCGGAACCAACAGGTTATGGTGAAGCTGTACAAAACTCTGGTGTGGCTGCACTTGGAGTATTGTGTTCAGTTCTGGTCACCGCATTATAAGAAGGATGTGGAAGCTTTGGAAAGGGTGCAGAGGAGATTTACTACGATGTTGCCTGGTATGGAGGGAAGGTCTTACGAGGAAAGGCTGAGGGACTTGGGGCTGTTTTCATTAGAGAGAAGAAGGTTGAGAGGTGACTTAATTGAAACATATAAAATAATCAGAGGGTTAGATAGGGTGGATAGGGAGAGCCTTTTTCCTAGGATGTTCACGGCGAGCATGAGGGGGCATAGCTTTAAATTGAGGGGTGAAGGATATAGGACAGATGTCAGAGGTAGTTTCTTTACTCAGAGAGTAGGAAGGGAATGGAACGCTTTGCCTGCAACGGTAGTAGATTCGCCAACTTTAGGTACATTTAAGTCGTCATTGGATAAGCATATGGACGTACATGGAATAGTGTAGGTTAGATGGGCTTGAGATTGGTATGACAGGTCGGCACAACATCGAGGGTCGAAGGGCCTGTACTGTGCTGTAATGTTCTATGTTCTAAACATTGGCTTTCGTATCTGGAGTCTGGTGGAGACTAACCACAAACAAAATCATTGGCCCTATGTGCGGCAAAGATTGCAATACCTCCTGATAAAGACCCAGAGTTGTGCCTGTGAATTCAGGTTCAATGCAGATAACAATGAAGGTCACACTTGATATAGTTAGCAGGCTCCCCAGGCTGGTGGAGACAGAAAGTATATCCATGGATCTGCAAGTGAGGCTTCATTGAAATCAAACTTGAAGATGTTCTCCAAGTCTGCCTGCTGCATTTTTGCACAATACAAATGACAGCAGCAACCAGATGTAGCAGCAAAAGATCCCACACAACAGAAATCACAGCAAAACATAATTGAAGATTGGCTTGATTCAACTCAGCGTGTCCAGGAATGCATGAGACTGCAGTGACTCTTTCAGGATGAAGTCGGCATCAGTCACGTATGGGCATAGATCGGAAGACAAGACTCACAAGACACTCACTACATTGGTCAGGTGTCAGCAGTGACAGTGTAATCCTTATTAAGAACTGTGAGACATGGCAAGTGCAAATGTCAAGTCAGTGCAAAGAACCATTGATACGATGAAGTCTCTTTCCAACCTCAGTCTAAAATCACATCCACACTCAATCATGTCCATGGAAGTGGCTGCATCATCTTGGGGCGGCACGAGGCTCAGTGGTTAGCACTGCAGCCTCACAGCACCAGGGACCCAGGTTCAATTCCAGCCTCGGGTAACTGTGTGTGCGGAGTTTACATATTCTCCCTGTGTCTGCGTGGGTTTCCTCTGGGTGCTCCGGTTTCCTCCCACAGTCCAAAGGATGTGCAGGCTAGGTGGATTGGCCATGCTAAATTGCCCATAGTGTTCAGGGGTGTGTGGGTTATAGGGGGATGGGTCTGGGTGGGATGGTCCAAGAGGCAGTGTAGACTTGTTGGGCCAAAGGTCCTGTTTCCACACTGTAGGGAATCTAATAATTTTTGGCTACTTTATGAAGTCTATATCATTGGTTAGTTACACACAACTGGTGCACACATTCTAAACTTCATTTTTATTTTATTTGGTGATCCTAGAGAGATCACAATAGACAACACACTGCAATTTCATGGTAAGCCATTCCAGGACATGGAATATTGATAACACTGCTTCTTCTCCACTTTTATCCAATGTCCAACAGTCCACATGTCTCACACAATCATGCTATCTAATCCCCGAATGTAGCCAGGCCAAGGGAGACCAATAAGTTCAACACTACATTTCTGAGCAATGCCTCTGTGTGCAATAATCCGATCAGTGATGGGTGCTCATGTTTGGTGGACTAGTACCTACCAAATTACCAACTCATATGCTCTGTGCAGTTTGGTAAAATTGCAAGAGAAGATGACGAATATGCTTAATAAAATTATGGGTGCAGACTTGAAAGTAGGATAACAGCAGCAGCTATAGTATGTCACAAATTTACAAAAATAAGTGGGGAGGCACAGAGCACATGAGGAACTGTAGACAGAGTCTTTTTCATAAAAATGCCAGCTGTAGTGATTGTAATGAGACCTGGCATTAAAATGTAGGCTCCAGTGTGCAATATCCCAAAGTTTTGCTTCGTTCCATTGAGGTGCATTGTGGTATAGTGATTGTAACGAGGGCAGCCAGGCAGATCTGTAGAATATGACTTCCCTGATGGGGGCTGTTAATCTGTTCCAATCAGGGAGCCATGGCTGAAAGATATAAACAGGAGTGTCAGACATCCTGTTAACTTTGAGAGCTGACTCTGAGGAAAGTGGGCCATCGCCAAGTACAATGGCATAGGTAAATAAAAGGTGAATTGGTGATGATATACTGGCCTCCGTACAGTAATCATTATGTTTAGAAAGAAATCAAGTGGTCACAGAGAAAAGTGAGGAACAACTGAAGGAGCAAATGGGCAAGCTCTTGTCTTCAAACAAAACAGAAAGAAACAAAGCTGGACAACTAATAGAGAAGATTATGAAGGAAACAACAGAGGGCTCTAATGTTTGTAGAATTAGAAAGATCCAGGGTGCAAATCTGAAGGGGAAAACTGAGCTGGAACAAAACAGTACATGCCAATAAGATACGAACCATTTGAAACAGCCTGTTGAATGAGCTCTGTCAGTGGCTCATTCGAACCCAACCTTGACTATAATACATTAGAATAAACAAATTAGGCAACAACAACTGCAAAGAAAAGTTTTGCAACACAAACAGGAATGACACAGAATATCACTGATAACTCTGGACAATCAACTGTGGCTACTTTCTGATACAGTCACCATCATGAGAGCTGTATATCAGTAAAATACCTGAACGTTATAGTAGCTCATAGGGTCACCTTCATTGTAAATATTTAACGTTTCTTTTGAAATGGTGGGGAATATTGCATGTAAACTAAAATAACTGTACAGAAACTGGTACCCAATCACCAGCTCACCCTTTATTTACGTGTGCACAGTATACTGGCTGTGATGGTCAGTCCCCGAAGCCAGGAGACTCTCTAAATTCCCTGTTTATCACTGTCAGTCAGGGCTCCCCCAATAAGGGGTCTCAGAGTCAATAAGATTTACCTGATTCTAATCACTACATATAACTTTCCTTCAGGGAAATTCATCTTTAAGGACTCTGTGCCCTGTGAGCATACAATGCTGTGGCTCTGCCTGTCACACTGTCTGCTTTGTGTTCACATGCAGAAATCAGTTGTAAAGTCAGCTTTTTAATCTGTAATGTGTTTTAAAGTTTCAGATAAACTAACCCATGGAGTTAATCAATCCTTGACAAACAACTGATTATTAGGCTATTATTTTCATGTCAAAGTTTTGACCCTTTAAAAACTTGTATCATTCCAGTGAATATGTGCTGAACCTCATCTAATATTTTCTTGTTCATCCTTTGAGATTGTGCACAATTGTGTAGGCATGTAGGTGACTGCCAAGACTTGATTCAAGCCCAGAATGTTCATTTATAAATAATGATTTATGGCTTGGTTCTGTATTCAAATTATATCAGGATGGCTCTTTGAGTAACTTACATCCTGGTGGATATTAGGAACATTTTGGTCTACCTAGGAATAACTATAGTCTGATTCTGGTATGTTTCTTCAAAACTGCTTTATGTATACACACTACAACTTATCGAATCAAACATTTGTTGCAGCACAGAAAGAGGCCATTCAGCCCATCGTGTCTGAACTGGCATTATGACTTCGCATCATTTGCCTGCTTTTTCTCCACACTCTTAATTATTGTTTTGATTCAAGTAATCATCCAATGCCCTCTTGAACTTTCCTGCATCACATTCTGAGGTTGTGCAGAACAGATCCAAACCACTCATTGTGTGAAAAATGGGTTTCCTCACATCACTTTGCTGCATTCACAAATCACTTTCAACCTGTGAGCTCTTGTTCTCAATCCAGTTTCTTCCAATCTATGCTATCCTGACCCCTTGTGATTTTGAAAATTCAGATCTCCTCTCAGCTTCTCTGAGAAGAACTGTTCCCACCTCTCCAATCTACCTCCATAACCAAAGTTTATCCCTGGAACGTTTCTTACAAACCTCATTGGCATTCCCTCTGGTATGGCCAAACCCTTCCAATAGGGTGGTGTCCAGAGCTGTGGACTATACTCCACCTGAGGTCTAACTAGTGTCTTGGATAGGTTCAGCATAATCGCTTTGATCTTCTACATTCCTGGGTAAATATATCCTTCTTTTGTAAAAACTGTTCCTTTCCTCTTCTTAGATTCTAGTAGCTCTCATTGCACTAAACTCAGGATGTTGCAGGCATCTGAGGTTTTGCTGAGTTGCTGAGTCAGAATTTCCTGTCCTGGCATTTTCTCTCTACCTCTGGTATACATTTGCTTTGAAAGAAAGCCATACAGATACCCTGACACAAGGCCCAGAGCTGAACGCTGTTCCTTTGATGGGATCTGGTCAATATTCTATGTAATATACCTTGCGTCTGTTTTGATTGCAACCTCTTTAGGATCATGGTCAATATTCTGTTAGCCTTTCTTATTTATTTTTGTACCCATGCACTAACATTCATGATGAGGACACATAAAATAAATTTGCTTTTTCCACAGCTCACACCATAGAAAAACTATTCCAGTTTAGATGCAAAGTGAATGTCCTCACACTTCCAAATGTTGAACTCATTGCACCACAGATTCGCTCAGTCACATGTGTCTCCCAAGCAATGAACTTGCATTTATATTGTGCCTTGTTTTAATTCAGGACATTGCAAAATAGTTATTGTTATGATAAAACAAACACTTCAGTCAAATGTGAACACAGGAAGATAGACGCCATGCAATGTGATCATGGTCATTTGGTAATATAGAACCCATGTGTTGTGGAAAAGGTATCTTTTGCCAAAACATTTTTGTCTTGCAGTCATCAGGACAATTTGCAAGAGTATCAATCAACTTAAGGGTAAAATCATACAGGATGAGAGGAGAGTGCTGCTTGTTTGTCAGGTGGACTAAGATTGGCAGGCCTGTTGCTATGGAGAATATACCAGTTAATGATGACTGACAATTAGCTGAGAGGCTTTGTCTATATTATAAACCCTTCCTGCATCTTATGGTCTTACAAATGCAAATGAAGTTTAAAGCTCTCAGAGTCTGAGTTTTGACAGTAAACACTGAATCCAGGGCAGTTTGTCTGTTATCTTGTTTCTTTGAGAGTTGTGAAATTCATAGAACCCTGGAATTGTGTAAGGATGGTTGTTTTCCCAAGTTAATTTTTCACTTGGTGCTGCTTTCAGCAGGGATGAAGTAAAAGAACAAGCTTTCCAGATGTTGTTATGAATCTGTCTTTTTGCCAATCAAACGATTGAAATGCAGTTTGCGTGCATGTTCCTAAGCCCAGCCCCATTGTCTTTCAAGCTGAATAAACTGCAAGGAACCTTTCATCTCCCAATATGTGACCTTTATCATATGAGAGTAAACTGAAGATATAAACTTCTTGATGCCGACTTAGTTGTCTAATTTACTCTCATAGGATCAAATGCTAATTTGAGTTTATTTTGTTCATGTCACCTTAGCTTGTCTAAATCTGTGACCAGGTGATCACATCAGCCAGTTTAGATCAGTATTTATTCTTTTAAAAAAATCGGTGTAGAGCAAAAATGTTTCAACGTCATTGAAATGTATCTGAGTGTTTTATTGTGTCTAATCAGGATTTGGAATTGACTCTAAGTGGGATTTCTGGGTGAAAGAATTCTTAGAGACAGCTGCTAGGACTCTGGCGACATTAATTTTGGAATCACCCAACGCCCCCCTCCCCACCAACTCCCCCATAACACAATAAAAACTAGAATGGGAAACGATCAGTCACCCATAAACCTTTCTGTTCTGCGGACCAACGTACTCTACCACATACATACTCTAAACTGAGGTGAATTTCTACACCACCTGAAATAACTCTACAGAGGCTGGCATCCCATCATCGAGTCACCCTTTGTTTACATAGTACTTGATGCTGACCCAGCTTCCTCAGAGCCAGCTCTGAGAGAGCAGAATCTCTGACACTCCTGTTTATAGCTGTCAACCAAGGCTCCCTGATTGGACCAGATTAACAGCCCCAATCAGGGAACTCATATTATGAGATCCACCTGGCTGTCCTCGTTACTTTCACTATACCACAGCGCACCTCAATCGAACAAAGCAAAGATTTGGTATATTGTACATTGGAGCCTACATTTTAATGCCAGTTTGGTTTTGTGCTTATAACCCACAAGAAATTGAAGCAGGAGTAGGCCATTTTGCCCATCAAGCCTATCCCAGAGTTCAATGGCCACTGACTAATTCACTGTAGCCTCCTGTTCTGCAGAATGCTTAACCATTGTCATATTTCCTGCTATAGAGATTTGTCCCTCCCCTCCTTCCAAGTAACTCCACTGCAGAGATGCTCACAGCTCATGGAAGAGCTGACCATTCCAGAAATCTCCAGCTCATGCAGCCAGCTGATATTTTTGGAGACAATAAAGACTGTAAACGCTCAAAGCCACAGTCTATAGGTGTGAGGCTGGAAAAGCACAGCAGGTCAGATAGCATCTAAGGAACAGGTAAATCAGCATTTCAGGCCAAATCCCTTCGTCAGAACTGGGGAGGGGGAGGGGAGCCCAGAAATAAATGGGGGGAGGGAATGGGACTAGGGGAAAGGTAGGAAAGAAGGTTATTGGTGGATCCAGGTAAGGAGTTATTGTGATTGGTTGGCGGGAAAGGTATGTGACTAGGAAGATGCACAGGTTAGGTCAGGTCAGGAGTTGGAGGCAGGGAGTCCTGGACATGGGATAAGGCTGTGGATGGAGGGACTTTGAAGAATGTAATTTTCCTGTCCTTATTTCAAGGATTTCTATAGGATCCATGGCCCATAAACCGCTTCCAGGTGATGTATGATCCAACACAGCTACGGCATAAATCTCACTCGACACTCCCTTATCAAGAAGCCTGCAGCCAAGTTTAGCTGCAGCTGGACTGAAGGGTAAAAGCTCCAAATAAATTGCTCCAATAAATTACTTAAAACCTTACCTCCAAATAACCTCACTGCCTCAGTTCTTTATATCAATCCCTCAATTCTGTGTGACGGCAGGCTGGTGTGAACTAACCATTGACAAAAGACACCAATTTGACCCAAGGCACCTATTCTCCACCATTCAATGAGATCAAGGCTACTGTGACTTAACTCCATTCACCATTTTTTCAACCAGAAGTACCTTACGAATAATCTTAGACGTGTAATCTATATTGTTGCTCCTCACCAAAATTCATTGCAAGCTTTCGCAGCAAAGTTCAGCCAGAAGTGCCAAGTGGATGATCCATCTCGTCCTCCTCCAGTGGTCCCCAGCATCACAGACACCAGTCTTCAGCCAATTCACTTCAATCCAGCTGATATCAAGACTGCAAAGGCTATGGGCCCTGACAATATTCCAGCAATAGTACTGAAGACTTGTGCTCCAGAACTTGCCACTCCCCGAACCAAACTATTCCAGTACAGTCACAACACTGGAATCTACCCAAAAAAGTGGAAAATTGCCCAGGTATGTCCCATACACAAAAAGCAGGACATATCTAACGCAGCCAATTAACTCCCCATCAGTCTTCTCTCGACCATCAGTAAACTGATGAAAGGTGTCGTCAACAGTGTTATCAAGCAATACCAGCTCAGCAATATCCTGCTTAGTGACGCCCAGTTTGGGTCCCACCAGAGCCACTCAGCTCCTGACCTCATTACACCCTTGGTTCAGTCATAGACAAAAGAGCTGAATTCCAGAGGTGAGGTGAGAGTGACAGCCCTTGACACCAAGGCTGCATTCGACTGAGTGTGGCATCAAGGAGCCTTAGCAAATCTGGAATCAATGGGTATCAGGGGGCAAACTCTTTGCTGGTTGGAGTCATACCTGACACATGGGAAGTTGGTTGTGATTGATGAAGGTCTATCATCTCAGCTCCAGGACATCTCTGCAAGAGTTCCTCAGGGTCGGGTCCTTGGCCAACCCCATCATCAGCTGCTTCATCAATGACCTTCCCTCCATCGTAAGGTCAGAAGTAGGGAAGTTCGCTGGAGTTTGTACAATGTTCAGCAGCATTCACAACTCCTCAGATACTGAAGCAGTCTGTGTTCAAATGCAACAAGATCTGGACAATATCCATGCTTGGGCTGACAAGTGGCAAGTTACATTCATGCCAAATAAACGCCAGGCTATGGCTACCATCAATAAGAGACAATCTAACCACCATCCCTTGGCATTCAATGGTATTACCAACACTGAATCCCCCACTATCAACCTCCTGGGAGTTACCATTGACCAGAAACTCAACTGGACTCACCACATTAACACAGTGGCTATAAGAGCAGGTCAGAAGCTACAAATACAGCAGTGAGTAACTCACCTCCTGATTCCCCTGAGCCTGTCTGCCATCTAAAAGGCACAGTCAGGAGTGCAATGGAATGCTCCCCACTTGCCTGGATGAGTGCAGCTCCAACAGCACTCAAGAAGCTTGACACCATCCAGGACAAACCAGGCCGTTTGATTGGCATTACATCCACAAGCATCCACTCCCTCCATCATCGGTGCTCAGTAACAGCAGTGTGTGCCATCTACAAATGCACTGCAGAAATTCACCAAAGATCCTTAGACAGCACCTTCTAAACCTACAATCATTTCCATCTAGAAGGAGAAGGGCAGCAGACAAATGGGAACGCCAGTTCCTTTAAGATACCCTCCAAGACTCTCACCATCCTGACTTGGAAATTTATCGCCATTCCTTCACTATCACTGGGTCAAAATCCTGGAATTCCCTCCCTAATGGCACTGTGGGTCAACCCACTGCAGGGGGACTGCAGCGGTTCAAGAAGGCAGCTCAGAACCACCTTCTCCAGGGCAACTAGGGATGGGCAAAAAATGCTGGTCAGCCAATGACGCCCGCATCCCACAAATGAATAAAACAAAATTAATGTACCCTGGACTGTTGCAAGCATGTTCAGAGATGAGCTTGGTGGTCAGAACTGTTTATTAAACTGTACGTGTTACTTACAGAGCAGGTTGAAAGTACCACATGACCACTATAGAGTAAGACCTGAGTACTGAATCAGAAACAGTAAAGTCACTTCTCATGATCATATGATGGCTGATCCTGAGTGATACAGAGATAGCAAGACCTGCCAATGCTGGAGTCAGTGATGACACAGTGTGGAACTGGATGAGCCCAGCAGGCCAGGCAGCATCGGAGGAGCAGGAAAGCTGACATTTCAGGTCAGGACCCTCCTCTGATGTTGCCAGGCCTGCTGAGTTTCCTGACTGATACAGACCTTGTGAATACTTACTGCTCCCTGTAGGCCTCAACGTAAGCCAACTCTGCCCTCAAGACGCACACTATAAAGTGTTCACTACAATCAGGGGCCTCACTCTAAGGAATCACTCCTCAGAGGCTCCATCACTACTCTCTTGGCTATGACACACAAACTGTTCCTGTAACCTCACTGATAGAGTGCAGCAAAAGGTTATTAGACTGATTCCTGGGATGGTGGGATGGATGTATACAGAAGAGTTTGAATTGGTTAGTATTATATTCATTGGAATTCAGAAGAATGGGGAAAGGGTGGTCAAATCTCATCGAAACTTATAAATTGTTAAAAGGAGTAGACAGGGTAGATGCAGGAAAGATTCTCTCAATGGCTGGAGCATTCAGAGCCAGCAATCATGGTGTTGTGCAGTGGTAGCATCCATATCTGTAGACAAAGAGACCCGAGTTCAAGTCCCACCTGCTCCGAGTTATGTAATAATATCTCTGAATAGGCTGATTAGAAAATATCTGAGGATATGTGGTAGGCCATTTAGGACTGACTTGAGGAGACAGGACCCAGAGAGTGGTGAGCCTGTGGAATTCTCTGCCACAGAAAGCAGTTGAGGCCAAAACATTGTATGATTTCAAGAAGGAGTTGATATGTCATTTGGGGGCCACACGGTTATGGATGAAAAGTAGGAACAGTGTGTTGAGTTAGATGATCAGCCATGATTGCAATGAGTGGTGCAGCAGGCTTGAAGGGCCAAATAGCCTCCTCCTGCTCCTATTTCCTATGTTTCTATTTATCTGTGAAAGCTATCACTGCTTCCCCCAGGCATCACTGCTACTGCTGCTCTTATAAATAATCCACTGCAGACTCAGGTTGAGACTATTACTGCATCCTAGGCCCAAATGAACTCTCATCCCTAGGCCTCATCATTGTACTCTATCACCACTCCCATCAGGCCTCTCTGAATGATCAAAGGCCATGTTGTAAGTTGTCAATGCTGCCCAGCAAGGCCTCGCTGTCAACTCCACAGGCCTAAGATCACGCAGCAGCAGAAGTAGGCCTTTTGGCTGATCAAGTCTGCTCCATCATTGAATGAGATCATTTAATGATTGGTTAGGACTGCTGCGTCATCAGTGCTATGGACTAGGGTTCAATTCCAGTCGTGGGCAACTGTATGTGTGAAGTTTGCATGATCTCCCTAGGTCTGCCTGGGTATCCACCAGGTGCTCTGGTTTCCTCCTGCAGTGCAAAGATGTGCAGGTTAGGTGGATTGGCCATGGTAAAGGATTAACAGGGGTACAGTGCGTGAATGGGATCCACTTTGGAGGGTCGATGCAAACTTGATGGGCTGAATGGCCTCCATCTGCACTATAAGGGTTTTATGATTCTATGATAATTCTTAACTCCACTTTACTGCATTCTCCCCACAATCCTTGATTCCTTTATTGAAACCTTTATGAAGAGCTATCTGGGGTTTGGGAGTGTGGAAATGAGATGTACAACAGTGTTTAATTCCAGGAATACGGATACTTGTCTTTTTCCAGCTTAATCTTCCTTTTCCATACACTGGCAACAGTTCAGATATTCTTCATTTATTGGAATATGAAAGGTACAGGTCAAACAATTTTTTTTTCTCTGTATTTCTGCTTTTACTTCAAAATTCCTGCATCTGCAGCTTTGTGCTTTATCTTTAAATCTAATGCTCTTCACTTTCTCATTGCCTCAGCTGTTTACCAATGGAATTATGTAGAATTTACAGAGCAGAAATAAACCAATCAGTGCAACAGTCCCATCCCACTGTTTATGCTGGACAATTCTCTCCAATTCTATTTGCTTCATCTCACTGTCATATCCATCTATTCATTTCTGTTATGTACTTAACTAGCCTCTCCTTAAATACAACAAGTATTTATGTTGGGATAATTCTTCAGTAACCTGCATAATTTTCACCTGACTGGTTTTAATGTGGTGTGGTCCAGATTAGTAGGTGCAGGACATAAGGAAGCAATAGATACTATTTTTATGGTATCTTCAGACTTATGAGTGAGCAACCCCTTCGCTGTTTCAAATCTATCGCCGCCAGTTTGCACACTATTATGTTTAGACCGGAATCGATCTTCCGAATAGGAGTGAATTCACCAAGGAGACAATGTTAATGATCACTTGACCTGAAACGTTAACTCTGGTTTCTCTCCCCAACTGTCACCAGACCTGCTGAGCTTTTCTGGCCATTTCTGTTTTTGTTTCTGAGTTACTGCCATCTGCAGTTCTTTCAGTTTTTAGATAATGTTGATGTTCTGTTTGTACCATAGCAGAACTCCTGCAACCAATATCACTGAACACATTTGTCTGCCCTTTACCTGTGGGACCTTGCTACAATTAGATTGGCCGCCACATTTCTTTCCTTTCATTAGTGGCTACGCTTATAAAGTGCTTGATTGAGTGTAAAACATTCCTATTCGATTTGGTCCGTAAACAATGGGGTTAGTGGTTTACTGTGAGAAGTAGTAGGTTTTGAGGGGATTCATGGAGGAATGCAATGGTGGGATGGGGGTGGTGGTGGTAAGAGCCTGGACCCCATTTCCTGGGAGAACAGAATCCCTCAGAACCTTGAAAAAGAGCTTGCAGACCAAGCTGCATGGTGTCACCTGCAAGGCCACAGATTGAGAGCTGGGAATGGGATTAGGCTGGACGGGTACTTGTTGGACAGCATAGTACAATGGGTCAAACAATCTCCTCTTATTCTGTGAAGTTCTTTGATGATATGATGTTATGAAGTTGTGAGAGGTAGTGCACTGATGCAAACTTTTGCATTGTTTTGTGTTGCTGCTCGGCATCTGTTTATAGCTTGAGGTGGTGCTGGAGCAGTAGTCATCGCTACCGATGTGGCCATCATCATTTGTCATTCAGAATTCCTGGAAAGTGCCGATCATCCAAATCAGAATCACACGTGAGAAACCTGCCTGGAGTCCTAGTGGTAAGGAAGCAGGGAGCAGTGTTCTTTATTTGCTGACAATGAAGCAACTTGGCAGATTGGTGTCTTACTGTCCTCCCAAATAATGTAGCACAATCTGATAGGAACAGCAGAATCATATGGCATAGAAGGAACCCATTCAGCCCATTTGCATTCATGCTAACTCTCAGTAGGTCATTTCCCATTCTTCTGTCTATAGACAAAAGCAACTTGCATTTATGTGGTGCCGTCGATAAAGAAAACATGCCAAAGTATGCAGGCTATCATGAAGGAAAACTCAATACTGAGCCGCATAAGATGATATCAATGTGGGCGAGCCCCAAAAGCTCGATCAACATTTAGGTTATAGAAATATCGATGTCAATGAGAAAGAATATGGAATGTATAGGTATTAAGAACAGATAACATATATTTAGACTTTATCTCATATCTGGAAGGATGTCACTATGATGTAATTGAACAGGGCAGCAGAGGAATGTTGTAGAAGCACCAACAAAACCATATCAACTGTACAATGAGGAAGCAACATCATTTGGCTTGTTGAGCAAACTGGTTGTAAAATCAATGACTTAAACAGGAAGAGGAGACCTCAGCCCAAAAACAGAACAAAGGGATGGCAGCTCTGAGAGTGCAGCACTCCCTCAGTATCGTGTTGAAGGGTCAGATAGACTACATGCTCCAGTATTGGGACACTGTTTGAAACCCTGACCTGCTGACTCATGAGGATACTAACACTGAGCTAAACAGATATTACTGCACCAGTAAGTCGGTGCAACATTCACAATCATTTGCCTCCTGAAAGAGAAACCTTGAGTAAAAACAATGATCAAGCCCTGTATTGTTTACATGATCTATTGATGACGTTCTTCATAGACCCAACAGCCTCAAGTTCCATCGAACATTCACAGCTCATCTACGCTACATGAGGATAAAAGTGGAGTATGTAGGTAACCTTGCTTTTACATAGAGCCTTCAATAGAACCAGAATATCAACCCTTAATTAATGAAGAGTGCTAAGAGCTGTATCAGGCATATCGAAAAATGAACTATAAACTAATGAGGATATAGCACAGGATTACTTTGTACTGAATAGTAGCTGCAGAATGCAATCGAGAGGACTAAGTGATCTCACAACCAATGGATCAGATCAAACCTCTACAATTCTGTCACATCCAATTGTGAATGGTGGTAGATAATTAGACAACTCTCTGAAGAAGGAGGTTCCACACTTATCCTATCCTCAGTGATGGAGGAGCCCAGTACATTAACGCAAAAGACAAAGTTGAAGTATTTGTATCCAACTTCAGCCAGAGTGGGTGATCCATCTCAGCCTACCTCAGCATCACAGATACCAGACTTCAACCAATTCAATTCACTCCACGTGACATAGAACAGAATAGAGTATTTTTATTGTCACATGTATTCCAGTATAGAGGTGCAGGAGTACAGTGAAAAGTTTACAATGTCGTCTCTTATGATGCCATTTTAAGTACAAGTACCTAGGTACGAATCTTAGATACAAAAGAGGAATAAAAAGGAAAAGTAGTGGCATTACTGTAGAGTGTTTAAAGAATAAGTTGGAAATAACACATAGTTAAAGGATAGACATTACAGTCAGATAAACAAATTGCAGATAAATATTACATTGCAGTAGTTCAGCGCAGAGTTTTCAACACATGGTCTGACAGCTCATGCCGGACCCTAATCCAACAACTGTGTCTGCTCTACTCCAAGCCTCCAGTTCGCTCTGCACCAGCTCTCAGCTGTTCCAATGTAAGTTTCTTCCGGCACTATCAAGAATAGCAAGGAGTAGCTGGACTCCGCAAAGACTGTGGGCCCTGACAACATTCTGGCAATAATCCTGAAGGCTAATGCTCCAGAACTGGAGAAGCCCGAATGCCCCAAGCTGTTCCAGCTCGGCTGGAACATTCGCATCTACCTGACGACATGGTAAAATGCTCAGGTATATCATGTAAACAAAAGGGTTAGGGTTAGGACAAATGCAGCCCTGAAAATTACTGCCCTATTGATCAACACTTGGTCATCATTTAAGGTTGATAGTATTATCAAGCAACACTTGCAAACAAACAACCTGCTCACTAATACTAAGTGTGGGCTCTACCAGCTTAGCTCCTGACCCCCTTACAGCTTTGACACAAACATGGAAAGAAGAGCTGCTCTGGAGGTAAGGTGACAATGACTGTCCTTGACATCTAAGCTGCTTTTGACTGAGTATGGCATCAACAAGTTCTGATAGTTGTTGGAGGTCAGTTAGCTCCATGACATCACTGCAAGACATCCTCAGGATAATGTCCTTGGCCCAAACATCTTCAGCTGTTTCATCAATGACCTTCCCTCCATTGTAGATCAGACAAGGGGATGTTCACTGATGATTGCACAACACTTAGCACTATTTATGACTCCGCAAATTCTGAAGCACTCCATGTTCAAATGGAGCAGGACCTGGGCATTATCGCAGCTTGAACTGGTAAGTGACAAGTAACATTTGCACTACTTATGTGACAGGAAATAATCACTTCCAGCAAGAACAAATCTAAATACCATCCCTTGATTCTCAATGTATTTACTCTTGGCCAGAAATTGAATTAGACAGGCTCTATAAACACAGTGGCTAAAAGAGCAGGTCAGAGGCTAGGAATATTGAAGCAAGTAACTCACCTCCTGACTTCCCAAAGCCTGTCCACCATCTACAAGGCACAGGTGAGGATTGTGATGGAATATTCCCCACTTGTCTGGATGGGTGCAGCTCCAACAAGACTCAAGAAGCTTGACATTATCGAGCACAAAGCAGCCCGCTTGATTGGCACCATGTCCACAAACATCCACTCCCTCCCACCACCAACAGTCAGTAGCAGCAGTATGTACCATCTGGGGGATGCAGTGCAGAAATGCACCAAGGGTCCTCTAATAGCACCTTCCAAACACATGACCACTTCTATGGATAATGCAAAGGGATCACCACCTTCTGCATGTGTCCCTCCACGTGAAGTATCATCCAGACTTGAAAATACATTACTGCAGTTCCTTCACTGTCACAGGGTCATGTCCTGAAATTTCCTTCCTAATAGCATTGTGGACATCCTCACATCCTAAGGTCTACAACAGTTTAAGAAAGCAGCTCACCAGTACATTCTTGAGGGCAATTATTAACAGGTAATTAAAACTGGGCTATCCTGTGGCACTCATACCCCTTGAGCAATTCTTTCAAAAATTCCAAGTCACATTCAGACCAGTTGTTGGAAGAAATGTCCCCATAAACAGCAATGTAGTAAAAAGTAGATAAGCTGTGTTCAGTGATGCTGGACATAGAGATAGACATAGAGAGCTAAGCCACTGTGCTTTGAAACTAGCCATGGGGCATTTTCTGAGGCGGAGGGGGTCAGTTGAAGCATAAATTTCTAGGCCACACCTGTCAAGCAAAACCTCTGATAGGGCAACACCTTCTCAATAACTCCTGTGGGATTTACATTCAGCCTTGTAGGATTGAACCTGCGGTCATCTGACTGAGAGGTAATGCAACATCCGACTGAGCCCCCTTGTCTATTCTTCTAGACTTCCTATTTTTCAGCTTTGGTGTTGCTCAAATCTCAAAGGAGAGGCGATGGCCTACTGGTATTGTCGCTAAACTGTTAATCCAGGGACCCAGACAATGTTCTGGGGACCTGGGTTTGAAGCTTGCCATGGCAGATAGTGGAACTTGAATTCAATAAATATCTAGAATTCAGAACCTAACAATGACCGTGAATCTGTTGTTAATTGTTGGAAAACCCCATCCGTTTCCTTTAGGGAAGGAAACTGCTATCCTTACTTGGTCTGGCCTACAAGTGACTCCAGACCCACAGTGATGTGGTTGACTCTTAAGTGCCTTCTGGGAAGTTAGGGATGGGTAATAAATGCGGCCGAGCCAGCGACACCCTCATCCTGTCAATGCAGGAAATAGCAGCAGTGACACTTAACACTGGGCTGCACTGACTAACTCAACTAAGTCATTAGAGTTAAATTTATGTTTTTTTGGAAAACCCTCATCATTTTTTGGCCTCATTGACTATTTTTCTTCATAAGATATTAAGTATTCAAACCTCATTTACATCCTTATTTTTCAATTTGCTGCCGCAGTAGTTTAATTTATTTCGTATAATTTCTTTTTTCTAAAGGGAAACATTAATCATTGTCCTGTATGTGTTAGAGCCTGTGGGAGAGCAGTGTGTATGTGTGTGTGTGTGTATGTGTGTGTGAGAGAGAGAAAGAGAGAGAGAGAGAAATCAATAAAGTTTCCTCCTTTATCAAACACAGTAAAACATGTACCTGGGAACACTCTAGGATTTACTGCATGTGGCCCTTGACCACAAGGCCTGTTTTGTTGTTGCAGAACTGCACGGCAAAGAAATAGCAATTAATATTTGAGTGGCCACTCTGTATGTTCAGTCAACCTGGGCCTCTAGCCCTTGAGATGCAGCCCACAACGTCCCCCAACCCACACACCCCCACCCCCCCCATCCCTCCCAGGGTTTCAGACCATAAACCACACTGAATACAGGAAGGGCGTGTGTGGGGTGCAGGGTCAGTTGTAAAACAGAAGAGAGATTAAACCCAACGGTCCGCATCTTTGTTAAGGGCAAGAAGACCAGGTTTATGGGTGGCTAGGCTGACGAGGACTTCAGTTCAGACTGAGGCCTCACAAAAGCCCTCTCGCCCTTTTAGTAGTTCAGCATTACAGCTGCACAGCAGTTAGCTTGGTTCCAGGAATCTAATGAGTGCTGAGATCAGAGGGAAGTGCCATTTCCTCAGCTCTGCTGCCAGAGGAAGAGTTGTCTAATATGTACGATGAGAGCAAACAAACCAGAAAATTCCACCTTGTCTCTTCCATTCTATTTTCAAACAAATATCTTATTATCAGGAGAGCTGAATTATGTGCTCTTTAAAAATAATGGGTCAGTGATCGATGTACTGGATGGCACAGTTGTGCCTAGCTTTGCAAATGCGCTCTGCTGCTCAGGAAAACCATCTAATCTTTCAGATGAGGCATTGAAGTGAAGGTCCATTGGCTCTCTTGGGTGGGATAGCGAAGAATCCACCAGGGGGCTCTTGCTGTCAGTAATGGATTCAATAGAGGTTTGAAAACTCTTCAGGGGATTGGATGGGGTCGATTGGGAGAATCTGCTCGTAAAAGAGAAAAGCAATGACAGGGCTTAGATTTAAAGAGATGTGCATGTGAAGCAAGGGTGATATGAGAGAAATGAAAACACTCTTCACACAGTGAGTAGTTAGGGTCTGGGATGCACTGTTTGGAAATGTGGAGGACACAGATTCAACTGAAACGTGAGAGGTGCATTAGGTGATAAAAATGGAGAGTAGGGAAATTGGGGGAAAGGCAGGAGATTGGCACTTGGAGAGGAGATGGCCTAGTTGGTATTATTGCTGAACAGTTAATTCACGGACCTAGATAATGTTCTAGTGACATAGGTTCAAATCTTGCCATGGCAGATGGTAGAATTGGAATTCAATAAACATCTGGAGTTATGGTTCCAACAATGACTGTGATTCCTTTGCCGATTGTCAGGCAAAACCCACCTGGTTCACAAATGTACTTTAGGGATGGAAACTGCCATCCTTACCTGGTCTGGCTTACATGTGACTCCAGACCTCAGCAATATGGTTGACTCTAAACTGCCCTCTGGGCAATTAGGGATAGGCAATAAATGCTGCCTGGCCGGTGATGCCCCCATCCCATGAATGAATAAAGATTAGTGCCGGTACAATGGGTTGAATAGGCTCCTTCTATGTCATAATAATTCCATAATTCTTTACTCCTACTGAGCCAGGAGACTGAGATTCAAATCCCACATCTCCCAAATGCATTTCTTAAATGATTAAATTGATTAAATTTCTTAAATTGATTAAAATGATGATTGTTGCGGAGGTCCTTGTGGGGCAGTGGCGGTCTCCCTACCTCTGAGTCACGAAGTCCAGGTTCAAATCCCATCTCACAGTAGAGGGCCGTGATAACGTCTCTGAGCAGGTTGTTGAGAAAAGAAGCTGGAGTTTTGAAGAAGAGTAGGGCTGTTCTTCAGATAGGCGACATTCAAGCAACTCCTAAAATAGGTTAAAATTGTTACAGAGATAGTAGGAACTGATAATGCTGGAGAATCTGAGGTAACAAGGTGTAGAGCTGGATGAACACTGCAGGCCAAGCAGCATCAGAGGATCAGGAAAGCTGACGTTTTGGGTCTGGACCCTACTTCAGAAATTTCTGAAACGTCAGCTTTCCTGCTCCTCTTATGCTGCTTGGCCTGCTGTGTTCATCCAGCTCCACACCGTGTTACCCAAAATAGGTTATTGAATCTTTATCATACTGACCTTTATGGGAGCTTTCTCTGCACCATTGGCTGTCACACACAGCAATGAAGACTACACCTTAAATGTACAGCCATGCCCAAGGGATCCCTTCACCTGTCCCGGAGCTGTGCACCTGGCTTTATAGGTGAGGAGCGGGGAGGAGGGGCCATTCTGGATGTGATTCGGGAATAGAATTTCAGTAAGTGAGGAATGGCTTCACAGAAGCTGCCTAAGGCAGTGCCAAGGGGTCCAGGGTCAAAAGCAGAAAGAATTTTCAGGTTGCAGGAAGGCCATGAAGAGGATAAACACTGGGAATTTTAAAATGGAAGCACTGTGGGAATGGATGCCTCATCACTGGGAAGGAAGGAGGCTGAGGGGTCAACATGGTGTTATCAACCATTAGAGGGATTTTGGGAAAGATCTGCAAAGGCAGGTGGACAGATTAGCAATATTAGGGCGGTGGAAGCAAAGTGGTCTTTGTGATAGAGTTGTAGAGATCTACAGCACAGAGAAAAAAGCCCCTTTGGCCCATCAAGTCTGTCCAAGCCACCTCCCTTTTCAAAGTTGGGGCTAGAAGTCAAGCTGGACAGTGCTGAAGTTGGGAATATTATGGTGCGTCGATATCAATATTGACAAATTATAATGGCATTGACTGTGATACCTATTGCTTAATGAGAATGACATTGAGTTTTCTAGTCACTAGCTATGGTGGTTCAGTCTCTGGGGATCTCAAGGTTCACCGGTTATAAACTAAACAAAGTGTCGCATTACTCAACACTACGACACCTGCCCTCTCCCACAGGGAAACACTGACCAGAGTTATCTGTGGATTTGTGGCAGAAAATCATGATAACTGTTGATAAAATTACCCTGACATGCTCTGTGGTAATCCTGTGCTCTGTGAGATGTGACTAGGAGACAGAAGTACAGCCCCTAGTGGAATGAAATGTTAGTTACACTGAAAGTCGAAAACAGCAGGCAATCCAAGTTTCATCCCTTTCAAAAGCACAGCAGAATGCACATCCCACCGGAATATTCCTGGTGGGTGGGATATAGCACCGGATACCTGTTGCGTCAATACACATAGCATTGAGCCCTGGCAATGTTTATACTGCACACACAAGGAGCAAAGCCTACATTTACATAACACTGTTATAGGAAAGATGTTGTTAAACTTGCAAGAGTGTGGAAAACATTCACAAGGATGTTGCTAGGACTGGAGGGCTTGAGTTACAGGGAGAGGCTGGATAGGCTGGGGTTTTTTTCCCTGGAGCGCAGAGGCTGAGGGATGGCTTTACAGACGTTTATAAAATCATGAAGGGCATGGATAAGGTAAATAGGCAAAGTGTTTTTCCCAGGGTAGGGAAGTCCAAAACTAGAGGGCATAGGTTTAAGGTGAGAGGGGAAAGACATAAAAAGGACCTAAGGGGCAACATTTTCACACAGAGGGTGATGCGTGGATGGAATGAGCTGCCAGAGGAAGTGGTGGAGGCTATTCACCCTATCCATGCCCTTCATTATTTCATAAACCTCTAAAAATTCACCCCTCAGACTCCGAAGGTCTGGGGGAAATGGTCTCAGTCTAACAAGCCTCTGCCTATAACTCAAACCCTCCAGTTCTAGAAACATCCTTGTAAATGTTTTCTGTGCTCTTTCTACTCTAACAATATCCTTCGACCTGAATGATGCTTACAGTTCATAAGACCTAAAACTAAAATTGTTCTGACATCAAGGTGAGAGAGCTGTCAGATCTTTCCCAAAATCCCTCTAATGGTTGATAACACCATGTTGACCCCTCAGCCTCCTTCCTTCCCAGTGATGAACCCCAGTTGCAACCTAAGTGAATGATGCAAGTAAAAAAGTATACGGTCATAAAATGGGGCATCCATTCGTCAAAAAGATGGTAATTTCGATTACAATCTATCAGTAAAATATCAGCCTCTGCCTGAAGGAACTGTGGCATAGAGAATCGATCCTGCTGAGGGGAGTAATTTAAGACAGCATTGATATACAATGATGGGAGGTGTGTTAGGGCTTGGTCATTGTTGGTTTAATGATGCCCTGGTCCCCGATGGACTCTTCCATTTCAATGAGCAGCTGATCTTATTCCTCAACATCATTCCAAATGCTTCATGTCGCATGAATTATTCTGAACTGAAGTGACTGTTGGCAAACTGTATTGAGTTGGTGGGAGGTGGATTTAACAATGATTTATGAGCGTCGATAGGCCCAGTGCCTGTCAGACCCAGCAAACATTCAGCAGTAATGTGTGGCATATTCAATTAACCCTGCCAAGTGGATCACCCAGTCACAGCATGGCCAGGAAGGGGGTCGTGGGCACACAATCCTTTTACATTCTGCCTCACTGGATAAAGGACGCTGGTTAACCCTACATTGCCATTCACCCGACTTACACACTCTCACAACCCAAATTCCCACAGCAACAGAATGGGGACCAGCACAGAGGGAAGCCATTTGAGATATTGTGCCTGGGTTGGGGCAACACTGGAGCAATGTGCCACATGCCATTCTGTCACCTGTTGGAGTGTGCAATGAGTTCACACTATGTCCTAGTGAGAGGATGGAATGTGGCTGACAGTATCGTAGTGGCAGAGTGTATAATGGGTTCACACTATCCTAGTGAGTGAGTCTGTAATGTTTTTCACACTGTCACAGTGAGTTAGTGTATAATGTGGCTCACACTGTCACAATGAGTGTGTGTGTAAGATGACACACAGAGCCACAGTGAGTGAGTGTGTAATGTGGCTCATATTGTTACAGTGAGCAAGTGTGTAATGTGGATCACATTGTCACAGTAGAGGACTGTGCAATGTGTCTAATACTGTCACAATGAGAGACTGTATATCGTGGCTTACAGTGGCCAGGTGTGCAATATCACTCACACTGCCTTGGTGAGCGAGTGTGCAATGTGTCTCACACAGTCACTGAGCAAGTGTGTAATATGTCTCACACTGTCACAGTGAGTGAGAGTGTAATGTGTCTCACACTGTCACAGTGACTGAGTGCGTAATGTAACTCACACTGTCACAGTTAGTGAGAGTGTATACAATGGTACACCCTGTCAGGGTGAGAGTGTGTAAGTGTACCTCAAACTGACACAGTGAGCGAGTGTGTAATATGACTCACACTGTCACCGTGAGTGAGTGTGTTAAGTTGCTCAACAATGTCAGAGTCAGTGAGTGTGTAACATGTCTCACAGTGTCACTATGACTGAGTGTGTAATGTGATTCACACCGACTCAGTGAGTGAATGTGAAATGTGCCAAACACTGTCCCAGTGAGAGGTTGTATATTGTGGCTCACACTTTCACATTGAGTGAGTATATAATGTGAGACACATTGTCACAGTGAGTGTGTGAAATGTGAGACACACTGTCATGGTGAGAGAGTGTATAATGTGAATCACACTGTCACAGTGAGTGAGTGTGTAATCGAGACACACTGTCACAGTGAGTGAGTGTGTAATGTGAGCCACATTGTCACAATGAGAGAGTGTGTAATCGAGACACACTGCCACAGTCAGATTGTGTACTGTGAGCAACACTGTCACAGTGAGAGAGTGTGTAGCGTGGCTCACACTGCCATAGTGAGAGAGTGTGTAATGAGAATCACACTGTCACAGTGAGTCCGTGTATAATGTAAGTCACACTGTCACAGTCAGTGAGTGTGTAATATCACTCACATTGTGACATTTAGTGAGTGTGTAAGGTGGCTCTCATTGTCACAGGGAGAGAGTGTGCAATACAGTTCAATCGTCATAGTGAGCAAGTGTGTAATGTGGCTCACACTGTCACAGTTAGACAAGGTGTAAGGTGATTAACACTGTCAAGTGAGCAAGTTTTTAATGTAGCTCACAGTGATCGGGTTTGTAATATCACTCACGCAGCCATAGTGAGTGAGTGTGGAATGTGACTCACATTGTCACAGTGAACAAGTTGATAATGTGACTTGCACTGTCACAGTGGGTGATGTTGTAATGTGACTCACACTCTTAGCAGTGAGTGAGTGTGTAATATACCTGACTCTGTGACAGGGAATCAGTATATAATGTCACACCGACTCAGTGAGTGAATGTCAAATGTGCCAAACACTGTCACAATGTTGGGTGGGTAGTGTCACTCACACTGTCATCATGAGCGAGTGTGCAATGCGAATCTCATTGTCAAGGTGAGCGAGTGTATAAAACATCTCACACTGTCACAGTGAGAGAGTGTGTAATGTGAGCCACACTGTCAGAGTGAGAGAGTGTGTAATGTGGCTCACTGTGTTAGAGGGAGATTGTGAAGCATGTAATATGGCTCACACTGTTACAGTGAGCAAGTGTGTAAAGTGGCTAACACTGTCCCAGGGATTGAGTGTGTAACATGACTCGCACTGTCAAAGTGAGCAAGTGTGCAATGTGGATCAAACTGTCACAGTGAGTGAGAGTGAAATATCAGTCACACTTTTATAGTGAGTACATGTGTAAATTGACTCACATTGTCACAGTAATCAAACATGTTATGTGACTCATACTGTCGCATTGAGTGAGTGTGTAATGTGGCTCACACTGTCATAGTGAGTGAGTGCGTATTATGGCTGAAACTGTCAGAGAGAGTGAGACCATAGTATGGCTCACACTGTCAGCGTCAGTGAGTGTGTAATGCGGCTCACAATGTTACATTGAGTGAGCTTGTAATGTTTCTCACGCTGTCACACTGAGTGTGTAATGTGGCTCACACAACCGTAGTATGAGAGTGTTTAATTTGACCCACACTGTACCACTGAGAGACGTGTAACATGACTCAAACTGTCACAGTGGTCAAGTGTGTAATGTAACTCACATTGTCCAGGGAGTGAGTGTGTAATATGGCACACACTGTTACAGTGATCGAGTGTGTAATGTAGCTCAGACTTTCATAGTGAGTGAAGCTTTAATGTAGCTCAAACTGTCACAGTGAGTGCGTATGCAATGTGACTCACACTGTCACAGTGATCGAGTGTGAAATGCGGCTGACTGTAATAGTGATTGAGTGTTTAATATGGCTCACGTTGGCACTGTGAGCAAGTGTGTAACCTGGGACACATGATTGCAGTATGCGAGTGTGTAATTTGGCTCTCACTGTCAAATTGAATGTCTGTTTAATGTGACTCACACTGTCAAAGTAAGCAAGACTGTAATCTACCTCACAATGTCTCTTTGATTGAGTGTGTAATATAGCTCACACTGTTACAGTGAGTGAGTGTGTAATTTGTCTCCCACTGTCTCCATAAATGAGTTTGTAATGTAGCTCACACTGTCGATGTGATTGAGTATGCAATATGATGCACACTGTCTCAGTGAGTGTGTAAAGGGACTCACATTGTCTCAGTGAGTGAGTGTGTGATGTGAGTCACACTGTTTCAGTGAGTGAGTGTGCAACTTGTCTCACACTGTCACCATAAATGAGTGAGTAATGTGACTCACTCTGCATCAGCGAGTGAGTGTAATGTGACTCACACTGTTCTAGTGAGAGAGTGTGTATTGTGCCTCATACTGTCAAAGCGATCAAGACCATTAATATGGCGTGCGCTGTCACTGTGAGTGAGTGTGCAATGTGACTTACACTGTCAAAGTGAGAAAGTGTATAATGTGGCTTATACTGTGACAGTGAGAGTGTGTAATGTAGTTCACATTGTCACAGTCAGCGAGTGTGTAATACAGCTCACACTGCCTCAGTGAGTGAGTGTGTGATGTGTCTCACAGTGTCACATTGATTGAGTGTGTAATGTGACTCACGCTGTCGAAGTGACCAGTTGTGTAATGATGCTCACACTGTGACAGTTAGTTAGTGTGTTATGTGGGTGACGCTGACACAGTGAGCAGTTGTGGAACGTGACTTAATCTGCCCCAATGAGAGAGTGTGTATTGTGGCTCATAATCTCCCAGTAAGTGAGTGTGTAATTTGTCTCACAATGTCACACTGATCAGGCCTGTAATATCACTCACACTGTCACAGTCAGCGAGTATATATTGTGGCTAACACTGTCACAGCGAGTGACTGTGCAACGTGACTAACTGTCCCAGTGAGAAAGTGTGTGTTGTGTCTCACACTATCACAGTGATTGGGTGTAAATATCAATCACACTGCCATGGTGAGCGATAGTGTAACGTGACTCGCATTATCACAGTGAACAACTATGTAATGTGACTCATACTGTCACACTGAGTGAGTGTGTAATGTGGCTCACACTATCACAGTGAGTGAGTGTGTAATACAACGTACACTGTTGCTGAGAGCAAGAGCGTAATATGGTTGCACTGACAGTGGGATTGAGTGTGTAATGCAGTTCACAATGTTACAATGAGCCAGTTTGTAATGTGACTCACACTGTCGCAGTGGTTGAGTGTGTAACATAACTCTCACTGTTCCAGTAAGTGAGTGTGTAATATGGCTCACACGGTCACAATGGTGAGTATGTAATATAACTCACACTGTTCCAGTAAGTGAGTGTGTAATATGGCTCACACTGTCTCAGTGAGTGACTGTGTAATGTCACTCGCACTGTTACAGTGAGTGAGTGTGTATTGTTTCTCACAGTCGATATAAATGAGTGTGTAATGTGACACACACTGTCACAGTGAGTGAGTTTATAATGTGACTAACATTGTCAAAGTGAGCGAGTGGGTAACGCATCTCACAGTGTCACAGTGATCGACTGTATTGTGACTCACTCTGTCCCGGTGAGAGAATGTGTATTGTGTCTCACAATGTCACAGTGATTGAGTGTGAACTACCAGTCACACTTATAAAGTGAGTGAGTGTGTTATGTGACTTACACTATTACAGTCAGCACGTGTGCAATTTGTCTCACACTGTCACTGCAAACGAGTGCGTGATATGGCTCACAGTGTCACTGTGAGTGAGTGTGTAATACGGCTTGCAAAATCTTACCGTGAGCGAGTGTGTAATGTTGCTCACATGATCACAGTGATTGATTGTGAAATGTGACTCATATCGTCATAGTAAGTGAGTGTGTAATGCCCCTCTCACTGTCACAGTGAGCAAGTGTGAAATGGCACACTCAGTCACATTGAGTGAGTGTTGTAATGTATCTCACAGTGTCACAGGGATCGAGAATGTAATGCAACTCACAGTGTCACAATGTGAGTGTGTAATGTGGATCACACTGTCAGAGTGAGTGAGTGTATAATGTGACTAACACTGTCAAATGAGCAAGTGTTTTATGTGGCTGACACTGTCAAAATGAGTGAGTGTGTAATGTGACTCACGCTGTATCAGTGAGAGATTGTGTAATGTTGTATGACAATGTCACACTGAGAGCATGTAATGTGCTTCAAACTGTCAGTGTCAATGTGTGTAATGTTTATCACAGTGTTGCAGTGGTTGAGTGTGTAATGCGACTCGCAGTGTCACAGTGAGTGAGTGTGTAATGTGGCTCAAACTGTGACAGAGTGGTGTGAAATTCATCTCACACTGTCACAGTGAGCAAGTGTGTAATGTGACACACACTATCTAAGTCAGCAACTGTGTAATGTGGCTCACACTTTCAGAGTGAGCAAGCGTGTTGTGTGGCTCACACTGTGGCAGTGAACATGTGTGTAATGTGACTCACACTGTCAGAGTGATCGAGTGTGAAACGGGACGCACACTGTCACAGTGATTGAGTGCATAATATCACTCTCATTGCCACAAGGAGTGAGTGTACAATGTGACTTACTTTGTCACAGGGATCGAGTGTATTCTGTGACTCACAATGTCACAATGAGTACATGTGTAATGTTGCTCACACTGTCACAGTGACCGAGTGTGTAATGCAGTTCACACTGTCGCAGTGAGCGATTGTGTAATGCATCTCAAAGTGTCACACTGATTGAGTGTGAAATATGACTCATACTGTCAGAGTGAGTGTGTAATGCATCCCATGGTGTCACAGTGATCGAGTGTGTAATGTGACTCACATTGTCCCAGTGATTGAGTATGTGATGTTACTCACACTGTGATGGTGAACGAGTGTGAAATGTTGCTCACATTGTAACAATGAGTGAGTGTGTAATGTGGCTCATACTGCCCCAGTGGTTGGACGCATGATGTGATTCACACTGTTACAGTGAGCGAGTGTGTAATATCCCTCATACTGTCATACTGAGAGAGTGTGCAATATTGGTCACACTGTCACAGTGATTGGGTGTGTGATATCACTCTCGCTGCCACAGGGAGTGGGTGTATGATGTGATATACTTTGTCAGAGGGAGCGAGTGTGTAATGATGCTCACACTATCACAGTGAGCGAGTGTGCAATGTTGCTCACACTGTCACACTGATTGAGTGCGCAATGTAACTCGCACTGTCAAAGTGTGCAAGCGTGTAATACATCTCACACTGTCCCATGATTGAGTGCGTGATGTCACTCACATGGTGACAGTGAGCGAGCGTCAAATGTGGCTCACATTTTCATGATGAGCGAGTGTGTAATATCACTCACACTGCCATAGTGAGTGAGTGTTTTATGTGACACATTGTCCCAGTGAGCAAATGTGTAATGTGGCTCACACTGTCACAGTGAACGAGTGTGTAATGTTGCTCACACTGTGACATTGAGTGAGTGTGAAAAATCACTCTCACTGCCACAGGGATTGAGTGTACCGTGTGATTTACTTTGTCACAGGGATTGAGTATGTAATGTGACTCACACTGTCACAGTGTGTGTGTATTGTTGCTCACACTATCACAGTGAGTGAGTGTGCAATGACACTCACACTGTCACATTGAGCGAGTGTGCAATGTGACTCACTGTCAAAGTGAGCAAGTGTGTAATGTGGCCCACAATGACACAGCGGGTGAGTGTGTAAAGTTACTCACACTGTCACAGTGATTGGGTGCATAATGTCACTGTAGCTGCCACAGGGAGTGAGTGTACAATGTGACTTACTTCATCACATTGAGTGAGTTTGTAATGATGTTCACACTATCACAGCGACTGAGTGTGTAATATTACTCACACTGCCATAGTGTATGAGTGTATAATGTGACATGTGTTGTTCCAGTGAGCAAGTTTATATTGTGACTCGTGGTCACAGGGAGTGAGTCTGTAATATAGCTCACACCGTCACAGTGAGCAAGTGTGTAATGTGACACGCAGCGTCTCAGTGAGTGAGCCTGTAGTATGGCTCACACTGTCACGGTGAGTGCCTGTATAATGTGACACACAGCATCTCAGTAAGCGAGTCTGTAATGTGGCTCACACTGTCACAGTGAGCGAGTGTGTAATGTCGGTTACATTGCCACAGTGGACGAGTGTGTAATGTCACTCACACCGTCAATGTGATTGAATGTGTATTAGCACTCACACTGCCAAAGTGGGTGAATGTGTAATGTGATTGTCAGTCAGCGAGTGTGTAATGTCACTCACACTGTCACCATGAGTGAGTGTGTAAAGAGACTCACACAGTCACAAAGATCGAGTCTGCAATGCGACTCACCATGTCACAGTGAGTGAGTGTGTAATGTGGCTTACATTGTCATGGTGAGTGTGTAACGTGACTAACACTGTCACAGTGAGTGAATTTGTAATGTGGTTCAGTCTATCATAGTGAGTGAATGTGAACTGTGGCTCACTCTGTCACAGTGAGCAATTGTATACTGTGGCTCACACTGTTACAGCAAGCGAATGTGAAATGTTGCTCACACTGTCACAGTGAGTGAGTGTGTAATATGGCTTACATTGTCATGGTGAATGTGTATTGTGATTAACACTGTCATAGTGAATGCGTGTGTAATATGGCTCACACTGTCACAGTGAGTGTGTGTATAATGTGACTCGCAATGTCACCATGAATGAGTGTGCAATGTGACTCACACTGCCACAAAGATCGAGTGTGCAATGTGACTCACCTTGTCACAGTGAGTGAGTGTGTAATGTGGCTTACATCGTCACCATGAGTGAGTGTGTAAAGACACTCACAAGGTCACAAAGAGTGAGTGTGTAATGTGACTCATAATGTCACAGTGAGTGAGTGTGTAAAATGGCTTACACTGTTGCCATGAGCAAGTGTGCAATGTAGCTCACTGTTACAGAGAGCGAGAATGTAATATAGCTTGCACAGTCAGTGTGTATGAGTGTGTAATGTGGCTCACAGTATCACAGTGATCAAGTGTTTGATGTGACTCACATTGTCACAGTGAGTGAATATGTAATGTGGCTCAGACTGTTACAGTGAGCAAATGTGTATTAGGGCTCACACTGCCACGTTGAGTGAGTGCGTAATGTGATTAACACTGTCACGGTGAGCGAGCGTGTAGTGCGGTTCACACTGCCACAGTGAACAAGTGTGTAATCTGACTAACACTGTCATAGTGACAGAAAGTAAAATGCATCTCACAGTGATCAAGTGTGTAATGTGACTCATGCTGTCAAAGTGAACGAGTGTGTAATGTGGCTCACATTGTCACAGTGAGTGAGTGTGTAATGTAACACTGTTATGGTGAATGTGTAATGTGACTCGTTATGTCACAGTGAATGAGAATATAATGTAATTCGCAGTGTCACTGCATGAGTTTGTAATGTGAATCACAGTGTCACCATGAGTGAGTGTGTAATGTGACTCACACTGTAATGACAGCAAGTGTGTAATGTAATTTACACTGTCATAGTGATCGGATGCATAATATCACACACACTGCGATAGTGAGCGAGCATGTAATGTGGCTCACACTGTCACTGTGAGTGAGTGTGCAATGTGACTCACAATGTCACAGTGAGTGAGTGTGTCATGTAAGTTACACTGTGAGAGTGTAATGTGACTCACACTATTACAGTGATAGAGAATGTAATGTAGTTCACACTGTCACAGAGAGCGAGTGTGTAAAATGGCTCATACAGTTACTGTGATTGATAGTTTAACGTGGCTCACACTGTCACATTCAGCAATTGTGCAATGTGACTCACAGTGTCACAGAATGCGAAAGTGTAATGTGTCTCACACCGTCACAGTGAGTGAGCGTGTAATGTGTCTCACATTGTAACTGTGAGTGAGTGTGTAATGTGGCTCACACTGTCACAGTGAGTGAGCGTGTAATGTGTCTCACATTGTAACTGTGAGTGAGTGTGTAATGTGGCTCACACCGTCACAGTGAGTGAGCGTGTAATGTGTCTCACATTGTAACTGTGAGTGACTGTGTAATGTGGCTCACACTGTCGCAGTGAGTGAGCGTGTAATGTGTGTCTCACATTGTGTAAGCCACTTTACACACTCACTCATGGTAACAGTGTGAGCCACATTACACACTCATTGAATGTGACAGTGTAACTTACATGACCCACTCGCTCACTGTGACAGTGTGAGCCACATTATACCCTCGATCACTGTGGCAGTGTGAGCCACATTACACGCTCGCTCACTATCGCAGTGTGTGTGATATTATGCACCCAATCAATGTGACAATGTTAATTAAATTACACACTTGCTCTCTTTACAGCGTGTCACATTACACATTCATTCACTGTGACAAAATGAGTCACATTACACATTTACTACAACAGTTTGACTTACATTGCACACTCACTCACTATGACAATGTCAGCCGCATTCCATACTCACTCACATTGACATTGAGTCACATTACGTACCTGCTCACTTTGACAGAGTTAGTCATGTTACACTCTCGCTGAATGTGACGTGTGAGCCACTTCACACAATCACTCACGGTAACAGTGTGAGCCAAATCCCACACTGACTGTGACGTTGGGAGCTCCATTTCACAGTCACTAACTACAGCAGTGTGTGTGATATTACGCAGCCGATCACTGTGACAGTGTGAATGACATTACACACTCGCTCACTGTGATAATGTGAGCCATATCGCACACTGAATAAATGTTAAGTGTGCTAAAAGTGTGTGTCAAATTGCACACTCACTCACGGTGACAGTATGAGTCTCATTACATACACACTCACTGTGACAATGTGAGTGACATTACACACTTGCTTACTATGGCAGTTTGAATGATATTACACACCCGCTGACCATGACTTTGTGAGCCACGTTACACACACACTCGCTGTGACACTGTGAGCCATATTAAACAATCAATCACTGGCCAAGCTCGATCACTGTGACATTGTGAGTCACATTACACACTCGCTCACTGTGAAAGTGTGTGTGATATTACGCACCTGATCAAAGTGACAATATGAATTAAATTACACACTTGCTCTCTTTACAATGTAAGGCATAATACATCCTTGCTCACGGTGACACAGTGAGTCACATTACAAACTCATGCACTGTGACTAAGGAGTCGCGTTATGCATTCACTATAATAGTGAGTCACATTACATACTCACTCACTGTGACAGTGTGAAACACATTACATTCTCGCTTTCTGTGGCACTGTGAGCCACATTACACACTCACTAAATGTGACATGTGAGTGAATTTGCACAATTGCTCACGGTAACACTATGAGCAAAAAGTCGCTCACATGTCACATTCAGCAAGTGAGTAATGTGACTCAGAGTGACACAGAGAGTGAGAGTGTAATGTGTTTCAGACTGGCACAGTGAGTGAGTGTGTAATGTGTACTAATGTGGTCACAGTGATCGAGTGTGTAATGTCACTCACACTGTCATACTGACTGGCTGCATAATATCACACACACTGCTGAAATGAGCGAGCGAGTAATGGGGCTCCCACAGTCACAATCAGTGTATGATTTGGCTCACACTGTAACAGTGAGCAATTGTGTAATATTTCTCACACTGTCACAGTGAGCATGTGTATAATGTTGTTCATGCTGTTTACATGAGCGATTGTATAAGTGAGTGTGTAATGTGACTCAGTGTCACAGTGAGCGAGTGTGTAATATGGCTCAAACTATGACATTTAATGAGTGTGTAATGTGGCTCACACTGTTATACTGAATGCGTAATGTGACTCATTATGTCACAGTGAACGAGTGTGTAATATGACTCACAGTGTCACAGTACCTGAGTGTGTAATGTGACTCATACTGTAAAATGAGCAACTGTGTAATGTAATATCACACACTGCGATAGTGAGCGAGTGTGTAATGTGGCTCACACTGTCACACGCAACAAGTGTGTAATGTGACACACACTGTCACAGACAGCGAGTTTGTAATGTTTCTCACACTGTCACAGTGAGCATGTGTGTAATATTGTTCACTCTGCCACCACAAGCAATTATGTTAGATGGCTCACATGTCACATACAGCAAGTGTGTAATGTTTCTCAAACAATGACATTTAGTGAGTGTGTAATGTAGCTCACACTGTTATAGTGAATGTGTAATGTGACTCATTATGTCACAGTGAATGATGGTATAATGTGGCTCACAGTGTTACTGTGAGTGAGTGTGTCACACAGTCACATTGAGTGAGTGTGTAACATGACTCGCACTGTTACAGTGACAGACTGTAATGTAGTTCACACTATCACAGAAAGCGAGTGTGTAAAGAGGCTCACACTATTGCAGTGATTGAGGGTTTAATGTAGCTCACACTATCACAGTGAACGAGTGTGTAATTTTGCTTGCACTGTCACATTTGTCGAGTGTGTAATGTGTCTCACGCAGTAACAGTGAGTGTGTGTGTAATGTGGCTCACACTGTCACAGTGAGAGAAAGTGAAATGCATCTTATAGTGTCACGGTGCTCAAGTGTGTAATGTGACTCGCAGTCATAGTGAGCAAGTGTGTTATGTGACTCACAGTGTCAACATGAGCGAGTGTGGAATGTAGCACACATTGACATGGTGAGTGATTGTGTAATGTGACTCACAATGTTCAAGTGAGTAAATGTGTAATATGCCTCACATTGTCAAAGTGAATATGTGTGTAATGTGAATCTAACTGTGTAAATGAGTGAGTGCGTAATTTGACTTACACATTCAGTGCTTGAGTGTGTAATGTGACTAACGCTGTCACAATGAAAGTGTGATTGTGCCTCACACTGTCACAGTGATCGTGTGAGTAATGTGACTCACAGTGTCACTGTGAATGAGTGTGTAAGGTGGCTCGCACAATGAAATTTAGCGAGTATGTAATGTGAGTCACACTGTCACAGTGAGAGAGTGTGTAATGTGAGACACTGTCACAGGGAGCGAATGTGTATTGTGGCTCACACTGTCACAGTGAGAGAGTGTGTAATGTGAGACACACTGTCACAGTGAGAGAGTGTGTATTGTGGCTCACACTGTCACAGTGAGAGAGTGTGTAATGTGAGACACACTGTCACAGTGAGAGAGTGTGTATTGTGGCTCACACTGTCACAGTGAGAGAGTGTGTAATGTGGTTCACACTGTCATCATGATGGAGTGTGAAAAGGGGCTCACACTGTCACATTCAAAGAGAGTGTAATATGGTTCACACTGTCACAGTTAGCAAGTGTGTAATGTGACTCACAATGTTACAGTGAGTGAGTGAGTGTGTAATATGGCTGACAGTGTAACAAGGAGTGAGTGTGTAATGTAACTCACACTGCCAAAGTGAGTGAGCGTGTAATTTGGCTCACACTGTAACAGTGAGCGAGTGTGAAATGTGACTCACAATGTCACAACTAGTGTGTGTGTAATATAGCTGACAGTATCATGGGGAGCGAGTGTGTGATGTGACTCACACTGTAACAGTGAGAGAGTGTGCAATGTAACTCACACTGCCAAAGTGAGTGAGTATGTAATGTGGCTCACATTGTAACAGTGACCAAGTGTGAAATGCATCTCACAGTGTAACAGTGATCAAGTGTGTAATGTGATTAACACTGTCACAACGAGAGTGCGTATTGTGTCTCACACTGTCACAGTGATCGGGTATGTAATATCACTCACGTAGCCAAAGAGAGTGAGTCTATAATGTGACTCACATTGTCACAATGAGCGAATTTGTAATATGGTGCACCCTGTCACAATCAGCGAGTGTGTTAAGTGGCTCACATTTCACATTAGCCTAGTGTGCAATGTGACTCACAGTGTCACAGAGACGGAGAGTGTGTAATATGTCTCATGCTGTCACACTGATCGATTGTGTAACGCGTCTCAGTGTAACGGTGATCGAGTCCATAATGCAACTAACACATTCAAAGTGATCAGGTGTGTAATATCTCTCACACGGCCATATTATGGAGCCAATCATGGTGAGTGAGAGTGTGATGTGACTCACAATGTCACAGTGAGCCAATGCGTAATGTAACTTACACTGTCACATTGAGCGAGTGTGTAATGTGACTCACACCATCACTGTGAGCGAGTGTGTAATGTAACTAATACTGTCACAGTAATGGGGAGTATAATATAACTTGTGCTGCTATGGTGAGCGAGTGTGTAATGTGGCTCACAGTGTTACAGTAATCAAGTGCATAATGTGACCAACACTGTCACAGTGAGAGTGTGTGTAATGTAACACACACTGTCACCGCGATCGGGTGAGTAATATCACACGCACTGTCACAGTGATCGAGCATGTAATGTAACTCACACTGTCACAGTGAACAAGTGTGTAATGTGACTCACACTGTCACGGTGATCGAGCATGTAATGTTACTCACACTGTCACAGTGAACAAGTGTGTAATGTGACTCACACTGTCACAGTGATCGAGCATGTAATGTTACTCACACTGTCACAGTGAACAAGTGTGTAATGTGACTCACACTGTCACAGTGATCGAGCATGTAATGTTACTCACACTGTCACAGTGAACAAGTGTGTAATGTGACTCACACTGTCACAGTGATCGAGTATGTAATGTTACTCACACTGTCACAGTGAGCAAGTGTGTAATGTGACTCACTGTCACAGTGATCGAGTATGTAATGTTACTCACACTGTCACAGTGAACAAGTGTGTAATGTTACTCACACTGTCACAGTGAGCGAATGTGTAATGTCACTCAGTGTCACAGTGGTTGGGTGTGCAATATCACTCACACTGCCATAGTGAGTGTGTAATGTGACTCACACTGTCACAGTGAGCAAGTTTGTAATAGAACATAGAACAGTACAGCACAGTACAAACCCTTTGGCCTACAATGTTGCGCCAAATTTATACCTGAAACCTAAGGTCTATCTAACCTCCACCGCTACCTTATACTATCATCCATTCGCCTATCTAACAGCTACTTAAATGCTCCCAATGATGCCGACTCACCTCCCGCTCCAGCAATGCATTCCACTTCCCGACCACTCTCTGAGTAAAGAACCTATCTCTGACACCTCCCTGTATCTACCTCCACTCACTTTAAAAATATGCCCCCTCATAATAGCTACCTCCACCAGAGGAAAAAAGTCTCTGGCTCTCCAGTCTACCTATACTTCTGGTCATTTTGTACACCTCTATCACGTCACCCCTAATCCTTTGTCGTTCTAAAGAGAAAATTTACTCTAAATGTGACTAAAAGAGTCACAGTCATCAATTGCGAAATGCACCTCAGAATGTCACAGTGATCGAGCGTGTAATGAGGCTCACACTGCTAAAGTGAGCAAGTCTGTAATGTGGCTCACACTGTCACTGTGACCGATTGTGCAATTTGAAATTACACGTCTTCGTGAGCGAATGTGTAATTTGACACACACATTCACAGTGAGCAAGTGTGTAATGTGCCTCACACTGTCACAGTGATTGAGTGTGCATGGCCAATCCACCTAGCCTGCACATCTTTGGACTGTGGGAGAAAACCAGAGCACCCGGAGGAAACCCACACAGACACGGGGAGAACGTGCAAACTCCGCACAGACCATTGCCCGAGGGTGAAATTGAACCCTGGTCTCTGACGCTGTGAGGTTGTAGTGCTAACCACTGAGCCATCGTGCCACCATAAAATGTGACTGTCACTGTCATAGTGAGCTAGTGTGTAATGTGGCTCACACTGTCACGTTGAGCGAGCGTATTATAGCTCACACTATCATAGTGAGCGAGAGTGTAATGTGGCTGTCTCCAATACAGTTAGAGTTGTGCGCAATAGTGCCCACACTATCACCCTCAGGGCAGTTTTGATTACCATCGTCAGAACACCATAGTGTGATGGTGTATAATGTTCCACATTTCCATGCTATGCAATTTTATAATGAGGATCACAATATCCCAATGGGATCCTCTGTAATAACACAGTATCATATGCATTGGCACAACTGGTCAATATTTTCTACTCAACCAGTTCAGAAAAATGATATAAGACACCTCTGGGCCTCCTGCATTGGAAATGGTTTTACTCTGTCTTCAGATGGAAACAACTTCAGAAACTGCCATTCCCCACTGCAAAATATTACAGCAACTTTGGGAGATCCTCTAGACACAGATTGGAGATAAGGGCTCAGGAGCAAAATGCTGGAGCTGTCAAAATATAATTCAGGATTCCAAACAACCTCAGGAAAGACTGTTAATGTGCAGCATATTTCCTAAATGCAACGTGAACTCAGAGGTTGTGTTAAGAAGGGACCATGGAGGTGGGAAGACTGAAACAGGAAAATCTAAAGCAATGACCAGGTGGCACCAAGCTTTTATTTTGGCCTGACCTAGCTGACTTCAAGGTGTTGAAATCTCTATTCTCAATAGGGATGAGAATGTGAATGCTATGTATCATCTTCAACTCACAGAGCGTCCTGATGTGTCGGTTCTCCTTCAACCTGCTTGAAGTTCTGGCCTAGTACCATAGCGATTCACTGCCAGTCTCACTGCTAGCATGTCGAGACCATCAAGAACATACAATCAATGCCACCTTGCCAACATCAACTATGTCTTGGGAGCAACTAACGTTACTACCACAAGGAAGAGTGGCTGGGAGAATATAGCAAAGTGTTTCAAACCGATCGAACGTACAGAGGGCCCAATATACTTCGAAGCTGAGAAAAAGATTAGTGTGCCTTCATTTAAGAATGAGACATTTCTCTTTCAAAAGAGGGATGAGGAAAATTTGTTTCTCTCAGCAGGTTTTTAAAGAGCAGAATTCCCCTCCCTGGTAGTTATTGTAGGTGTAGGTATTCAAATTATTCCAGATTGTGTAGAACAGATTTTTGATGGATGGACAAGGTTATGGAGGGTGGGCAGGAAAGTGGCTCTGTGGCACAATCAGCCAAGATCTTATTCAATGGCAGCATAGTTTCAAGGGGTCCCACTCATGCTCCTAAGTCCTGCATTTTCATAAAAGCAGGGACCCCAAGGAATCTGATTTTACACGGTATAGAGCTGGATGAACACAGCAAGCCAGGCAGCATCAGAGGAGCAGGAAGTCTGACGTTTTGGGCCGAGAGAGCATCTGCAGTTCCTGCTCATCCTGAGGAATCTGTCTGTAACAACAAACAATTACCATGGCAACAGAGGTTCAGGAGACTTTAACATTTCTCCACATAGACAGACATAGCCTGAGAATGTCAACTGCAGTGGTGACTGCAGCATCAGATTGCCAGGCAAGTGACATCCGGGGAACTAGGGTATGAACAGGCAGCTTTAGTTGAAGCGCTGTCATGGGCTGGTTGACTTCATTCTGTGCTGTAATATATCCAACATTCGAGGTGGGCGACCATTGATGGATTGCAAGTGAGAGACCGAAGATGGGGACTGGATGCAAGGAAACTGATTGCAGAATGTGCTAGCTGTGGCACCCTAGATTGTGTTAACTGTCTTGTAACTCACTCGTCGTGATCTATTATTGCATATTAGTTGCAAAATCAAAATGTTAGCACTGAATGCAGGGAAATTAATAGCAGTCTAGAACCCTGTGGAGTGACAGTGCCTAATGAACAGCCTAAAACCACCAATGCAGAAAGCCTCTTTTCCACCCTTCTCCTTGCTGGCTCGAGTCATTTATGTACAGCAGGTAAATTTAAATCAATTCTTAATTCAAATTAAATCTGAATTTTAAAAGCTCTGTATTAATAGGGTTTTAGTCAGCATCTTTTAACTTGTTCCCTTAATTACATTACTTGTCCAATGTCATTAGAGATATCTGAGGAAAGCCATCTAATTATGCCCGCATAAACAGGGACTGTCTTTAGGTTATGCCAAAAAATCTCACTTGTCGGTTAATACTTAAGAGCAGTCAATGATAATGAGCTGATTTCTTCCACTTATAATTAACTACAAGCAGAATGAAGCTGGAAAGGACGTAGTTTGATGTATCAGTCTTGGTGATGCAAATTAAATGGTTTAAGGAGAGTTCCCTGCTGGGACCAGCGCTAAAGAGAGAGACTGCACAAAATTCTTTACATGTCACTCTGGGGTTCTGTTTACAAATTGTACAAGCAGACTCACTAAGTACACCACATCGTGGCACACTCTTAGAGGAGCCGTTATCGCCCCACTGAGGACAATTCTCAGTGACACTGGTGTTACCTTATTGCACGCTGGACTGAGTCGTGAGGTTGCTTCACCGTGCCTTCCCCCACCCCACCCCCATATTGTCATCTTATTTGTTTTCACATCAGCTCTCCATCCTCAGTGTCAGCTCTTCATGTTCCTTTGTGGCAACACAATGGATTAAACATTCCATGCGTGAGATTTGAAGACAGAATCTACACACCAATGCAGCGCCAAAGGAGTGGTAAGGTGTCAGTGTCGCTTCTGTGCACGGGGCTCCCAGAGTTTAAAGTTTTGAAGGTAGACCGAGCAGTTCTACCAAACACCATAGCTCTACCTGTTCAGCATAGCAGGAGGTGGTGTCCTACACAAGAGCTGCCATCTGCCTCTGCATGTTAAAGATCAGCACCAAGATTTCCCTCATTGTTGATGAGTTCCCTCATCATAGAGGCATACAAGGTGGAATCAGACCCTTCGGTCCAACCAGTCCATACTGACCATAATCCCGAACCAAACTTGTCCCACGTGCCTGCACTTGGCCCATATCCTTCCAAACATTTCTATTTCATTTACTTATCCAAATATCTTAAATGTTCTAACTGTACCCACACACATCACTTCCTCTGGAAGTTCATTGCACATACAAACCACTCTGTTTAAAAAATAAATTGCCCCTCATGTCTCTTTGAAATCTTTCTTCTCTCACCTTAAAAACAGTGTTGGCTCAGTGGTTAGCACTGCTGCCTCACAGCGCCAGGGACCCAGATTCAATTCCACCCTTGGGCAACAGTCTGAAGTTTGCACATTCTCCCCGTGTCTGTGTGGGTTTCCTCCCACAGTACAAAGGTGTGCAGGCTAGGTGGATTGGCCATGCTAAATTACCCGTAGTGTTCAGGGATATGTAGCTTAGACGCATTAGTCATGGAAATGCAGGGATAGGGTAGGGGGTCGGTCTGGATGGGATGCTCTTTGGAGGGTTGGTGTGGATTAGTTGGGAATGGCCTGTTTCCATGCTGTGGAAATTCTATAAAAAGATTATGTATGCCCCTTAGTCTTAAAATCAGCCACCCTAGGGGGAAGGCATCTGCAATTCACCTTATCTATGCCCCTCACGGTTTTATAAACCTCTGTAAAGGTCAACCCTCAACATCCTATGTTCCAAAGAAAAACTTCCCAGACTATCCAGCCTACTGATGTAGACTATGAAAATTTAAGGCGGTCCATGGCTATAAATGATAGAAGCTTTGTCACGATGTGTGTGTCACCCCAGCCTCTGAGGCAAAATCTTTGGGCCTCAGTCCCACTCTTGAATTAGGTAGCACGATGAAACAGGTCGCGAAGAAGGGTGTAAATCTTTCCAACACACACCAACGACAGGTAGCAAGAGTCAACCACATTGATGTGGGTCTGGAGTCACATGTAGACCAGACCAGATAGGGATGGCAGAATTCCTTCCCTGAAGGGCATTAGTGAGCCAGATGAGATTTTATGACAATTGACAGTGATTATGTGGTCACCATTAAAATAGCTTTTCACTGAATTCATATTTTAACCATCTGCCTTGGTCAGGTCTGATCCTGTGTCCAGAGCTATTAGCTTGGCATTCCTGGATTGTTAATTTAATGGCATTATCCATATGCCACACCCTTCAACATTCACATCATAATGCATGTAGGCTACAGGACCTCAGACTCCCCGAGTGAATGACAGTTCACACACTGTGTGTAGATCACCACACTTACCCCAGGAGCCTCAGTTCAGTCAGTAGATTTCGTGTTGGCTGATCTTCTAAAGTTGTGAGTTCAAATTCCACAACAGAGACTCAATGTCTCATCACTGAGGGACAGTTTGAGGTCACTTCTTTTCTGTGAGACATTTTCTGACATCTTGTTTTCTACCTTTCAGATAAGTTGTGCAGGTTTTGTAAAAGAATGAATTCTCCTGTTGTCCCAGTTGACACTTATTCCCACCCAACACTCGGAAAGAAATGATCTGGTCCTTTAGTCCAATCTTGTTTGTGGGATCTTGCTGTGTGGAAATTAGCCAAAACTCACTTTGGAAGTTCTTCATTGGTAGCAAAGCCCTTTGGGATATCCTTAAGTTGTGAAAGGTGATAAAAATGCAATTCTTTTTATTCTCTTTTTGTACATGAATGAAGCTCTGTGGGACTTGGTGGGTTGGAAGGAATTATATCATTGTACCTCTGAGACTATTTAAGAATGCTGACAGTGACTGTAGTTAAGGGAGAATATAATAAAGTGAGAACACATTTATGTTATTAGAAATTCCAGTGACACACAGCAGCCTAGGACTATTTAGCTTACTGACACACTTACTGAGGTGATGATATGATATCTGGCATCGGTTGACTGGGAAAAGACACAGAAGGAATCAAAAGAAATCCGAATTTTTTTTTGTTTCAACAGTGGCCAGTATCTGCACACCATCTGAGAAATACTCACATGTATGGCTCCAAGAAATTAATGGGTTATTACAGAGTCCGTCAGCTGCCAAACAACTGCAGCCTAAGCAGGTACACTGTGTGCCTGAGAACTGCATTCAATTAAATACTTCAAGCTCGAATATTTAGATGTTATCAGGTTAAATAGGATTTATACTCTGCATTTTTTTTTGCCCTTTATTCCACATCCTTCCTTACTTCCTCTTGTGTGACTGTGCTGTGTCCCTCATCACACTTTGTCTGCCAGCAATTCACTCAAGTTAAATTCACTGAGGAACAGTTGGGTGATGTGGTAAAATGGATGTTGGGAGTTTGAATGTGAGTCAGGTTTTCATGCTCATTGGCTGAGAGTAAATAAACGAGGAATAAAGTGATGGGCAATTAGGTATGGCATAAAATGCTGGTTGAACCTACAAAGACCACATTCCAGAAGTGAGTTGAATAAAAGGTTCATGATGACCTCAATTGCACAAAGTCCACGCTGTTTCCTGTCTTGCTGTAACTCTTCTCATCTGGTCTCCCAGCTCGCTGCCCCTCTGTTTAACCCTCCAATTTATTGGGAACAGCCTTCAATATAACATTCACCTTCTACCACAGCATTAGTGGCAGACCTTTCACAGCCTCAATCCTAGGAAATTTCTCCTAAACCCTTCCAAATTTACCCCACGTTTTCTGTTTTAAACCTTCTCACAGCCCTACATTTGATAAGATTCGTCTTGAGAGAGAGATGAAGGTAGAAGAGCCCTCCTTGCATGAGATCTCCTATTCATAATTTTCAAAAATATATTCATTCTTGGATGAGTTGACTGGGCCATCACTTATTGTCCATCCCTAAGTTCCCTGAGAAAATGGTGTTGAGCCTTCTTAATAAACTGCTGTAGTCCATTTACTGTAGGTAGACCCACAACGCAGCTAAGAAAAGGATTTTGACTGAGTGACAGTGAAGGAATAGAGGGAGAACTAGCCATCTGGATACAGAACTGACTTGAAGTTAGAAGACAGATGGTGGTGGTGGTGGGTTGCTTTTCAGCCTATGGCCTGTGACCAGTAGTGTGCCACAAAGACTGATGCTGGGTCCACTGCTTTTCTCAATTTATATTCATGATTTGGATGTAAACATAGGAGGTATGGTTAGTAATTTTACTGATGACAGCAAAATTGGAGGTGCAGTGGAAAGTGAAGAAGGTTACTTCAGGGTACAACAGGATCTTGAAAAGACGGGCCAAAAAGGCTGAAGAGTGGCAGATGGAGATTAACTTAGATAATTGTGAGGTGCTGCATTTTGGAAAGGCAAATCAGGGCAGGACTTATACATTTAATAGTAACATCCTCAGGAGTGTTGCTGAACAAAGAGACATTGGAGTGCGGGTTCATAGTTCCTTGAAAATGGAATCACAGGTAGACAGGATGATGAAGAAAACATTTCGTACGTCTGCCTTTATTGATCAGTGCTTTGAGTATTGGAGATGGGAAGTCATGTTGCAGCCGTACCAGATATTGGTTAGGTCACTATTGGAATATTGCCTGCAATTCTCGTCTGCCTACTATAGGAAGGATATTGTAAAACTTGAAAAGTTTCTGACAAGATTTACAAGGATGTTGCCGGGGTTGAGGGTTTGAGCTACAGGGAGAGGCTGAATAGACCCGGGCTACTTTCCCTGGAGGGTCGGAGGCTGAGGGGTGACCTTAAAGAGGTTTACAAAATCACAAGGGCCATTGAAAAGGTGAATAGCCAAGGTCTTTTCCCCAGGGTGGGGAGTCCAAAACTAGAGGGCATAGGTTTAAGGTGGGAGGGAAAGATTTACAAGGGACCTAAGGGGAAATGTTTTCATACAGAGGGTGGCATCTGTGGAACAAGCTGCCAGAGAAAGTGGTGGAGGCAGGTACAATTACAACTTTGAAAAGGCATCTGGATGGGTATATAAACAGGAAGGGTTTAGAGAGATATGGGCCAAGTGCTGGCAAATGGCAATAGATCTATTAAGGATATCTGATTGGCATGGAAGAGTTAGACTGAAGGGTCTGTTTCTGTGCTGCATACCTCTATGGCTAAGGAACAATATTCATTATTCATTCCTGGCACATGGGCATCGCTAGCCAGGCTAACACTTATTGCCCATCCCTAGTTGCCCTTTGAGATGGTTTTGGTGTGCTGCCTTCCATGTACACAGATCCTTGAAAGTTGCCACCCAGGTTGACAGGGCTGTTAAGAAGGCATACAGTGTTTTAGCTTTTATAAATAGAGGGATTGAGTTCCGGAACCAAGAGGTTATGCTGCAGCTGTACAAAAGTCTGGTGCGGCCGCACTTGGAGTATTGTGTACAGTTCTGGTCACCGCATTATAAGAAGGATGTGGAAGCTTTGGAAAGGGTGCAGAGGAGATTTACTAGGATGTTGCCTGGTATGGAGGGAAGGTCTTACGAGGAAAGGCTGAGGGACTTGAGGCTGTTTTCATTAGAGAGAAGAAGGTTGAAAGGTGACTTAATTGAAACATATAAAATAATCAGAGGGTTAAATAGGGGGCATAGGGAGAGCCTTTTTCCTAGGATGGTGACGGCGAACATGAGGGGGCATAGCTTTAAATTGAGGGGTGAAAGATATAGGATAGATGTCAGAGGTAGTTTCTTTACTCAGAGAGTAGGAAGGGAATGGAACGCTTTGCCTGCAACGGTAGTAGATTCGCCAACTTTAGGCACATTTAAGTCGTCATTGGATAAGCATAAGGACGTACATGGAATAGTGTAGGTTAGATGGGCTTGAGATCGGTATGACAGGTCGGCACAACATCGAGGACTGAAGGGCCTGTACTGTGCTGTAATGTTCTATGTTCTATGTTCTTGAACTGCTGCAGTCCATGAGCGTAGGTAGACCTATAATTCCATTAGGGAGTGAATTCCAGAATTATGGCCCAGTAACACTGATAGAATAGTGATATATTTCCACTTCTGTGTGTTGAGCTTGCAGGTGGTGATTTTTTACATGTAGCTGCTGCCCTTGCCTTACTCGGTGGCAGAAGTCATAGGTTTGAAAAGTGCTAGTGAAGGAGCTACTTTTAAATTTAAAGATGCTACCCAAATGCAAGTTGTTGTTGCTTTATGCTTGTCACCAATAAGTTAAATGACGAACACTGAGGTCAGACATAGGTAAGTATAGACAGCTTAGAAGATTAAGGGGTTAGAGGAAGTCACAAAAACAGTGAGCTGGATTTGTTAGTAAGAGAGAATTTTCAAGCCAAGGTGCTTCTTGACCTGGTGTCACTGCAAGTTAGCCAGCAGGAGATAGGGGACACAGGTGGTAGTGTCTTGGATGACCACAAGGTTAATACATGGTAGAAAATGGCCGATGAGTCATGAATGTATTAGGATCACCGACTCTGAGGAGACAGAAGCATGAGAGAGAATTCCAGAGGGTGCTGAGAAGGAGAGCTCAAGTCAAGCAATGTTGTGGAGTTAGAAAAAAGTCCCTGTGAAGGTTTAGCGATGAACTCAGAAACAAGTTCCAGAGTCAATGGCATCAGGTTTGCAAACTTTTGGATTTCATCTCAGATTAAACAGAGCATAGAACATTACAGCGCAGTACAAGCCCTTCGGCCCTCAATATTGCATCGACCTGTGAAACCAATCTGAAACCCATCTAACCTACACTATTCCATTATCACCCATATGTTTATCTAATTGCCGTTTAAATGCCCTTAAAGTTGGCGAGTCTACTACTGTTGCAGGCAGGGCATTCCACGCCCTTACCACTCTCTGAGTAAAGAACCTACCTCTGACAGCTGTCCTATATCTATGACCCATTAATTTAAAGTTACGTCCCCTCCTGCTAGCCATCACTGTCAGAGGAAAAAGGCTCTCACTGTCCACCCTATCTAATCCTCTGGTCATCTCGTATGTCTCTATCAAGTCACCTCTTCACCTTCTCTCTAACGAAAACAGCCTCAAGTCCTTCAGCCTTTCCTCATAAGACCTTCCCTCTATACCAGGCACCATCCTGATTAATCTCCTCTGCACCCTTTCCAAAGCTTTCACATCCTTCTTATAATGCGGTGACTAGAACTGTACACAATACTCCAAGTGCGGCTGCACCAGAGTGTTGTACAGCTGTAACATGACCTCATGGCTCCGAAGCTCAATCCCTCAACCAATAAAACCTAACACACCGTACGCCTTCTTAACAATCCTATACCAGGGAGATGAATTGGGGTAGGTAGCTCGGAAACAGAATTGCATTGGTGGCAGAAAACAATAGTCGCAATTTTCCCAATATGTAATTGGAGGAAATTTCTGCTCTTCCTAGGTTGGATGGTGGTCAAGCAGCATGATAATTTAGCAACAGTGAAAGAGTTGAGAAAGGTGGAGGTGAGACAGTGAAAATTAAGTCTGTTTTCAGATTATGTTATTGTGCATCTCGCTCAGACAATTTCCTCTCTATCCCTTGGCCTGGACCCCATTTGAGATCAGCTAACCCACAGTCACCAGATCACGTCAGGTTTGCTCTTTATGAATCATATTGCCTCAGTGATTACTATGTCTCCAGATCAATGCCATCAGTGAGGCGCAATGGAAGTGCAGCAGATATTCATTATATCCTTGCAATTTGTTTCAGAGTTCTTTAAATAAATGATGTTTGATCCTAATCTAATATCATAAAGACAACAAAAACCTTGTTAACCCATTTCTTAGATGATAAGGTGTGGGGCTGGATGAACACAGCAGGCCAAACAGCATCACAGGAGTAGGAAGGCTGATGTTTCGGGCCTAGACCCTTGTTCAGAAGATTTTGACCTATGCATGAGTTTGATAATGTGCTTTGCATCCAACTGTTGAGTGCAGAAGCAGTGTCTATAAACCATGAATGTAAAACACCATCAGTTCCCATTATTCTGTCACTTTGCATCCTCACAAACCAATCACTTTGCTCTTGATAAGTATGTCCTAATTCTTGCAGAACTGTTAGAGAGTTTAGGACTTGGGACTCGCGATCCAGGCCGCCGAGTTGGAAGTTTCGACAACTGTGATTTTGCTACTGACTTGAGCATTAGGGACATAACTCCTGAACATCTCAAACTAAACGTGAGCTTAACTCTAAGCTCAATCTCTGGTGCAATGAGTCTTCCACAATGTAGGATGTGCTCCCCTTGTTGGACATTTCAGCAATACTGGCAGTGAGACAGCTGTGGTAAGGGCCCAGGCATCACAGAATCCTTTCAGAGTGGATGCAGATTATTTGGCCCATTGAATCTACACCAGCCCTTCAAACAGGATCCTACCCCCACCCCTACCCCAAACCTGTAACCCTGAATTTCCTGTGGCTAACCCAACCAGCCTGGACACTACGAGCAACTTAACATGGCCGATCCACCTAACCTGCACATCTTTGGACTGTGGGAGGAAACCAGAGCACCCAGAGGAAACCCACACAGACTCAGGGAGAATGTGCAAACCACACAGACAGTCGCCTGAGGGTGGAAGTGAAACTAGCTCCCTGGTGATGTGAGGCAGCAGTACTAACCACCTGAGCCACCGTGCCATCCTGGTTAGTGCTCTGGTGATAGCCCAGATGATGTGACTGGAGTGGTAATCCAGAGACCCAGTCTAATGCTCCAGGTAGCATAGGTTCAAATCTCACCGCTAGAAGCTGAATGATGGCACCACAGGAGCGGCATGGTGGCTCAGTGGCTAGCCCTGCTGCCTCACAGCACCAGGGGCCTGTGTTCAATTCTAGCCTCGGGCGACTGTCTGTCTGGAGTTTGCACATTCTCCCCGTGTCTGCATGGGTTTCCTCCGGGTGCTCCGGTTTCCTCCCACAGTCCAAAGATATGCAGGGCAGGTGGATTGGCCATGCTAAATTGCCCGTAGTGCTCAGGGATTAGATGGGTTATGCTGGATGAGTCGAGGTGGAATGCCTTGAGGGTCGGTGTGGACTTGTTGGGCCGAAGGGCCTGGTTCCACATTGTAGGGATTCTGTGATGAATTTAAGTTCAATCAATTAAGAATCTGGAGTTGAAAGCCAAGCTCAGTAATGATGACTATCATCAATTGAAACCCATCTGATTCAGTATTGCCCTTTAGGAAATCTGTCAACCTGACCAGGTCTGTCCTACATGTGACCTCAGATCCAAAGAAATATGGATGATTTTTAAATGGCCTATTGAGCCATCTTGCCCTAAGATTTCAGTTCAAGGGCAATTAGAGATGGTAAACAAATGCCAATGATATCTACATCTATAAAAATAAGAATTAGATTACACAAGGTTCAATCTTGTAAAACTGAATATTGTGAGCTAATGTGCCAAAGCTCAGAAATGCAATGTCTGCTGAACACTCTTATCCAGGAACCTGGTAATTCCTAACAAACGGTTGATGAGAAATGAGCTGGAACCTGCTTGGATAAGAATCCCCCAGAGCCATTGGTGACAGGGCTTTCAACTGGGTCTGACCCATCTCCCAATTTTATGCCCTCACCCTTCCTCTTTCCTCCCGCAACAGTGATAGGGTTCCCCTTGTCCTTACCCACCATCCCACCAGCATCCACATCAAGAAGATCATCAGACGCCACTTCCACCACCCCCAGCAAGATGCCACCAGCAAACACATATTCCGCTCCCCACCCCCTCCCCGGTCTGCCTTCTGCAGTGACCGTTCGCTCCAGGACACCCTGCTCCACACTTCCTTCAGCCCCAACACCAGATGAAGCACTTCCCAGAATCTAGTCTACTGCATTCACTGCTCACAATGTGGTCTCCTCTACACTGGGGAAATGAAGTGTAAGCTTGGCGACTGCTTTGCAGAACACTTCTGCTCACGTTATAGACTCTGAGCTACCTGTTGCCTGCCACTTCAATGTACCACCCTGTCCCCTGGCCAACATCTCTGTCTTTGGCTTGCTATAGTGTTCCAGTGATGTTCAGCATGAGCTAGAAGAACATCACCTCATTTTCCACTTGGGGACCCTGCAGCCCTTCAAAATCAAGTTCAGTCATTTTAGGGCCTATAGTCAGCCATGTCCCTGGCCCCTACTCCACACACTAGGCCTTGCTATCATACAGCCTGTCATTACACACTACCTATCATTAGTCACTTAGAGTGTCCAATAACAGCTATTCACCCTCCTAGCCAGATCGTTATCAACTCCTTTGTCTATCCAACTGCTCTTCTCTCTCTTTGAGCTCTATCCTATTGTTTACTCCCTACCCCATTCCCCCTTCCTATTGTCAGCATATGAACCAATGTTTTCCCAACTACCATCAGTTCTTAGGAAGGGTCACTTGACCCAAAATGTCAACTTTGAATTTTTTCTTCACAGATGCTGCCAGACTCTGCTGTGCTTTTCCAGCAACTACTGTTTTTGCTCCTAATTTACAACATCCGCAGCTCTTTCGGTTTTTAGCATGGGATATTGGATACATTACCAAGTAAAACTCTAAAATCATGAAACCCACACCCTAGACACAGTGCAAACCCAGCAGCCGAGTGCTAATGACATTAGCCTGATGTAAAAGGTGACGGTTATCCTGGATAGATATACCTCTAACAACGTACCCACCAAACAAAGGAGGACCCTGTCAGAAAGACACTGGGTCCTGCCACACAAAGAAACTAACAGTAGCAAGCCATCCAACTGATTGACACTGTTTCAAACTATTAAGTGAATCTCCCTGACTGGCCAGAACTGTAGAAAGTTCCTGAAAACCACCTATAAATGTATCAAAACAGGGTCAAGAGGGAACCAGTCTGCTCTTGCCCTTCCCCATCCAGAACATGAGCTCTGTACCTTCCTGTTTGAATCCTTTTGAAACGGTGGATGACTTGTTTTCACTCTTGTTCAGTGGGGTCTGACATGGTGCTTAGTCTGATGCATGACCTGCAGACTGTGTCACATGCAGGGCAGCTGGTGTTTGTAGGTTTGGTAGATGGACTTTTTGGAGGGTTGCATGCTCCCTCCGATATCTTGACTTCACCTCTACATTCCCGATAAACTCTGTCCGATGTGTATGGTGCCTCCCCAAGCCAACCTTCTCAATTTTGCTGAGTCATTATATCACATCTGTCAGCAGGAATGTTTATCCTGTTCCAGAAAGCTATAAGGGCAGGTCTATAGAACATAGAACATAGAACAATACAACGCAGGACAGGCCCTTCGGCCCTCGCTGTTGCACCGACCTGTGAACTAATCTAAGCCCATCCCCCTGCACTATCCCATCATTATCCATATGCTTATCCAAGGACTGTTTAAATGCCCCTAATGTGGCTGAGTTAACTACATTGGCAGGCAGGGTGTTCCATGCCCTTACCACTCTCTGAGTAAAGAATCTGCCTCTGACATCTGTCTTAAATCTATCACCCCTCAGTTTGTGGCTATGCCCCCTAAGCTGATGTCATCATCCTTGGAAAAAGACTCTCACTGTCCACCCTATCTAATCCTGTAATCATCTTGTATGTCTCTATTAAATCCCCTCTTAGCCTTCTTCTCTCCAATGAGAACAGACCCAAGTCCCTCAGCCTTTCCTCATAGGTCCTGCGCTCCAGACCAGGCAACATCCTCGTAAATCTCCTCTGCGCCTTTTCCAATGCGTCCACATCCTTCCTGTAATGGCGCGACCAGAACTTCACGCAATATTCCAAATGAGGCTGCACTAGCGTTTTGTATAGTTGCAGCATGACATCACGGCTCCGGAGCTCAATCCCTCTACCAATAAAACCTAAAACACTGTGTGCCTTCTTAAACAGCACCATCAACCTGGGTGGCAACTTTCAGGGATCTATGTACATGGACACCAAGATCCCTCTGCACATCCACACTACCAAGAATCTTTCCATTGACCCAGTTTTCTGCCTTCCTATTATTCTTCCCAAAGTGAATCACCTCACGTTTATCCGCATTGAACTCTATTTGCCATCTTTTAGTCTAATTCTGCAGTTTATCCGAGACTCCCTGCAACCTGCAACATTCTTCCACACTGTCCACCATTCCACCGATTTTAGTGTCATTCGCAAACTTACTAACCCATCCACCTATGCCTGCATTCAAGTCATTTATAAAAATGACAAACAACAGTGGACCCAAAACAGATCCTTGAGGCACACCACTCATAACTGGACTCCAGGCTGAATATTTTCCATCAACCACCACTCTTTGCCTTCTTACAGAAAGCCAGTTTAATCCAAACTGCTAAATCTCTGTCAATCCCATGCCTCCGTATTTTCTCCAGAAGCCTACCATGTGGAATCGTGGCGTTCCCATTCCCCTCACAGGATTGTGATGTACGCCGGAATTCCAAGTCGAGCACTTTTTATGAGACAACACATTCTATCCAGTGGAGGGTCTAGGCCCAAAATGTCATCTTTCGTGCTCCTCTGATGCTGCTTGGCCTGCTGTGTTCACCCAGCTCTACACTTTGCCATCCAGTGGAGCTAGTTTGGAGTGATTGGGTCAACTGGGTTGCTCGGATGCTACTATTGACAACTTTCCTTGTCACTGGATTGGGACAATCTTGAGACGGTGGTATTTCTCTGGTGTTTTGAGGTGCCCAATGTTGGTTACTCAAAACTCTGAATGAGTATGAGCAAGACAATCACAACTACCCAGAAAACCATGAGTCTAGTCTCGGGTTTGAAACCCTGGTCTTCAAGAGCTCCTTTCCTCTGTCAGTGAAAGGCTGAGCTCGCATATTAGAGCTGACAATGAACTTTCTCATCTGTGGAGCTGGATGAACACAGCAGGCCAAGCAGCATCAGAGGAGCACAAAAGCTGACGTTTCAGGCCTAGACCATTCATCAGAAAAAGGGATGGGAGAGGATTCTGAAATAAATAGGGAGAGAGGGGGAGGCAGACCGAAGATGAATAGAGGAGAATATTGCTGGAGCGGAGAGTATAGGTGGGGAGGTTGGGAGGGGATAGGTCAGTCCAGGGAGGACGGACAGGTCAAGGAGGCAGGATTGAAGGTAGGAAAGGTCTGGACCCTTCTTCAGAAAGGGGGGAGGGGAAGGGGGCTATGAAATAAATAGAGAGGGGGGGACGGTGAAAGAAGGTAGATGGTGGAGCGGATAGGTGGGAGAGAAGTTGGATAGGTCAAGGAGGTGGGGATGAAGCTAGTAAAGATGAGTGTAGGAGGAATGTGGGCGTGGGGGTTTGTCAGTGAGGGGGGGGGCGGATAGGTGGGACAGAAAATGGAATACATCAAGGCTGCATTCAACTGCGTGTGGCGTCAAGGAGCCCTACCAAAACTGGAATTGATGGGTATCAGGAGTAAAGCTCTCCGCTGTTGGAGTCATATGTGGCACATAGGAGGATGGTCATGATTGTTGGGGGCCAATCATCTCAACTCCAGACCATCTCTGAAGGAGTTCCTCAGGGTAGTGTCCTAGGCCCAACCATCTTCAGCTGCTTCATCAATGACCTTTCCTTCATCAGATACTGAAACATCCCAAGTTCAAATGCAACAAGATCTGGATAATATCTTGGCTTGGGCTGACAAGTGGCAAGTGACATTTGTGCAACACAAATGCCAGGCTGTGACCATCCCCAATAAGATATAATCCCACCACCGCCCCTTGTAAAATTTGTGAGTTAGGGTCACTGGGCGTGAAATGTTAACTCTGATTTCTCTCCACAGTTGCTGCCAGACATGTTGAGCTTTTCCAGCATATTTTGTTTTTGTTTTTGATTTACAGCTATCTCTTTCATGTTCAACGTTCCACTGACAGCTGCTCTCGCCACATCCTGAGATCCACACTCAGTGCCATGCAGCGCCACATGCAGACGCTCGACCTTTCTCTACAACAGCATCACAACATGCTGGCTCAGGGCTGCACCACTCAACAGTTCCACTTCATCGTCTGGCTCATTTGTTGTGCTAACAAGAAACTTTTTCTTTTCCTTTCAGGCATCAAGGCCGACAAGATGCAACAACTCAAAAATACCCATGGCCTTCTGGAACCTTCCTTCTCTCCCCTTCTGTCTGGCTCCATTCATCCTCCAACGCCCACCTCCTGTCGGGTATGCACTGTCCCTCTTAACCTTCCGCTCTCCGATGCTGGACGTTTGGCCCTCGGTTTTTATCCCCCTGCGACCCCACCTTAACAAATTTTGGGCATAACATGACATTGAACTCTTCTTCTGTCGCCTTCTCCTCTTTGGATTTCTTCAGACAGGAGATCTCTCTCTATCTCACAGACCCCTTTGCCCACATCCAACACTCTTCTTGCACCTGGACCCCTTCCTCTGGCTTTTTACATGCATTCGATCTGTTCATTGAGAACTGCCAACATGATATTGGTCACCTCAATGCCTCTGCCCAACCCCCCAACTGCCACCTCAGCCATTCCAACCCACCTACACGTGAACTGACTGCACTCTGTTCTTTCAGATCTAACCCTGACCTTGCAACTCAGCCTGCTGACAACGGTAGTGCTTTTGTAGTCTGGTGTACTGACTTCTACATTGCAGAGGCTGAGCGCCCGATCTCAGATATCTCCTCCTGTCTTCCCTGGACAAGGATTCTGAGGAACAGTCCCTGGATTTGGAATGTTAACTCTGATTTCTCTCTGCAGATGCTGACAGACCTGCTGAGCTTTGCCAGCAATTTCTGTTTTTGTGCATGATCTGCAAGATGCACTGCAGAAATTCGCCAAAAATCCACAGGCAGCACTTTCCAAACCCAAGACCATTGCCATCTAGGAGACCAAGAGCAGCAGATATATGGGAACACCACACCTTCAAGTTCCCCTCCACACTACTCACCTAAGTTGGAAATATAGAACATAGAACATAGAACAGTACAGCACAGAACAGGCCCTTCAGCCCACAATGTTGTGCCGACCATTGATCCTCATGTATGCACCCTCAAATTTCTGTGACCATATACATGTCCAGCAGTCTCTTAAATGACCCCAATGACCTTGCTTCCACAACTGCTGCTGGCAACACATTCCATGCTCTCACAACTCTCTGCGTAAAGAACCTGCCTCTGACATCCCCTCTATACTTTCCACCAACCAGCTTAAAACTATGACCCCTCGTGCTAGCCATTTCTGCCCTGGGAAATAGTCTCTGGCTATCAACTCTATCTATGCCTCTCATTATCTTGTATACCTCAATTAGGTCCCCTCTCCTCCTCCTTTTCTCCAATGAAAAGAGACCGAGCTCAGTCAACCTCTCTTCATAAGATAAGCCCTCCAGTCCAGGCAGCATCCTGGTAAACCTCCTCTGAACCCTCTCCAAAGCATCCACATCTTTCCTATAATAGGGCGACCAGAGCTGGACGCAGTGTTCCAAGTGCGGTCTAACCAAAGTTTTATAGAGCTGCAACAAGATCTCACGGCTCTTAAACTCAATCCCCCTGTTAATGAAAGCCAAAACACCAGATGCTTTCTTAACAACCCTGTCCACTTGGGTGGCCATTTTAAGGGATCTATGTATCTGCACACCAATATCCCTCTGTTCCTCCACGCTGCCAAGAATCCTATCCTTAATCCTGTACTCAGCTTTCAAATTCGACCTTCCAAAATGCATCACCTCGCATTTATCCAGGTTGCACTCCATCTGCCACCTCTCAGCCCATCTCTGCATCCTGTCAATGTCCCGCTGCAGCCTACAACAGCCCTCTACACTGTCAACGACACCTCCGACCTTTGTGTCGTCTGCAAACTTGCTGACCCATCCTTCAATCCCCTCGTCCAAGTCATTAATAAAAATTACAAACAGTAGAGGCCCAAGGACAGAGCCCTGTGGAACTCCACTCACCACTGACTTCCAGGCAGAATATTTTCCTTCTACTACCACTCGCTGTCTTCTGTTGGCCAGCCAATTCTGTATCCAAGCAGCTAAGTTCCCCTGTATCCCATTCCTCCTGACCTTCTGAATGAGCCTACCATGGGGAACCTTATCAAATGCCTTACTGAAGTCCATATACACCACATCCACAACTCGACCCTCATCAACTTTTCTAGTCACATCCTCAAAAAACTCGATAAGGTTTGTAAGGCATGACCTACCCCTCACAAAGCCGTGTTGACTGTATTTGATCAAGCCATGCTCTTCCAGATGGTCATAAATCTTATCCCTCAGAATCCTTTCTAACACCTTGCAGACGACAGACGTGAGACTTACCGGTCTATAATTGCCGGGGATTTCCCTATTTCCTTTCTTGAAGAGAGGAATTACATTTGCCTCTCTCCAGTCCTCAGGTACGACTCCAGTGGAGAGCGAGGATGCAAAGATCTTCGCAAGTGGCGAAGCAATTGCATTTCTCGCTTCCCAAAGCAGCCGAGGACAAATCTGATCCGGGCCTGGCGACTTGTCAATCTTAATGTTTGACAAAATTTTCAGCACATCAGCTTCGTCTATCTCTATCCATTCCAGCATGCACACCTGCTCTTCAAAGGTTTCATTCACTACAAAGTTCGTTTCTTTCGTAAAGACAGAAGCAAAAAACTCATTTAGGGCTTCCCCTACCTCCTCAGGCTTCACACACAAGTTCCCTATGCTATCCCTGATCGGCCCTACTCTTTCTTTGACCATTCTCTTATTCCTCACGTAAGTGTAAAATGCCTTTGTGTTTTCCCGGATTCCTTCTGCCAAGCCTTTCTCGTGCCCCCTCCTGGCTCTCCTCAGACCATTTTTGAGCTCCTTCCTTGCCTGCATGTAATCCTCTCTAGCTGAACTTAACCCTAGCTTCCTCCACCTTATGTAAGCTACCTTCTTCCTTTTCACTAGAAGCTCCACTGCTCTCGTCATCCAAGGTTCCCTAATCTTACCCCTTCTTGCCTGTCTCAGAGGGACATATTTACTCATCACTCCCAACAACTGTTCCTTAAACCGTCTCCACATGTCGATAGTTCCCTTACCATGGAACAACTGCTCCCAGTCCATGCTTCCTAACTCATGTCTAATCGCATCATAGTTTCCTCTTCCCCAATTAAATATCCTCCCATTCTGCCTAATCCTCTCCTTCTCCATAGCTATGTAGAATGTGAGGCAGTTATGGTCACTATCACCAAAATGCTCTCCCACCACAAGATCTGATACCTGCCCTGGCTCGTTTCCGAGCACCAAGTCTAGAATGGCCTCTCCCCTCGTCGGCCTGTCAACGTACTGCGTTAGGAAACCCTCCTGAACACACCTTACAAAAACAGCTCCATTCAAATCTTCTGCTCGAAGGAGGTTCCAATCAATATTAGGAAAGTTAAAGTCACCCATTACAACAACCCTACTGCGTGCACACTTTTCCAAAATCTGTCGACCTATGCTTTCTTCAATCTCCCTGCTGCTATTGGGGGGCCTGTAGTAAACCCCTAACGAGGTGACTACTCCCTTGCTGTTCCTAATTTCCACCCATACTGACTCAGTAGGCAGATCTTCCTCGACAAAGGAAGCTTCTGTAGCTGTGATACCCTCTCTGATTAGTAGTGCTACACCCCCTCCTCTTTTTCCCCCCTCCCTATTCTTTTTAAATGTTCTAAACCCTGGAACATCCAGCAACCATTCCTGCCCATGAGAAACCCATGTCTCTGTTATGGCCACAACATCATAGCACCAGGTACTGATCCATGCTCTAAGTTCATCACTTTTATTCCTGATACTCCTTGCATTAAAGCAAACACACTTTAACCGATCCCTTGGTTCCTTCCCAGGAAAATCCTTCCCACTAGCTGGTCTACCTCTTGCTACTGCCTCACCTGCATCAACGCTCACCTCTGGTATACAGCTCAGGTTCCCACCCCCCTGCCATACTAGTTTAAACCCTCTCGAACTACTCGAGCAAACCTTCCACCCAGGACATTGGTCCCCTTCCAGTTCAGATGCAACCCGTCCTTCTTGTACAGGTCCCACCTTCCCCAGAAGGCATCCCAATTATCAACATATCTGAAGCCCTCCCTTCTACACCAGCTGCGTAGCCACGTGTTCAGCTGCGCCCGCTCCCTGTTCCTCACCTCACTATCTCGTGGCACCGGTAGTAAACCAGAGAACACTACTCTGTTCGTCCTGCTCTGCAGCTTCCATCCTAACTCCCTGAAATCACTTTTTATATCCTCAAACCTATTTCTGGCTATATCATTTGTGCCAATATGTAACACGATTTCTGGCTGTTCGCCCTCCCCTTTTAGAACTTTATACACCCGATCGGAGACGTCCCGGACCCTGGCACCAGGGAGGCAACATACCTTCCGGGAATCCCGATCTTGCCCACAAAATCTCCTGTCGATTCCCCTAACTATCGAGTCCCCTACCACGAGTACTTTTCTATTCTGCCCCCTTCCCTTCTTTGCCACAGTGTCAGGCTCAGTGCCAGAGAACTGACTACTATGGCTTTCCTCTGGTAGGTCATCCCCCCCAGCAGTATCCAAAACGGTATACTTATTGCTGAGGGGAATGCCCACAGGGGATCTCTGCACTGTCTGTCTGTCCCCTTTCCTCCCCCTAACTGTAACCCATCTATCCTCGTCCTGAGCCTTAGGAGTGACCAACTCCCGATAACTCCTCTCAATTACCCCCTCTGCCTCCCGAATGATCCGTAGTTCATCCAGCTCCAGCTCCATTTCCCTAACACGGTTTTCAAGGAGCTGTAGCTGGGTGCACTTCCCGCAGATGTAGCCAGCAGAGACGTGTGCCACATCTCCCAACTGCCACATTCTGCAGGAGGAGCAAGCAACTGCCCTAGCATCCATACCCCTATATATTGCCATTCCTTCTCTCTCATTGAGTCAAGGTCCTGGAATTCCCTCCCTAATGGAATTGTGTGAGAGCCCACAGCTGGGGAACTGCAGTAGTTCAAGATGGTAGCTTACCATCATCTTCTCAAGGGCAACTAGGGATGGGGCAATAAACACTGGCTCAGCCAACGACTCCCTTGCCATACAAATATGAATTAAAAATGTGCTGGTTAGGTGGATTGGCCATGCTAAGCTGTTTGTTGTCCAGGGATGTGCAGGCTAGCTGGGTTAGCCATGGGAAATGCAGGGTCATGGGGGCAGGGTGAGGGATTGGGTCTGGATGGATGTGCTTTGGAGGGTCGGTATGGACTCGATGTGCCGAATGGCCTGTTTCCACACTGTAGGGATTCTATGATTCTATAACCTTAGCCCATAATATTGAGAAATGGGCAAAGGATAACTTCAAACTTCTATTAGCGGACAACATTGGGGAGTGCGCAGGATGCTATGATACCCTGTGGGAGATGAGTTGTTTCAACAAGAGGGCAGGACTTGAACCTTCAGCTTTCTAGTATAGACCGGTTGCAGCACTACAGACAGTTCCTGAACAGGTTAAATCATAGAAAAATAGCATGTTGCATATTAAACTTTTTATCATACCAATTATTCCAGCCACTACCATGTAAAACATTGCTGATCATTTATTATCCCAGTAAAGTTTGCAGTGGAAAGTTTATCCAATTAGAATATGTTTCAGAATAGATAACATTCACGCCTCATTTCCAATTAACATGTTTATTTTGTTTATCATAATACATTTACAAAATTACATTGAAATAGCTTCCGTGGCCTCAGGACATGCTAATGGGTTTGACAAACCCTGAGGTAGTTTGGAAGGTGCTCCTTGTAACAATGGAGGGTATGCAGTTTTAACAACAAGCAGTGCACATCAGGCCTAGCAGCATCTCAGGAGCACAAAAGCTGACGTTTCGGGCCTCGACCCTTCACAGCTTGGCCTGCTGTGTTCATCCAGCTCCACACTTTGTTATCTCAAATTCTCCAGTATCTGCAGTTCATATTTTCTCACATTTGGAATACTCTGTTCATTTCTGGTCACCTCACTATAGGAAAAATATCATTAAACTAGAAAGAGTGGAGAAAAGATTTACTGGTGCACTACCTGGACTGGAAGGTTTGTGTTACAAGGAGAGTTTGGATAGGCTGGGAACTTTTTCCCTGGAATGTAGGAGACTGAGGGGTGACCTCAAAGGTGTATGGAATCATGAGAGGCATGGATAAGGTGGATAGCCGACAGCTTTTCCCCATGGTTAAGGGAATCTAAATCTAGGGAACATAGGTTTAAGGTGAGAGGGGAGAGGTACAAAAGGCTTCAGAAGGGCAATATTTTTCACACAGAGGCTGGTGAGTGTCTGGGACAGGCTGTCAGGGGTAGTGGTGGAAGCAAATATAATTTGTCATTTAAGAAGCATTCAGACAGGTACATGGATGGAATGAGTATGGAGGGATAGGTACCAAACACAGGTGAATGGGGCTAATTTAAATTGTGAAAACTGGGCAGCATGGGTAAGTTGGGCTGAAGGGCAAGTTTCCACGCTATAAACCTCTATGACTCTATGACTGAATGTTGGCCAGGATCATGGGAGGTTGCCTTTGTTTTTCCTTGAGAATAATGTCCCGTTAACCCATATAGAAGGCCATGAAAGGTACTTTTTTAAAATGAAACTCCTTTTTCAAATAAATACCACCCTATATAGCCCCAGCAATGTGTATAACTGGAGAGGCCTGGTAATGAAGGCAGTGGAGCAGCACATTAACCATTCCTGGAGCAATAAAAATGTGCATCGGCGCCCACCTACAGGAGTGTCAATGTTTGAGATTGTCTCCACCCGAGAAGTGGCAGGCAGTGAGGCAGATAGTCTGGTGGGTTGGCACCGGGAGATACCCGCCTTGTCTCCCAACACCTCGGAAATTCAAATCTTGACTGAATAGCTCATAGTCATTCTTCTCAACCTGCTGCCATTTTGTACCTTGTAGTGGTCAGTTAACCACAGCTGAGAGTCTCACCCTATCCCTGTCCTGATGAACTGCAAGAAGGGCAGTCAGCCCTGCCAAGTGGGTGGGGGGGGTTTGGGGAGGAGGGAGGATAGAAGAGGAGAAGAACTGGTTGGTGAGGGTGGGGGGCAGGGTAGTTGCTTGATCGACCCCAATCTTGGGTGGGCAAGGGCATGGATGGGCATCGGAGGACTCGCGGGTGAAAGCAGTCTTTGTAGAACTCGGGCGGCGGGAGGGGTGCCGCAGGAGTGTCACAGACGAAAAACAGGGGGTCGCCCATTTAGAACATAGAACAGTACAGCACAGTACAGGCCCTTTGGCCCACGACGTTGTGCCAACCTATTATCCTACTCTAAGATCAAATTAACCTGCATACCCTTCATTTTACTATCATCCATGGGGCCTTCCAAGAGTTGCTTAGACGTCCCTAAAGTATCTGACTCCACTACCACTGCCAGCAGCACATTCCACGCACCCACCACTCTCTGTGTAAAGAACCTACCTGACATCTCCCCATACCTTGTTTCAATCACCTTAAAATTATGCCGCCTTGTGATAGCCATTTCTGCCCTGCGAAAAAGTCTCTGGCTATCCACTCAGGACAAATAATTTCTGTCAGAGGGTTTGGGAGCCTTTGGAATTTACTTATGCAAAATGCTGCAAATGCAGAATTTTTCAATACTTTCAAGGCAGTGGTTGATAGATACTTGATGAATGAGGGGATGAAAGATTATCAGGAGATATGTAAGAAATGCAGAGTTAAAGTCAGATCAGACATGATCTTATTGAATAGTGGGTCTTATTGAATAGTGGATCTTTTTGAATGGTGCAGCAGATTGAAGGGGCCTAGTGGCCTTCTCTTGTTCCTGGTTTGTATGTTCACTCCTCTGCCCGTTGCCTCTGAACACCAGACATCCCTCTCCCCATGATGCCCAAGCCATGACCCCTCCCTGGAATGTCACCTACCTTGCCCTCAGCTCCCGGTCTGCCACATTGCCGTGACAATGGCCAGTCTTAACCTCTGATTGGCTGGCAGCTTCAAGTGGAGTGGAACATTGCTGTGTGAGAAAGACCCAGCAAATGGGTGGCCACTATAGGCACATCACCTGGTGGGGGGTGGTCCTTGCCAGGGCTGATGGGCACAATGTGACACCTGCCCCCACACTGTACCCGCTCAAAATGGAAAATTCTGACCTACGCTAAGAATGTCCTGCCCCAAAGAAGGAATCAAGGAAAGGCGTTTGCATCCCCCTCTCTGTTGTTCTAGCCAGGACTTTCACAGAGGAATCCCACTGCCTTTAGTTCTTTGTATAATCAGATTGCCCAAGGCACCGTTTTGTTAAGGCTCTTGTTTTCTTTTACAGAACTGGCTTGAGAACATATTGGCTTTGTTGCACAGTGTGGAAATGATATGCAAAGGTTTCAAGTTAATTATTTATATCGCCATGGAATTTGTGTGTCAAAATACTTCTGCTTATTCACCATGACTGTTAATCTGGTTAATCCTTCACTTGCTCCCAGGCCTCTCATTTGGGCCCTGTATATATTTTCCCAGCTGCCATAGTAGGTACAATGAAAATGAGTTTTCAACAGCATCCAGCAATGGTTTTTCTGGCACTTTCTGAAAATAGCCCTCAGTCCGATGATGGACAGAATTCACCCAAGGTAGGAATTAAAGTAATCAACCTGACTTATCTGTTTCATCAACAATTGTAAGAATTTTTCGGAACCTCCTCTCGCAAGTGCTCACTATAAGCAATTACACAAGGGGTCGCTTTTTGAGTGCAAGTTGTTACAGAACGGGGGAAATTGCCACTAATCAACCTGGCCAGCTTAAATGGTGACCTATATGCTGTTAATGGAGGGGTCACTGGACAGTGAACAGTCAGAGGTTTTATAAAATTTACTTTCACCTTCCTAAGCCAAAGAGAAAGAGGACAATCGTAGAACTCACTGGCCCCATATAGCTCCATGACTGAACTCATGCCACTCCCCTTACACAACAACACTGTCTCGCTGATACATCAGTGATTCATCACCATTGACCAAACACCAGCTATATAAATATTGTGGCAACAAGACATGGTCACAGATGGGAAATTCTGCATCAAGTAACTCACTTCCTGACTCCCCAAGCCTTGTCCACTATCTACAAGGCACAAGTTAGGAGTGTGCTGGATTACTCCCCATTTGCATGGATGAGTGCAACTCCAACATTCATTCGTAAATAGCCCCTGAAGCCTGTTCCAGTGAGATCATGGCTGATCTGTGGCCTAACTCCATACACCTGCATTTGGCACATATGCCCAAATACCTTTGCTGAATAAAATAAAATTGTCTATATCAGATTTAAAACTGATCCAGCATCCACTGCTGTTTATGGAAGAGAATTCCAAACATCTATCACTTTTTGTGTGTGGAAATGCTTCCTAACATTTCTCCTGAATGGTCTAGTCTTAATTCTCAGACTCTGCCCCTCAGTTCCAGAACCCCCAAGCAGTGGAAAATCTTAGTCTTTGTTATTCAAGAAGTTTCACACAATCCTGAAAAAAGCAACCCAACTGGGTTGCATCCCCAAACATGGAGTAGAAGCACTATACTTTCTACAAGATGCTCTGCAGCAACTCATCAAGTCTCTTCTAAACCCAGGACCTCTACCATTGAGAAGGTTGAAAGCCGCAGGCAATGGCAACGCTTTGCCCTGCAAGTTCCTTCCACTACCTTGACTTTGAGCTATGTGACCATTCAGTAGAATCACTGGGCCAATTCTTGGCACTTCCTATTAAGTGTACCTGTCAGGGTCTTGGACAGGTAGGTATATATGGTGCTTATCACCCAGGCCTACACCTCCCAGGGGCCCAGGGTTAAGCAGCAACACTCTCTCTGTGATCAATCAGAGCAAGTTTGTCCCTGTTCCTGAGAGAAACACAACCTGCTGTTCCACTGAAACTTCTCTATTTCACCAATTGGCTGTTCATCTCTTGAATTCTCTGCTGATAGGCTCACTTTGCTGCCCAGTAACAGCAAGCACAGGAGACAGCCAGAGCACCACCTGTTGTTCAGGGAAGGATCTGCCTTACCTAGACTGGCTTACATGTGACTCCAGACCCACAACAATGTCTTCGACTCTTAACTGCCAACAGGGCAGTTAGGGATGGGCAGTAAATTCTGGTCTAACCAGCAACGCCCTCATCCCATCATTGAATGTAAAAAAAAGTATGCTTATATGAGCAACAAGTCAGTGGCATTACAGTCATCTTGGCCCAAGCTTTGGGAATTGCAACTGCGAGTTGGGCTCCAGGATCAGGGCAAGGAGCAGGGTAAAAGAGGAGGATATAAGAGGGAGGGAGAGTTGGAAGCTGCAGCAGGGAAAAAGAAGGTGGCTGCCAGGGATTTGGGAAGGAAGAAGTGGCAAGATAAGTGGGAACATGCTTAAAACCTATCACAGAAATAAGACTCAGCAAGCTAGGAGAAAGGCATGCTTGAAATCACTGATGTAATGATTGCCTTGAAAATGAATGTGGAATCTCTTGCCTAAGGCTGCATATGTTCAGTATCAACCATAAAGGAGAAATGTAATAGATGCTATTATGATGAACGATGTGTCAAGTTTAAATCTGAGATTGAGATCTGAATTGTGGGAGAAAGGGCCACAGCTGTGTGATTAAAATGTTTCAGCTTTGTTGTGGAGATATTTTAGCTACCATCTAGCCAGTTCATAGATGCTGATAGGATGTTTCCCACGGTGGGAGAGATGAGAATTAGAGGATACCAATCAAAAATAAGAGGCCTTCAGTTTAAGGCAATGATAAGGAGAATTTATTTTCTTTCAGAGGCATGGGATGCTTTGTAATTCCATTCTCCAGAGAGTGGAGAAGAAAGAATCACTGAATATTTCTAAGGCAGAGACAGATAGGCTCTTGACCATCTAGGATGCCAGAGGCTATTGGATAGGAATGTGAAGTTGGAGCCATAATCAGATAAGCCGTGGTCTTATTCAGTTGTGGAGCAGGGCAGACGGGCTGAGTGGCCTAATCTTGTTGCTAATTTCTATGTTTGCATGCTCATATGCTATTAGAAGTGAGCTTTACATAAATGTAGGCGCTTAATTATTATTTCAGTCTCCTATTTTCTAGGATTATGTTAGCCTTTATCATGTTAAATTTGCTATTAGATAAAAGATAACTGTATTTGACCCTCTCTGATGAAGGGTCTAGGCCCGAAACGTCAGCTTTTGTGCTCCTGAGATGCTGCTTGGCCTGCTGTGTTCATCCAGCCTCACATTTTAGTATCTTGTATTTGACAATAGATGGCGGCTCACTCGCTCCAATCTGCCTTATTTCTTTTTTCTTCTCTTTGCTTTTGCTCTTTCTATTGTCTTCTTTTCTTTAAAGACTGGAGAGTAACAGGTGAAAGAGGCACCTCTGCCTACAGCAGCAGCAATGCCAGGATGTGGCTCCATCCCAACCCCGGGGCCTCCTGGCAAGCATGGAGCTGTTCCCAGGCTGAAGTCCCCAAACTCCACTCCCCCCACCCGAATTTGCAGGCGAGGCCGAAGCTCAGGGTGCATAGCTAGGCCGGAAGCGACAGAGGAGGACCGATGGCCAGCAGCAGCATCTGGAGGAGAGTCGGATGGGGAACAGGAGATACGGAACCCGTGCATCCCCAGGCCCGTGGCTGCAGCTCAGGCACAGTGGCTGCATTTGTGGTGGTGGTGGAGGCTGGTAACCATGGCCCCAGAGCCTGTTAGTGAGTCCACAGAGCCCTTTAAGTTTGTACAAAGACATATCCTTTTCTTGATTAGAAGTCGCTGTCAATTTTTATATATATTATTGCTAACTTATTTCTGCTGACTTGTGTCAATTTAAACACGATGGAGCATAGAGAAAGAGTGCTTTCTTTATGTTGTTTTATATTTAATGGAAAGTTGACAATTGGAGATGTTGATGAATCCCTCACATATGTATTTGTTTGTGCCCTAATACTGTCCACGTGAATGCAAATACAGAAGGTATTGCTACTAGATGTCCGTGTCACGTAGTAATAAATTCAAAAGTGAGAATGTAAAGATAGCATCTCAAAATCAAGAAGTAGCCCTCAAGAAACTTTTAAGAAGAACACTCAAAAAATACCATGTTTTTGAGAAGATACATAGCTCGGGTTGTGGATGAGGTTTGTAGATTTGGTTGTAGATGTTTCGTCATTGAAATGGCCCCAATATACAAACCACTGAAAAACAAAACCTGTAGTGATGCCAACCACCCGAGCAAACTTCGGTATATAAATAACAGGTGGGACAAAACACTTAATCTTCACTGGAGACACACTGATGATGTTACCAAGCAGGTTGACAAAACATCTGCAACAAAACACTAAGCAAGCAAGTCTACGACCTTAAATATTATGTTTCCGCAAGGCCAGGCTCAAAGCTTATGTAATATGAAAAACCGGAGAGTATGCATTTATCTGACAAAGCCCTGGTTACTGTTGAAATCTTTGCCTTAAGAAAGTCTTAATAAATAGAAACTTAAAATACCTGAAGCAAACTTTTTTTTCACGGAGCTATATAAAACAGTTGAACTGCATTGTGGCTATGACTTTCAAAAATTTGTAATGACTTTTCTGGCAACTATTGAAGAAATTCAGGGGTGAGGTGCCAGGGATGAGGGATTACAGTGAAAAAATGAGGTTGTTCTTCATTGGCCAGATCAGAACTCCTCAAAATATTTTAAGGAGGTAACCCAGACCCTAACTTTTCTTATTTCGAAGGGAAATGTAAAGTGCTATGTTCCAGATGGAAGCTGACTGGTCAAGTTACTCGACGTTGCAAAACACAATCTATTTAAACACTTTGGTAAAATTACAACAAAAGAAAGAGGAATTTAGAATAACTTAAATCCATTTGAAAACTTAACACAGCAATGGACACAGTAACTATTACTAATTAACTGCTCCAATACTGTAACATCCCATAAACTGACCCCCTGACAAAAAGGCAAATTCAGAAATTCGATTTTCTCACATGCAACAGAGGCGGAGAAAAAAAATACCAAGCAAAAACTCAGAGAAAGTAGCAGCTGGGAGACATTTACTGCAGCTTCCAATTCTGTTGAGACTTCAACAGCAACTGATGTTAAAAAAAATTGATAAAACAAAAATAGAAATCCTGATCTGTGAGAGTTGGCCATCCTTTTCCAGGCTGCTTCTGTTGTTCCAATTTTAATAAAAATCTCCAAGTCCTCACAAGCTGTTCACTTTCCTGGCACTCAAACTAGTTAGCTTGGCAGCTATGCCTTAAAACCTCTCTGAGAGAAAGGACAAACAACCTCTTAAAGCCACAGAATCAAGAAGTCCAAGGGGATTCGATAGAAACGTATAAAATGATGAAAGCTTTCGATAGAATAAATGACAATTGTATCTAATGGTTGAAGGATTAAGAATCCTGTGGCCTTAGCTTTCACTTCATTTCAAGCTGATTGGCAAAAGACGCAGAGGTAACACTAGGAAAAATCTTTGCACAAAGAGTAGGTAAGATTTGAAAAGAATCCGCTCTTTAATATTGCAGTGCACACAGATACAAATTAGTGTTCAAAAGGAAATTGAATAGATACCTGGACAATGACAGGGGAAAGAGTGGGTGAAAGGCAAGATGGTAGGAATTTGCTTGAAAATAGCTAGCACAGTCTTGATGGGCTGAATGGCTTCCATCTGCGCTATACCATTCTATGGGGGCCAAAGGTCACAAAAGTCAGAGATAGCAGGAACTGCTGATGCTGGAGAATCTGAAGTCTTCTGAAGAAGCGTCCAGACCCGAAATGTCAGCTTTTCTGCTCCTGTCATGTTGCTTGGCCTGCTGTGTTCATCCAGCTCCATACCTTGTTATCACAAAGGTTAGAACCTGGTGCAGCTTAACAGGAGAGTTGGGATAAGGGGCCCAGATCCACGAAAAGCACCAGGGCCTGTTATTTTTCTTGTGAACCATGGTACATGACAGAAGTTTGAGAGGACAGCTCACCATCTCTTTTGAGTACTTGATTTCATAGATGTACCGAAGTTACTCCCAACTTAAGTGGAGGAGTCACGAAGAAGAAAATCACAATTTCAAATTCGAACTCAATCACCATGATGCTATTCAATTGCTTCCAAAATGAGAAAAAGAGGACTTTTCTGAAAATATCACAAGCTGGTAGGGGATTTCAGGCTGTAATCACAGGTATCGATTTACCTGTATTCACACCCGGATACTAATTGACTGTAAATCACTCCTAGAAATCAGTGGTATTCCACCTATAATTTACATTTAGGGATTGATCAGTTACAGCTTGCAATTTCCGCCCATGTAATGATTAGAGTACAACCTGCACCCCACTCCCATTATTGATTCGATTATGATTTGTAATCAACTCCAATATTTTAATTTGATTACAGCCAATGCATTGGCTGGATGACATCATTCGGCTCACCCCTGTCTATTCTTAAAATGATAACCTGCAACTAATTTTTATTAGATTACCTGTGGTTTGTAACAAACTGCAACCTATTTATTAGATCACAGACTGCAACTCACTTCCATGCATTGATAATATTACAATCTGCAAAGTCATCAGGAATTATTAATTAGCTCAGCTTGAACTGTGTTAGCTCTGACCCAATGGGTTGAACTCTTGCTGCTAAGTTATATAGTTTGTGGGTTCAAATCACACTCCAAACATAGTGCAGTGCTGAGGGAGCCCCTTGGAGGTGCTGTTTTTCAGAGGAATTAACCAAAGTTCCTGTTTGCTCTTTTAGGTGCATGATAAAGATCTTACAATGCTGTTTTGATGACAGTTGTAGAAGTTCTGCACAGTCTCTTTTCCAATATTTATCCTTCAATCAACGTCACAAAAATGTATAATCAGCTGACTATCACATTACTGTTTGTGGGAGGCTGCTTTCCATTTCCTGAATGTCCTACTACAGCAGTTCAAGAAGACTGCTCACCACCACATTCTCAAGGGGCAACTAGGGACGGGCAGTAATTACTGACCAAGGCAGTGATGCCTGTATCTCATAAGCAAATGAAAAACAAAAAAAAAGGTTACGACAGTGTCCACACTTCAGAAATACTTCATTGGCTGTGCTTTGCCTGTGGTTATAAAAGGCATGTCATTTTGTAATGTATCGCAATTCATACCCAGATTGCAGACAGTAAATTAATCTCAACAATTGATGAGGTTACATTTTATAAATCACTCTCAGCTTGTTGATTATAAGCAAGTTGTTTAATTTATTAATTCTCAGGAGTGGGCTATCGCTGGCAAGGCCAGTTTTTCGTTCCTCAATGCCAGTCACCCATCAGGAGGTGCTGATGAGTCACCTAACTGCATAATGTAGTCAATGAGGTGTGGTCCACCCTCTCCCCTCCCATCCCCACAGTGTCGTTAGGCACGGTGTCAGCATTTTGACTGAGGAGTAGTGTCTCACAATGGAATTTGGAGAGAAACTTGTTGTGGTGTCTCAAGTGTGGTCAGAATTGTTTGGTGAAAGGTCCTGCCTCTGAAGCTTTGATGAAGTGTTGTCATGAATCATGCACATGGTTCACATTGCAGCCATGTTGTACTGGTATTGGAAGGCGTGAATGTTTAAGGTAAAAGACACTGTGCTGACCAGTTAGATTAAATTTATCATCATCATAAAATCCCTACAGTGTGGAAACAGGCTCTTCAGTCCACCAAGGACACATCAACCCTCGGAGTATCCCACCCCTATAACCCATCTAATCTGCACATCCCTGAACACAATAGGTAATTTATCATGGGCAATTCACCTAACCTGCACATTTTTAGACTGTGGGAGGAAACCAGAGCACCCAGAGGAAACCCACGCAGGCACAGGAGGAATATACAAACTCCACATGGACAGTCACCTGAGGATGGGATCGACCCCAGGTCCTTGGTACTCTGAGGTGGCAATGCTAACACTGAGCCACTGTGCTGCCGTGACAGAAAGCATTGTAGCTGTAGTACTAGGTTATTTAAGAATGTGGTCGAAGAGTTTCAGGGCAGACGATACCAGACACTTCGATGGGGAGAAAGTTCCATTGATGTCTTTCCGGAGGGAGGAGGACAACTTCTTCAAGGTAAGCATCCTGGGAAGAGGCTTCACAGAGAGGTTAAAATCACTCAGACAGTAAGAGTTGCAGATGCTGTTGTCAGAGACAACACAGTGTGGAGTTAGAGGAACACCCCCTGTTCTGACTCGAAACATGAGTTTTCCTGATCCTCTGATGCTGCCTAGCCTGCTGTGTTCCTCCAGCTCCACACTGTGTTATCTCCATCTCCAGCATCCACAGTTCTCACTATCTGTGAATAAAAAGTGGGTTTTCTTTGTATGTATGTTATACACGAAGTGTCAACAGGCTCTAGCACCATCTTGAAACACAGAATATATAATGTAAGATTTTACCACGAAGAGCTCATCCTTCTCTTTTCCTGTTCCTGCTCTGCTGCTGCTGGGCTGGAGTGTCTGTAAAGGGCTCTGCGGACTCATGAACAGGCTCTGGGATCACGGTTACCAGCCTCCACCACCATCACAAATGCAGCCACCGTGCCTGAGCTGCAGCCATGGGCCTGGGGATGCACGGGTTCCATATCTCCTGTTCCCCATCTGACTCTCCTCCAGATGGTGCTGCTGGCCATCGGTCCTCCTCCGTTGCTTCCACTCCTTCAACCGCCCGGGCCTAGCTGTGGACCCTGAGCTTCAGCCTCGCCTGCAAATTCGGGTGGGGGGAGTGGAGTTTGGGGACGTCAGCCTGGGAGCAGCTCCATGCTTGCCAGGAGGCCCCGGGGTTGGGATGGAGCCACATCCTGGCATTGCTGCTGCTGCAGGCAGAGGCGCCTCTTTCACCTGTTACTCTCCAGTCTTTAAAGAAAAGAAGACAATAGAAAGAGCAAAAGCAAAGAGAAGAAAAAAGAAATAAGGCAGATTGGAGCGAGTGAGCCGCCATCTATTGTCAAATACAGTTATCTTTTATCTAATAGCAAATTTAACATGATAAAGGCTAACATAATCCTAGAAAATAGGAGAATGAAATATAATTAAGAGCCTAATTTATGTAAAGCTGACTTCTAATAGCATATGAGCATGCAAACATAGAAATTAGCAACAAGATTAGGCCACTCAGCCCGTCTGCCCTGCTCCCCAACTGAATAAGACCACGGCTTATCTGATTGTGGCTCCAACTTCACATTCCTGTCCAATAGCCTCTGGCATCCTGGCTGGTCAAGATCTGTCTGTCTCTGCCTTAGAAATATTCAGTGATTCTGTCTTCTCTACTCTCTGGAGAATGGAATTACAAAGCATCCCATGCTTCTGAAAGAAAATAAATTCTCCTTATCTTTGCCTTAAACTGAAGGCCCGAAACGTCAGCTTTTGTACTCCTGAGATGCTGCTGGGCCTGCTGTGTTCATCCAGCCTCACATTTTATTACCTTGGCCTCTTATTTTTGATTGGTATCCCCTAATTCTCATCTCTCCCACTGTGGGAAACATCCTATCAGCATCTATGACCCTTTGATCCAACTCATCTGTGCTGACCAGATATCCTAGATTCACCTAGTCCCATTTGCCAGCATTTGGCCCACATTCCTCTAAACCCTGTACTCATCTAGATGCCCTTTACATATTGTAATTGTACAAGTCTCCTCCACGTCCTCTGGCACCTCATTCCATATACTCACCACCCTCTGCATGAAAAAGTTTCCCTTCAGGTCTCTTTTAAATTTTTCCCCCCTCACCTTAAACCTATGCCCTCTAGTTTTGGTCTCCCCTATCCTGAGGAAAAGACCTTGACTACTCACCCTATCCATGCCCCTCATGATGTTATAAATCTCTATAAGGTCACCCCTCAGCCTCTGATACTCCAGGGAAAATAGTCCCAACCTATTCAGCATCTCGCTATAGCTCAACTTTACAACCCTGGCAACTTCCTTGTAAATCTTTTCTGAATCCCCTCAAGTGTCACAACATCTTTCCGAAAGCGGGGAGACCAGAATTAAAATGTGGTGTAACCAATGTCCTGTACAGCCACAACATGACAGTCCAACTGCTACAAAAAAAAACAGAAATTGCTGAAAGGGCTTATCAGGTCTAAAGAAGCTTCACTAGACCTGAAACATTAACTTTGATTTCTCTTTGATGCTGCCAGACTGGCTGAGCCTTTCCAGCAAGATCTATTTTTGTGTCTTATTTACAACATCCACAGATCTTTTGGTTTTGATCCCAGCTCCTATTTTCATTCACTAACCAATAAAGGCAAGTGTACCAAACACCTTTTTCACTAACTTGTCTACCCGCAACTCCACTTTCAAGGAGCTATAAGCTCAAACTTCAAGGTCTCTTTGTTCAGCAACACTTGCCAGGACTTTACCATTAAGTGTAAGTCCTGCCCTAATTTGCCTTTCTAAAATACAGCACCTCACATTTATCTGAATTAAACTCCAACTGCCACTCCTCAGCCCCTTTGCCCATCTGATTCTAATGGATCCTTTACACGAAGAATATTCCCAACTCCACTCATCTACCACAGTGGCAGAAATCTGGCTCTTATACTCTCAGTTGTCTCATAGTCACAGTATTACTATAGCAGATCAATTAATTTATTGTAACCCACTCACAGGTTTCAACTGTGTTTCAAACTATAACTAACTCCAAGTTATTGATTAAATTACAGACTCTAATTTTGTCTAAGTTATTGATTAAATTACAGATAGTAACTCACTCCCAGGTATTTGTTAAACCACAGTACAGACTAACCAACAACATTACAACAATAGCAACACTGTGTGATTATGAACATAATTCTTGGTTTTAATGAAATCTGTTGTTTTTTTTAGTCAGTTAAGTTATGGTACAATTATAATTCCTGTGACTGCAAAGACAGCAAGTTATTTTTTTCTCTATGGTATGAACTGTTGCTGAATGTCCCGAAACAATCTGGGAGGCAAATTGTTTTCTGACAGACATGTGGCATTGCTAAATAATGGAAAGAACTTGCGTTGATATTGCACCCTTCAAAGGTTGAAGACCTGCAATTGTTTACTGTGAAGAGAAGCCTCAAAGGAAAATTGATTGGCGTGGTCAACTTGAGGAAGAAAGGATAATAAAATGTGAGGCTGGATGAACACAGCAGGCCAAGCAGCATCTCAGGAGCACAAAAGCTGACGTTTCGGGCCTAGACCCTTCATCAGAGAGGGGGATGGGGAGAGGGAACTGGAATAAATAGGGAGAGAGGGGGAGGCGGACCGAAGATGGAGAGTAAAGAAGATAGGTGGAGAGAGTGTAGGTGGGGAGGTAGGGAGGGGATAGGTCGGTCCAGGGAAGACGGACAGGTCAAGGAGGTGGGATGAGGTTAGTAGGTAGCTGGGGGTGCGGCTTGGGGTGGGAGGAAGGGATGGGTGAGAGGAAGAACCGGTTAGGGAGGCAGAGACAGGTTGGACTGGTTTTGGGATGCAGTGGGTGGGGGGGAAGAGCTGGGCTGGTTGTGTGGTGCAGTGGGGGGAGGGGACGAACTGGGCTGGTTTAGGGATGCAGGAGGGGAAGGGGAGATTTTGAAACTGGTGAAGTCCACATTGATACCATATGGCTGCAGGGTTCCCAGGCGGAATATGAGTTGCTGTTCCTGCAACCTTCGGGTGGCATCATTGTGGCACTGCAGGAGGCCCATGATGGACATGTCATCTAGAGAATGGGAGGGGGAGTGGAAATACACTGAGCCCTGCCGCATCTTCACCATCCCCCCAGACCTCCCACTGACTGAGGATGAACGGTCAGTCCTTAGCAAGGGGCTCACCTTTGTCCCCCTACAACCACACATCAACGAATGCCAGTCACGGTTGGATATAGAGCAGTTTTTCCGCCGTCTTCGCCTCCATGCCTACTTCTTCAACCGGGAACCCAACCCTCCTTCCACTGACCCCTTCACCCGCTTCCAACACAAGTCCTCCTCCTGGACACCACCCCCTGGCCTCCTACCCTCCCTCGACCTCTTCATCTCCAACTGCCGTCGAGACATTAACCGCCTCAACCTCTCCACCCCTCTCACCCACTCCAACCTCTCCCCCGCAGAACGGGCAGCCATCCGCTCCCTCCGCTCCAACCCCAACCTCACCATCAAACCCGCAGACAAGGGTGGCGCAGTGGTAGTATGGCGCACTGACCTCTACATCGCCGAGGCCAGACGCCAACTCTCCGACACCACCTCCTACCGCCTCCTCGATGATGACCCCACACCCGAGCACCAAACCATCATCTCCAACACCATTCACGACCTCATCACCACAGGGGACCTCCCACCCACAGCCTCCAACCTCATTGTTCCCCAACCCCGCACGGCCCGTTTCTATCTCCTTCCCAAAATCCACAAACCTGCCTGCCCTGGTCGACCCATCGTCTCAGCCTGCTCCTGCCCCACCGAACTCATCTCCACCTATCTGGACTCCATTTTCTCCCCTTTGGCCCAGGAACTCCCCACCTACGTCCGTGACACCACCCACGCCCTCCACCTCCTCCAGGACTTCCAATTCCCTGGCCCCCAACACCTCATATTCACCATGGACGCCCAGTCCCTGTACACCTGCATTCCGCATGGAGATGGCCTCAAGGCCCTCCGCTTCTTCCTATCCCGCAGGCCCGACCAGTCCCCCTCCACCGACACTCTCATTCGCCTAGCTGAACTCGTCCTCACACTCAACAACTTCTCTTTTGACTCCTCCCACTTCCTACAGACTAAGGGGGTGGCCATGGGCACCCGCATGGGCCCCAGCTATGCCTGCCTCTTTGTAGATTACGTGGAACAGTCCCTCTTCCGCACCTACACAGGCCCCAAACCCCACCTCTTCCTCCGGTACATTGATGACTGTATCGGCGCCGCCTCTTGCTCCCCAGAGGAGCTCGAACAGTTCATCCACTTCATCAACACCTTCCACCCCAACCTTCAGTTCACCTGGGCCATCTCCAGCACATCCCTCACCTTCCTGGACCTCTCAGTCTCCATCTCAGGCAACCAGCTTGTAACTGATGTCCATTTCAAGCCCACCGACTCCCACAGCTACCTAGAATACACCTCCTCCCACCCACCCTCCTGCAAAAATTCCATCCCTTATTCCCAATTCCTCCGCCTCCGCCGCATCTGCTCCCACGATAAGACATTCCACTCCTGCACATCCCACATGTCCAAGTTCTTTAAGGACCGCAACTTTCCCCCCACAGTGATCGAGAACGCCCTTGACCGCGTCTCCCGTATTTCCCGCAACACATCCCTCACACCCCGCCCCCACCACAACCGCCCCAAGAGGATCCCCCTCGTTCTCACACACCACCCTACCAACCTCCGGATACAACGCATTATCCTCCGACACTTCCGCCATTTACAATCCGACCCCACCACCCAAGACATTTTTACATCCCCTCCCCTGTCAGCTTTCCGGAGAGACCACTCTCTCCGTGACTCCCTTGTTCGCTCCACACTGCCCTCCAACCCCACCACACCTGGCACCTTCCCCTGCAACTGCAGGAAATGCTACACTTGTCCCCACACCTCCTCCCTCACCCCCATCCCGGGCCCCAAGATGACATTCCACATTAAGCAGAGGTTCACCTGCACATCTGCCAATGTGGTATACTGCATCCACTGTACCCGGTGTGGCTTCCTCTACATTGGGGAAACCAAGCGGAGGCTTGGGGACCGCTTTGCAGAACACCTCCGCTCAGTTCGCAACAAACAACTGCACCTCCCAGTTGCAAACCATTTCCACTCCCCCTCCCATTCTCTAGATGACATGTCCATCATGGGCCTCCTGCAGTGCCACAATGATGCCACCCGAAGGTTGCAGGAACAGCAACTCATATTCCGCCTGGGAACCCTGCAACCATATGGTATCAATGTGGACTTCACCAGTTTCAAAATCTCCCCTTCCCCTCCTGCATCCCTAAACCAGCCCAGTTCGTCCCCTCCCCCCACTGCACCACACAACCAGCCCAGCTCTTCCCCCCCACCCACTGCATCCCAAAACCAGTCCAACCTGTCTCTGCCTCCCTAACCAGTTCTTCCTCTCACCCATCCCTTCCTTCCACCCCAAGCCGCACCCCCAGCTACCTACTAACCTCATCCCACCTCCTTGACCTGTCCGTCTTCCCTGGACCGACCTATCCCCTCCCTACCTCCTCACCTACACTCTCTCCACCTATCTTCTTTACTCTCCATCTTCGGTCCACCTCCCCCTCTCTCCCTATTTATTCCAGTTCCCTCTCCCCATCCCCCTCTCTGATGAAGGGTCTCGGCCCGAAACGTCAGCTTTTGTGCTCCTGAGATGCTGCTTGGCATGCTGTGTTCATCCAGCCTCACATTTTATTATGTTGGAATTCTCCAGCATCTGCAGTTCCCATTATCTCTTGAGGAAGAAAGGATTTTGTTTATATATCAGCTGTCACAACTTTAGGGATTTGCAAAACATCCTGTAGTCAATTAAATGTCTACCGCTTTCAATATTCACTCCCTTTATCGCCAAAGTACAGTGACAGCAGTGTGCATTATCTACAGGATTCTCTGCAAGAAGCTCACCAAGGCTCCTTCAACAGAACCTGCCAATCTTGTGACCTCTGCTGCCTGGAAAGACAAGCACTCTCCACGGTAAATAAAAGGGTACTTGGTGCTGGGATACCGGCCGCTTGTGGAGTTATTTCACTCACCACTATCCTCTTCAGGGAAATCAATACAATCCTAGCCAGTAATGCCCATGGGCACATGAACTAATACAAAATAGGCATTCAACATATTTTGACAGTTATAGTGATCTCAATTCCACCGTCCTGCCTGCACCTTCCCGTAAGTGTTGCCTCACTTCTTTAGCAGAAACCTGTTTAACTTGACATTGAAGGAATTCGGTGACATTATCCTGCACTGCTTTTATGGAATAGAGAAGTTCACAGACTGATGATGCTCTGATTGAACAGATTACTCCTCATTTCTGGTGGGTTTTTTTAATGGCCTACTTCTAGTCTCCCCACAATTGGAAATCCATTATCAATCCTGCTATGTTTCAATAATTCACATCTCAATTGCCCTCAACTCCAATGGGTAAAGGTCAACTTATTCAATTTTTCTTCACAAAGTAATCATGAGAATCATATAGTCATACAGCATAGAAACAGACCCTTCAGTCCAACCCATCCATGCCAACCAGACATCCCAATCTGACAAAGTCCCATTAGCCAACATTTGGCCCATATCCCTCTAAAACCTTCCTATTCATGTAACCATCCAGATGCCTTTTAAATATTATTATTGTACCAGCCTCCACCACTTCCTCTGGCAGCTCATTCCATACACACATCACCCGCTGCGTGAAAAAGTTACCCCTTGAGTCCCTTTTAAGTATTTCTCTCTCACTTTATGTCTATGGCCTCTCGTTTTGGACACCCCAACCTGGGAAAAAGGCCTTAGCTATTCACTGTACCCATACCCACCATGATTTTATAAACGTCTGCAAGGTCAACCCCCGATTCTCCAGGGAAAATAACTCCAGCCTATCCAGCTTCTCCCTATAGCTCAAACCCTCCAACCCCAGCAACATGCTGTAACCTCTTCCAAGCCCTCCTAAGTTTAACAAGATTCTTCCTATAGAAGCGTGGGCAGAATTGTACACTGTATTCTAAAAATGGCCTTGACTGCCGTAACGTGAAGTCAGGTTGAGTGAATCAAGTGAATTCGATAGTAACCAGACCCTTTATTATAGTGAGGTTAGTTCAGGGTTAAGTATTAGCCAGGATATCAGTGATAACTTCTTAGCTCTGCTTCTCACTGGTATTTGAGAGTTTTTACCCCCGACTTTCAAGGTTCAGCCTTAGTTTTGTAAGTCAGTCACTTGAATCACCTGACTTAGGGTTAAATGTGATGCCCAAAAACCGCAACTGATAGCAAAGAGCTTCCACATCTTTCTCAGTGCAACATCCTATAATATTCATTTAGACAATGCTCGAGCTGTAAAGATAGAGGAGCAGGGTTCCTAACTGTGCATGGGGTTTCAGTGAGATTAGCTACACGAGTAGTGTTCATGGTATCACAGCATCCAGTCATTGGGAACTGGCAAGTGAAGAAGTGAAAGTACGTATGCTGCTGTCAATTTGAGAGATCTGCCACAGCTTAAAGGGGAAGTATATCAGAACAGAACATATCCAGCAGACTTTTGAAGGTAGACACAGCTCAAATATTTAGGAATTTCAGGTTCCTTATATTTACAGATCAAATTGTGAGAATGTTTTTGCATGTTTGGAGCCTCAAAATAGCATCGTACGTAACAAACAGGCAAGTGGCGATGGTAAAGGATGGCAGTGCTATGTGGCAATATTTGAATAATGTCACCAGGTCAGTCCAGGTGAAAGGAGCAGCTACACTTTACTTGAAAACATTTTAAACTCAGTGCAATAGCTTCGTAGAGGCTGAAATCTCATCACTTTTATTTACATGTGCACAGTACTTGGGCACTGTTCAGCTAGGTCAGAGCTGGCTAGGTCAGAGCTGGTCCCTAAATTGAGGCAAATACCTGAGACTCCTGTTTATATCTGTCAGCCAGGACTCCCCGATTAGATGAGGTTAACAGGCCCAATCAGGGAATTCATACTGAATGAGATGTACCTGGCCAATCTCGTTCTAATTACTACAATGCAGCATTACTGCAACCTACCATCATCCTGCTCTCAGAAATACTTGAATAGCTTATCATTAATGCTAAGTAGTTTTTATGACCATTCACATATCCAAACATCCTCTGCATGTATTCTTTCACTCATATCATTGCATACTTTCCCCAAGCCAAAAGCATCCCATAATATGTAAGTGTAATGCTCCTCCTCCTGGCATGCTCATAATTATGTTCTGCCTGCTGGTATTTGTGTTGGATGGCAATTCATGTGGATTGGAGGTTATTCCCACATTTCCGATTCATTGGAGGCTGAATGTCCTCCTCCTGTGCCGTATCCATCTTCAATGATTCTTATTTGGGAAGTCTACCAATTAGACAAGAGATACTAGTCAAAACACAGTTGGAGAGGGGAAACTAAAGGTTGGAGGTCAAAAGCCAGCCGGAGGAGGGATGTTAGGTTTGGAAGGATGCCTGGTGCAGAGAATGGAAAACTGTCAGGCCAGGGTGAGGGATGTCAGGTCCTTCATGTGGGAGAGATTGTTGATCCTGAGGTCCATCAGGTCACTGGAAGGGGGTATGTCAGATCTGTGTTGGGGAGGGTGTGGGTGAAGCATGGTCAAGCTTTCAGGACGGAATTGTTGTCGAGGGGTAAGGATGTGCCAGGTACAAGGTCCAATGTCCCAAGGGACCAGACCATTGTGGGTAGTGATGGGAAGATTGATGATGGATCCTGTGAGTGGCTGGTGGGGTGGAGCTGGTGCAGGTTGTTAACGAGGGTGGGGGGCAAAGTCTGCCAAGACTTATTTGGAGTCATGGAATTGGGTCAGTTAAAGGGGTTTCTGGTTGGGAACAATTGTCAGGAGTCCAAGGAGGTTGTAAGGGGTTGAGGGGTGGTATAACTGGGGTCCTTTATTAAACTCTTCCAGACGATTTCAGACACAGAGGAATTATTGTGTAATTCCCACAGACAGTGTGCTGTGAAGTTCTTTGTTATCCCAATACAGAACTCCATTCCACACTGCTACAGGATCTCTCCATGCATCTGGTTATCTGAACCTAGGTCCCCTCACCAGCCAAGAAAAGCATCCTATCTGCAACCAACCTGTCACAGCCAATGAGAATTGTGTAAGTTTCTCATCACACCTTCTTTTAAATTCAGATTCACTAACCCAGTCTCATCTTCCTCCATATGCATTCAACAACCTTAAATAATCATTCTCATGGCCAGAATTTATTGCTCAATCTTCATTGCAGTTGAGAAGATTTTATTGAGCCTGTTCTTCAACCACTCTAGGTCCTTGAAGAAGGTGCTAGTGTTAGTGTTGTGCTAATGTCACTAGGCTAGTAACCTCACACAGCTGGTTAACATTCTGGGGTCACAGGTTCCCATTCTCTCCCACCGCCCCCCCGCCATAGCAGATGGTGAAGTGTGAATTTAGTAAAACTGGGAGTGAAAAGCTTGTCAAATTGTAACCATTGTTGATGTTATTAGAAACTCACCTTGTTCATTCAGGGAGGGAAAATTTAGCCTCTGTCGCTGGCCTGCATTTGACTTCAGATTCTTAAATGCCCTCTGAAATCGACAAGCAAGCCACTTAGTTCATGGAAAACAGTTGCCAACAATGTCCACATTCCATGCAAGAATAAAATCAAATAAACTACATTTATGAAATGTACAATTTTCATCAAGTGACAGTGAAAGATCAGCAATTTAACTCCAAATCAAAATGTGGATGAAAACTGGGGGAGAAATTGACAGCAGTAGATGGGCAGCAAGAATTCCATGCAACAGAACTTGCACCATCACTCCAACACTCCACCCAAAAAGTTAAAGTGAAGATAAATCAAGATAGCTTTACTTACAGTGCAATGCAACAACATGCCTGAGGGGTTTGGGTAGGATAATGGATGAGACATTGCCCTTTCATTTCTGAGATGTAGTTCCAGTTCTATCTTAGCCCGAAGGGATGTGAGGGTTCTGTTGATTTTTACTGGGTGCAGGACCACAGGGCCAAATGACATCAATACTCCAATAAATTGGCAACCCAGATTAATGTGGCAAAGTGAGAGAGGAGTGACATAGCAATGCTAGCTTGGTACCTGCTTTTCTTAAATTGTGACAATGTTGGGGCACATGGTGAAAAATAGAGGAAATTTTCCTAAGTGGGATTTCAACGTCATTGTTTCTGAATGAGAGGTTTGTGAGCTCAAATCCCATTCCATAGGGCTGAATGGAAATACCAGGCTAACACTTCAGTGCAATCCTTTTAAAACTCATTCTTTCATGGGATGGGGACAGTGCTGGCTAGGCCAATAACTAAAGCCAGTTAGAGATGGCAGATAAATGCTGATCTAGATGGCACCTATCACATTCCATGAATGAGTAATGCCCTCAGGGAGGTGACGGTGAGCCACCTTCATGAACTGCTGGAGCCCACGAGGGAATAAAATCTGGTCAAAAGTGTCAGATGACATGCCAATGTGCATTCCCATTTGGTTTCTCCACTGGGTGTGAAAGATGCCATGGCAGTCTTTTGAAGAACAGCAGGGGAATTCTCCCAGCTGCCTTGGACTCTAAAAAGAGTTGATTTGTGCATTTGGCTCATTGCTGTTTGTGTTACCATTCCCTTCCCTTTTCACAGTAACAATGGCTTTAGGACATTGTGCAAGGTGATATACAGCTGCATGTTCTTCCTTCCTTTCAGTTTAGAATGGATACAATACTGGGTTTTTGTCAGTGAAAGCCCCATCTCCTGTTTCCGTTATATTTTGTGTATTCCTGGTATTCTTGGCTCTGCGATAGAGAAATGTGTTAATGCAACATCCCCATCCTGTGGTGCAGCTCTTAAATTCTAGATGACTGCAGTCGTCCCTCTTCAAGTGAAAGAACAGTTTTCTTTGCGCGCTTTCAGAAATAAAAGCTTTAAAATAAAATAGATATCGTGTCGGAGTGAGATATGGTAAGCAGTGTGGAATGATAAATGTGTTCAGAAGTGAGACTGACTGACTAACTCTCAAGGGACATGTTGCAAGTGGGTAATGAGATATTTATCATATCTCACCTCTGGCCATGGCATATTCTATTTATACCACATATTTAAAATATAATTCACTTTCTGGTTGCTATAGAACTGAATTTCCAAGTGATGCAGTATGTGTTGAAGTGTGTCATAAATCACTTTCCTGTCTGATAGCCACTTGTGAATCTCTGTGGGGAATCATGAGGCACCTTATAATTCCACAAAGAATGTCAAACTTCGACTGCTCTCATGGGGCTGCCTAGCAATAGCAGGCAAGAAGAAAAGCAATCAGCGAGCATCACATCCTCCAAACTAATTACAACAAACAACACTAACAAATCATGCTGATGGCCACTCTATACGCTCTCAGATAAGTAACTATCAACATTACAGGAACTGTCTCTGGAGGTTGTTCCTTCACAGAGGGAGATGGTTTAGAATCTGTTTCTAATGGTGGTGCTTACCTCTGTCCCATTGGAACGTATTTGGCAGTGGATTGGTGTGTAGATTTGCCAACCTGCAGCAGTTCAGTCAAGCAACATCTGCAACACAATTTCGGGAGTTTTTGCTTTCTAGCCCTCCTTGAGGCACAAACAATGTGCTCCTCACCACCACCACCCCCACCGGCCCCCGCGACCACCACTCCCTCTTACCCCTTCCTCCGCCATCCCCTTGCCAATGTTTCTCTGCCTCAGAGTCAAGGAGGGTCACTGTGAGAGCTGGGTCAGGCCCATTTGACTGCAAATTATCAAGGAATGATAATCAATCTGTCGCAGAAGTTGTCCTGTACAAACGATGGGTCAACTTCTGCAAATCGCCCATTCCTTCCACTGCATTCTGCTGCTAGCCTAATATACAAATAACGCGTTCCTGGGATGGCTTGAACTTTTCGAGCATAGCATTTCAATTATTATCAAATGGGTGTACTTTACTGAAATCTGTTGTGTTACAGCTGATTGTCAGATTAATATTATCTGACTTCATAAACAGCTGATACATGTATGGCATATATAGTGTACACTGCGATTGCATGTGAATGATGTATGTGTAGTGCACACTGTAATTACATGTGTGTATGGATTAAAGTATGTGTATGTGTTTCTGTGTGTATGTGGATGTACATGTATAATGCATGCACATAGTAGTGGAGTGTGCAAAAAGAGTGCATGTGGCTATATATTGGCTAGTGTGCAATGTGGTTAATGTCTATTTATGCTTGAGTATATGTATTTATGCATATGCATATGTGGTCATGTATGACAGTGTGAATGCTTACATGTGTAAGCATCTGTTTTAGTGCATATATCTGAACGTGTGTGTGTGTTAATGTGTGTATATGTGTATGGATATATGTGACAGTGAGTAAGTTGTGTGAATGGGCAGATTTTCTTCCTTCCAATTTCCCAACGCTGCTGATGCACAGGGGTGACTGTCAGTACAGGGGTTGGTATGCTTTCCCTGGAACACTGGTTAACAGGGTCAACTAAAACTCGCTGTAGCCTCCGAATTTTCTGCAGAGCACTGCAACAAAGGCCGTTATTTTTTTGCCAAAGATCTAAGGAAACCTCAGTGTAATCAGAAGCCTCCGGCCCAAACACAGGACTTCTGTCATAAGCAACCTCCCTAAACAAAGCCTGGGCTATGAACGTACCAGATAATTAATGCCCCCAGTTTAATTAAATGCATCAGCCATCAATGGCAAATACAAGAAGAATAAAAAATAAAAAGCATATCTCAGGGGCAAACATGATAGAGTTACAAAATGAGCAGCTTGCAAACTGTCGTTGCTTTGATGAAGCAACATTTAATTATCCCCAGTGGAAAATATCCCTATTGTTTGAGCCTAATTTGTCCCTTTTGGCTACTCCCCTGGCCCATAGAACTGGCCTTCTCAGATTTCCTCTTCTCTGTACAGCCTGCCGTATCAATATTTGCATTCCTACTCCAGTCCATCTTAAAGCAATTAGGGGAGACAATATTTTATCTGTTAAGTGTCATCCTGCAAGCTCGGTTCTCATGCCAAAGATGAAAGGAAGGGACGTTTTCCTCCACTGTCACCCGGGTTAACTTCCTCCGACTTCAGGCTAATATAACTGTATCATGTGCACAAAGACTAACATTCCTGATGACCTCCAGGCGAGGCTCCTTGCACCTGATACTGAAGAAAAACAATAAGGCAATAGGTAGAGGCAGCCCTCTCTTCAAAACAAAACATCCCTGACTCCCATGCAAAAAAAACCGAGGAATGGATTTGATCTCCAATCGCAATTTGTTGCTGTGCTAAAACATTACAAATGCTTGCTTCAGATTCGACACCCTTTTCATTTATACAAATTGTGTTCCTTCACCTCCATTGTCAGGCGAGGAGAAATTGAGAAAAATTAACACCAAGGGCGATAGATCAAGTCTGGAGGTATTTTTCCGCACCTGTCAATCAGAAAAGAACACCCTTTTCTTCTTTTTGCCACTCGATTGTTCGAGATCAGTTGTTCAAAGAAACCAGGAGGATCGCCAAATTTGTCAGATTATCCATACCAAACCCTGCAACCTTTCACAAGTGAAGTGGTGAAGATTAATAATGAATAAATAAATATTAACTCTGATAAATAACTCACTTTGCTGTTTCATGTAATTAAAAAGAATGAAACATGCATATATTTGCATATTTGATTTAAAATCAGACATAATTATGTAAATGAGGTACAAGTTGGGCAGAGATGCTCTCCGGAGTTTCAGTGATTCTCAGTTAACCATCATCACGAGCTCAGTTACAAGAACAAGATTAGGACTTCCAGCCTGTCACTCAGGACACGGGATTTACCACATGGACTGACAGCAAAGAACTGGGTACCAAATGTAGCCTCTGCATTACATTCAGTCGAATATTCTGTGCTCTCAAGATAAGTGCTCCGAAAACCTTTTTTGGAATGAAATACTTTAATGAAATACAAGAAAAATTGCTATTGTCTTCGAGAAAAAAGGGAAACCTGTATCTTGTTCTTATCATAGCGCCTTCAAAGTATAATTGCAGACTAGACTGTGCTGGGTTTAATCCACAGGCTGTAGTAGATTAGCTACTCTCAATGCTTGACAGGCAGTAGCCAGGGACTGGCGAAGGGAGAGAAATTTCACCAGTGTGTTCTGCTCATTAATCTTACTTCAGCATTCTTCTTGTGAACGCGGTTATGTTTAAACCTCAAGCAAGGCCGGGGTTTGCTCTGCTGTGATGCACACCACTGCCAAATAGCCTCACAACTGGGCATGGAGGTGACTAATGGACAAGTTATCAGGCACTTGTCTGGTAATGTTGCAGCTATGTGCTGATCAGAGATAGGCAAAGGAAGTACAAATAAATTTGCTGTAGTTTAGACATGCTGTTAGAAAAGATACTGTTATAAACAGATCCTCGGTGAGATATTGCAGGATCCACACTCCATACCCCAAATTCTTAAGTTTTTGGTGGAAAAGGAATAATCTGGCCGGTCTTCTTTACTCACCCACTCTTCTGGTTGGTCAGAACCAGATTAATTTACAAGGAATTTCATCTGTGTGAATGCTTTTTTCCTTAACCAAGTGTTTTTGTGTTTTAAAAGGGTCAAGTTAACTAGATTTTCTTCAGTTAATAAGAGGGAGATTTTGTCTGTTTATTTGACATGAAAAGAAATAATAACTCAAAACACACACACAATAGAAATGAAATGAGAAGAAAATCCAAACAAAAACAATAAAATGTAAAAGGTATACAGTTCTGTCTCAATGAATTGTTCATGAGGAATACATAGTGGAGCATTAAGTTGATTTTAGGTATCTTGTTGATTTAAACTGTTTGGCTTTGTTTCCCTTTGCTTGGCTTGTTTGCAATGTTCCCTCTAATGGCAAACTTCTTTGACACTGGAAGGTGTAACATTCCAGAGCTCCTTCCAGACTGGATTTACATCCACAATTTTTTTAGCTGTGTCAGCCCAATTTAAAAAAAAGTCACAATATTCACAAATGTTCAATGGGTCCTCAAGTAAACCAGGGTTATGATCATTGGTACAGATACTTTTTACTGATGTGGAACATTTTTTCTGAAGTTTATTTCGTTTTATGAAGGAGAACCCCATTTGCTCTTTATCGTCCAAATTCGTCTTCCTGTCACTCACTTCAATGACTACGTCAACTATTTGATAAAATTTCAGAGCTGCAAGCATAGATTCACTAAATAAAAACCAAGAGAACTCTGGATACTGTAAATCAGGAACAAAAACAAAGTTGCTGGAAAAGCTCAGCAGGCCTGGCAGCATCTGCGGAGGAGAAAACAGAGTTAATGTTTTGGACCCAGTGACACTTCCTCAGAACTGATGGTGGATAGGAAAATGTCAGTTTATATGCAGAAAATAGGGAGGTGGGTGGGGTAGGGAGTAAATGACAAGATAGAGCCCAAAGAGAGAGAAAGACATTTGGACAGACAAAGGAGTTGATAACGATCAGGCTGGGAGGGTGAATAGTTAGTGACAAACAACAGTGTGTAGCGGCAGGCTATGTGATAACAAGGCCTGGTGTGTGGGGTGGGGTCTGGGACATGGGAAAGTTTAGGCCCTAAAATAATTGAACTCAGTATTGAGTCCGGGGGGGGGGGGTGCTGTAGGGTCCCCAAGTGGAAAATGAGGTGTTGTTCCTCCAGTTTGCGTTGGGCCTCACTGGAGCACTGCAGCAAGCCAGAGACAGAGATACTGGCCAGGGAGCAGGGTGGTGCTTTGAAGTGGCAGGCAACAGGTAGTTCAGGGTCTTTTTTGCGCGCAGAACATAGATATTCTGCAAAGCGGTCGCCAAGTCTATGCTTTGTTTCCCCAGTGTAGAAGAAACCACATTGTGAGCAAAGAATGCAGTTGACTATTTTCTGGGAAGAGCGGGTGAAGTGTTGTTTCACCTGGAAGATGTGTTTGGGCCCTTGAATACTGGGGAGGGAGAACCCTTCTGGCTCATTAATGTGACTTAGGGAAGGAATCTGCCACCCTTACCTGGTCTGGCCTACATGTAACTCCAGGCTCACAGCAATGTGGTTGACTCTTAACTACTCTCTGGGCAATTAGGGATGGGCAATAAATGCTGCCTAGCCAGTGACACCCTCATCCCGTGAATGAATAAAGAAAAAAAAATGTTTTAGTTCCGGTAGAGCTATTTTAGTTTCCTCTGTGCCTGCAGCCGACACAGTGAAGGTTTCAGTTGGGTCATGCCCGGGTTTCCAATGACTTCCTGTAACAGTTTTGACATGGACTTTGAGCCCTGCTCCACCTGAATCTTGTTGGCCTTGCAGACCAGGTTAAGGATTGGCTCAATTCCGTCACCACTGTCTTGGTGGATATGGTACATTGACTATACATGACATATGTTTGACCAATCCCAGTTCTCCTTGGCTCAGACAGGCAAAGCAATGGAAACACAAAGCTGCCATCAAGTGGGAACAAGTGAATACCCAGCCACCAAAAAGCTTTTCGAGAGACTGCAGGAAACATATGCAGGAAACGAAAGAACTGGCCTGAAATAACTGAGATGCACTTCGAAGGGGAAGAATGAAACAGATTCTTGGAGCAAAATCAAAAAAACAAAAAAAAAGAAGTGAGGAACTTGCATTTATTTTGAGCCTTTCACAACCCTGGAACATTCCAAAACACTCTATAATGAAGTATCTTTACATTTTTTTTAGTAGACCACATTACAGCCCATTGATATTAGATTAGATTAACACCTGGAGGAAACCCACGCAGACACGGGGAGAATGTGCAAACTCCACACAGACAGTTACCTGAAGCTGGAATTGAACCTGGGTCCCTGGTGCTGTAAGGCTGCAGTGCTAACCACTGAGCCACCGTGCTGCCCCAACATGGAGCAACATCTGATAACTAACAACACATTTGACCAACATCGGCCAGACCAGTCCCTTCAGTGATATTTACTGATTAAGGAGAGCTCCTCTGCTTTTTTTTTCCAAGCAATACACTGAGACTGTGAGACCACAAGGCACAGAAGCAGATTTAGGCCATTCGGTTCATCAGGTCTGCTCCGCCACCCGTCGATGATATTTTCTCAACCACATTCTTCTCCCTTCTCCGCATAACCTTTGAACCCCTTACCAATCAAGAACCTATCTATCTGTTTTAAATGCACCAACAATTTGACCCCCACAGCCTTCTGTGGCAATGAGTTCCACAGATTCCCCACCCTCTGGCTGAAGAAATTCCTCCTCATCTCAGATGCAAAATGTTATACCTTCAATCTGAGGCTTTGCCTTTGAGCCCCAGACTCTCCCGCTAATGGAAACATCTTCCTCACTTCCACTCTATCCAGGCCACTCAGGATTCTGAAAGTTTAAATTAGATTCCCCTCAACCTTCTAAACTCCATCAAGAATAGACCCACAGTCCTGAATGGTCCTTCATATGACAAGCCCTTCATCCCCAGAATCATTTTTATAAACCTCCTCGAGATCCTATTCAATGTCAGCACATCATTTCACAGATATGGGGCCTAAACTGCTCACAATATTCCAAATGCTGTCTGCCCAGAGCTTTATACAGCCTCAATAGAATGCCTCTGATCCTGTAGTCTAGCCCTCTAACATTGCATTCCATGTTAACCTTAAGTCCAGCTGTCACTTCTTTGCCTACTCTCTTAGCCTGTCCAAGTCCTTCTACAGCTTCCCCGCTTCCTCAGCGCTATCTGTCCCTTGACCTATCTTTGTGTCATCTATAAACTTAACAACAATGCCCTCAGTTCCTTTGTCCAGATCATTAACATATAACATGAATAGTTGTGGTCCCAACACTGACTCTAGTGGAACACAACCAGCCACCAGCTGCCATTCTGAAAAAGACCCCATCATCCCCGCTCTCTGCCTTCTGCCAGTCAACCAATCCTCTACCCATGCCAATACCTGGCCCTTAAACATAATGGGCACTTATCTTATTTAGCATCCTCCTGTGTGGCACCTTGTCAAAGGCCTTCTGGAAATGCTAATATATTATGTCCACTGGCTCTCCTTTGTCTAGCTTGTTCATTACTGGCTCAAAGAATTCTAACAGATTTATAAGGTATAATGTCCTCTGACAAAGCTGTGCTGAGTCTGTTTTATAAAGCACTCAGCAATCTCATCCTTAATAATGGACCCTAAATCTTACCAACAACCGATGTCAGGCTAACTGGCCCACAGTTTCCTGTCTTCTGCCTCCCTGTTTTCTTGACAACGAGAGGGTGTTACAATGGCCATTTTCCAGACTTCTGGGATCCTCCCTGACTCTAGAGATTCCTGAAAGATCACCACCAATGCCTCAATAATTTCCTCAGCTATTTCCCTCAGAACTCTGGGGTGTTGTCCATCGGTCTGAGTGATTCACCAAACTTCAGACCTTCCAGCTTATCCATGGTGATGGCCACTGCACTCACTTCTGCCCCTGACCCTCTTGACGTTCTGGTAATACTACTGCTGTCTTCCACCATGAAGACTGATGCAAAGTACCTATTCAGTCCTGCTGTCATTTCTTTGCTCCCTATTATGGCTTTTTCTCATTTTCCAGTGGCCCAGTGTCAGCTCTTTCTCTTAACTTTTAGATGTCTGTGAGAAAAAAACTCTTGCAATCTTTTAGATTACTAGCTAACTTACTCTCATATTTCACTTTTTGCCCTTTTTTAAAAATTATCCTGGGTTGGTTTTTAAAGGCTTCCCAATCTTCTGGCTTCCCACTAGGCTTCACCGCATTGTATGCTTTTTCTTTTGCTTTTATGCTATTCCTGACTTCCCTTGTCAGCCCTGGTTGCCTCATCCTGCCCTTAGTATGCTTCTGCTTCCTTGGGATGAATTTCTGTTGTACCTCCCAAATTACCCTTAGAAACCCCTGCCATTGCTGCCCCACCATCTTCCCTACTAGGCTCCCCTTCCAATCAACTGACTCCTCTGTTGACTGCCCCCTTCTCATAGCTGCCCCCTTGGATTTCTGACCCTTTCTATACTCATTGTCTTATCACTTGTTCTGGAAATTTTAATAACCTCTACTGAGCCCTTCCCCTTTAACTTTTACCATAATTTTGCATGCAACTGATTCTATCCCTCCAACTTTTTAGTTTGAATTCCTATCCACAGCCCCAGTTCTGTGATTCACCAGGTGTAGTGACTGTAACAATGTCAACCAGGTAGACTCATGGAGTATGGGTTCCCTGATTGGGGCTGTTAATCTGGTCTAATCAGGGAGCCCTGGCTGACAGATATACACAACAGTGTCAGGCATCCTGTTCACTCTGAGAGCTGGCTCTGAGGGAGCTGGATCAGTGTCCAGGGCTCTTCATGTGTGAATAAAGAGTGACCTGGTAACACGATACTGGCCTCTGTGGAGTTATTTCATCTAGTCCCAGTATGTTTCATCAGAACAACTCCTTCTTTCCAGAATACTGGTGCCAATATCCCATGAATTCAGACCCATGTCTCCCACACCAGTCTTTCCCTTTGTATTCACTTGCAAGGGCAGCCAGACCTCAGCTGAAGTCTCATCTGAAAGATGCCAGCGCTAGTACTTAGGGGCAGCAAGAACTGCCGATGTTGAAGTCAGAGTCAATACAGTGTGGAGCTGGAGGATCACAGCAGGTCAGGCAGCATCAGAGGAACAGGAGAGTTGACGTTTTGGGTCGGGACCCTTTCATTGGCGTTGTTTAGGTCCTGATGAAGTGTCCCAAACTGAAATGTCAACTCTCCTGCTCCTCTGGCGCTGCCTGACTTGCTGTGATCCTTCAGCTCCACACTGTATTGGTACTCAAGCTGCTTGTTCTTTATTGAAGTTGAAGCTGGAGAGAAAATGGAGCAATCATATTCCTTGGTCATAAATTAAAAGGACTTTTTTTTTGTCTTTGAGTGCAAATCAGTCAATATTATATCTATTGCCTGTTAAGCATCCCTTTCAAAATTCATCTGTATTGACCCTGCTAAAAATATCAGGGCCTATATTCAAAAAGCAATGTGTCTCATGTTGCAGCTTTTCCGAAAGGGGTAAGTGTTCTCACACAAGTTAAAGCAATTCTAAATGAGCTCATCTGTGTGCTTCAGCTCAATCTTGCTCTGAAATCACTGTCGGTCTCTCCCCATCACAACTATCTGATCAAATTAATAATTTATTATGTTGCTTTTCCACTGTTCATTCAGAATTATTGCAGCAACTAAACTAATCACTTGAGCTAAAAGCTTGTTGGGAAAGACATCTTTGAACTGTCTGAGGAAGTCAATTACGCATGATTTCGAACCTCCTCCTATCTCAGTGCTTTTAGTTCACAACATATATCAAGAACAAGTTTGGAAAAGAAAATCACCCAGTTAAAAAGAATTAGGTTCAACCTTTGACCTCTTGCTGGGTTTGTCTCATCATTTCTGTTGAATATTTGGCTTCAGTGAATTGTAAAGGGTGAATATAATGGGCACTATATAGTGGGTGAGAAAATGGGTACAAATGATAACACCAGGGAGGAGTTACGCAAGCTGGGGAAAAGCTGGGCCTTGACCTATTCTTACTCGCTTTCCACATCTGTGGCGCTTCTGGGTAAAGGCTCCAACGCCTGATGATGGTGAGAAGTGGCAATCTTTCCCCCTCCCTCTTCAACTCAAGCACCCTCACCACCAGTCTAGTTTGACATTGACCATACACTGAACCCGGTATAGTTCGGTCGCTGTGACTCAACTGAAGCGAGCTCCAGAAATGAGACTTTGAACACTCATGGCTTAAAGTGACCAATCAATGCAATCTTATCAGGGTTTCAACTGTCTTCAGAAGAGGCAGAAAAATATAGTTGCAGTGGATGAGCAGAAGAGGGCATAGCCAAGTTTATATTCCGGATTAATGACTTGTGGATGATATAAGCATTCTTAGAAAATAAGGGAGACTTACGTGTAGCTATAAAAATACAAGGGTCAGAAAAGAAGTTTAGCTTAATGCAGTCCACCCCTTTAGTTGGCTATCGCTCCCATTAATGTATTTTACAATATCTTGGAAAATAGAACGTTATTATTTCTAACACCATACAGATGTTTATCATTCTGAGTGAAGAAAGTCATTCTCTCTCCAGCCACTAGTATTTTTCTGAAATGTATTTCTCACATATCCAAAACACTGACCTTTCAGGCGAAAGCAGCCTCTGTCAGTGAAAGGTTTGTGGTGAATTTGCTTGGAGATAGCTTCCTGAGGCTCAGCAGTGAGTTTAAGAAATTGTTTTCAAAATGCCCTGTGTAACCTATCAAGTGGTCTGCATCTGCTCTGTCAGATCCCTCTCCAGAGGGGTTTAGGGGTCAAGTAAACACATTTTCTGGGGACCTTGTAGGAGACTAGCCTACAGTCAGCGGAGCTGAAATCTCCAGCAACAATTATATAACAAAGTTTTTCATTTATCAAATGCTATTTGTCATCCATAAAGATGTGGTTTTAAAAGAAAGCCGCTCATCTTTCTTGACCTCAAATATCAATATCCCCAAACCTTACCCACAGCTAGACCTTATCCAGAGGGCACCTCGTATTGTTTGGCCCAAGGTTTATTTTGCACTGGCTCTAAAAACAAATGAGTGAGAGTGATGCATCGCTGTCAACTCTTTCCTTAAAGTTAATTCTAGCATTAATTGTCTACTGTCAGACAGCTTTATAAACATCATGCGGAGAACAGCAACAAACGGAGGAGCCAAATGAGCAATTACCACAAAGCTAATCAACTCTCGATGAGTCTTCTGAACATGGTATTTTGATACAGGGGTGCCAGGAAAACAAGACCAATTTAAAGATAAATCTTTGCTCAATCTCTCCCACCATTGACTCTGTAACTGTTTATTTGTACAGATTGAGAATTGGCAAACGTTTAAACCCTGAACAATTTCCTAACACATCCTAACTGCTTCCACTTTTTCATCTTGACATGAGGCATGATTACCAAATTTGTTAATATTAATCCTTGACCTCTGAATACTACGGGATTCTGCTTTACTTTCATTTCATTGTAATTTAAATACATACAGCGAGTCTGGTTCGATAGTATTGTGCAGGCATCCAACCCAATATTCATTCTCTTTCTGATAGTTGCCTCTACTTGTGAGTGTTCTCACAGGCTCATTGTGATAGGGACAACGTTTTGCACCCTGAAGATCATCACAGCCAAGATAAACACCAGTCAATACCTGAGACATACTTTCCAACTGGATATTCCAAGGCTAAGGGAGCCCAAAACTAGAGGGCTTAGGTTTAAGGTGAGAGAGAAAAGATTTGAATGGGACCTAAGCAGTAACATTATCATGCAGAAGGTGGTGCATGTATGGAATGAGCTGCCAGAGGAAGTGGTGGAGGATGGTAAAATTGCAACACTTAGTAGACATTTGGACAGGTACATGAATAGGATGGGTTTAGAGGTGCGTGGAACAAAAGCAGGTAAATGGGACTAGTTCAGTTTAGGATGCCTGGTTGGAATGGACAAGTTGGACCAAAGGGTCTGTTTCCATGCTGTGCAACTCTATGGCTCTAGCAATTGCAAACATGAAGATTGGCTGAATTTTCCACCTCATGCAAGACCATTGAATAACGGTATTCTCAACCTACAGCAGAGAAGTTAATTCAGCTGAGTTGGAATTGAACTTAGCAATTCTTGGACAATATTGGGCTTGTAAGGTTATCAATGATACACTTTACACCATTGTCACTATTATGTAAGAAAAGTGCCACGTAGTCACTCCAAATGCATGAATATATATCCAAGTTGGTGTTCCAATGCAGCATTGAGAGAATGTGGACCTGTTAGAAAGCAGCCAAACTAGGGTGCAGTTAGAGATAGTAGGAACTGCTGATGCTGGAGTATTTGAGATAACAAGGTGTGGAGCTGAATGAACACAACAGGCCAGGCAGCATCAGTGGAGCAGGAAAGCTGACCTTTCGGGTGTAGGCCCTTCTTCAGAAACTAAGATGGTGTCTGTCATCTCAGGTAGATTTCATAGAGTTATACAGCACAGGAACAGACCCTTTGGTTCAGCTTGTCCACACCAACCAGACATCCCAATCTGATCGAATCCCATTTACCAGCATTGGGTCCATATCCCTCTAAACCCTTCCTACTCATGTACCCATCCAGATGCCTTTTAAATGCAATTCACCCGCGTCCACCACTTCAAAGTTCCTGTGACAGCATTCAAAGAAAGGTGAGTTTAATTTACTGGTGCCTGTGTTAACACCTGACCCTTAAATAAAATCAATAAAATCGGATGATTTGATTGCTTGTGGGATCTTGCTGTTGGGAGATTCACTTCCACGTATGCTACAGCACAACTGCGATAAAACATAGCATTGGTGACATGGTCGCTTGGGACATCCTGGGCTCACTAAAAGCTGAAAATTTAAAAACTGTTGGAGGCCCAAGACCCACATACACAGAAGATAAAGGACAGGGATGGAAAAAGGGACACTGCATTAGAGGTAGATACTGAGAAGATTTTTTTTTCGCAAGAGTGATCACCTCCTTCACAATAACACACTTGGCCCATTCACAGAGCTACTAAGCAACCTTTGTAATGCACTCTCCCATTTTACCAAAAGCCCTTCCCTCTTATAAAGATTCTTTCGCTGATGCATCTCCTACTGATGACTCTGAAGCCGGATCTTATGTGATTATCTCACCATACTTCAAACATAGAACAGAGATGAAACATATATGACCCTTAAGGGCTTAACAGCGTAGATGTAGAAAGGTTGCTTCTCCTTGTGGGAGAGACTAGGATCAGAGGACAACATCTCAGAATAAGGACTCATACATTGAAGTCAGAGATGAAGTGGAATTTCTGCTCACTGAGGGTGGTGAATTTGTGGAATTAATTACCACAGAGGGCTGTTAAGGCTATGTCATTAAGTATATTCAAGGCTGAGATAGACAGATTTTTAATCACTAAAGAAATCAAGGGATATGAGGAAAGTGGATTTGAGGATTATCAGATCAGTCATGATTTCATTGAATGGCAGGGGAAACTTGATAGGCTGAACGGCCTAATTTTCTACATCTTGTGGTCTTATGGCCTTTAAGGTTAGACTCTTAGTGCAGTACCCTGATTCAATTGAGCTACAGTGTAAACAGTAACTAATACTCCAGCACCCAATCTACTCAGGTCATTGGACAACATGATGTCAGAAACCTGTAAGAGTCCCATTGGGCAGACAATTAGTTACTGCACACACTGTGCCCACTCACCCCTCTCCCCTTGTACTGTGGCTTGATGAGTGTGCCCCTGGAGTAACATGTAAAATTTTGGTCTCTGTAACGATAAAGGGATATATTATCATACATAAATTCTTACAGGGTTTGACAGGATATAGGTACAGGAGGGATGCTTCCTTTGGCTGGTGAAAGGAGTGTCTAGGACTAGAACTCAGAATTTCTACCCCAATCTCAATAAACCAGGCCACTTTCTTCCCATTCACCACTGACTACACCCTCCCCCATCTTCTCACTTCTTCTTCAATAGGTCTCCCTTCACATCTAATCTGTTGCCTTACATCTCCGTCTGTGCCTACATTATATTGCCCGCATCAGTCTCTGCCCACTCTCTGTGTGCCCCACTCTGTTCACCCACACTGCAGAATACAGTCTGAAACTAAAGCTGCAGCTGTGTAAACATCATCCGAAGCTATTTTCCTTCCCGGCTCTCAGGTACCTCATGACTTAATTAATGTGTAATGACAGTGTCTTTCCTTAATGCAATATGGGGGTGTTGGACTCATTATTGGGCCTGATACAATCAGAAGCTCATCTCCTGCTCCAACAATCCAACTCCTTCATCCTCTTGCTAATCAGCATCTCTCTTTCTGCCTTATCACTGATTGTTACTCAGATTAAACCCTTTGATTCACAGAGCGGATCCATCACCCTACAGCCCCAGGGCTGCCATTTCCTGTCAAGGAAACTGGTCAAAACATGAACAGCCCTAGACTCTTCATTAAATAATAAGTTGCTGCCACTGGGATTTCAGGAAGTTGCATGGCACTTGTTTGATATTTAATGTACTTTCCTAAAATTTAATTCTGGCAGGGAATCAGCTTACGAATTTCTCATACATACTAGCTACCAGCTGGAAGAGTGTCTGCTGCAGATCATTAAAACAGTCCCTGAGGAAGTAAATCAGTCCCAAAATCTAGCCCAAGAATTCCTTAATCTCCCATTTCATTTGGAAATATTCAAGGATCAGACTGGGTGCAGTGTATGAGTGTTCTGTTTTCACTTGTATCATTCCTCTCGTGTTTAAAATAGCAGCTGAGCCACAAGATGTTTTTTCTAATCTTCCAGTTCGGAGATGTTCTTACACACTTCAGGTAGGACTGAACCCGGTCTCCTGACTCAGAGGGATGGGCTCTGCCATGGTGACACAAGGACCCTAAAACTACAAGAAGGTAACAGCGTAATAACTTCCGACAGTAGAGGAATTGAACCTATGCTGTTGGCTTCACTCAGTGTGACAGCCAGCCAAGCTGTTCAGATTGGGAGGATGATGTTAATCTGGACAGGATTGGTAAAGTACTCTGCATTATCACCAGCTCAAATACTGCCTGCATCCGACTGGCTGCAATTTTGGAGCGGGCTTTGGGACAGACAGCGAAATTGCCTGCTGAGTCCTAATGAGGTTCAAATGCAAAGTTTCTTTAGCAACCGCATAGAAAGACCCACACAGGTAAAACTATCAGGACCAGAAGAAGGAGTTTGACCATTCAAGCCAGGTCTGTTCACTTAGCTCATGGTAGTTTGTCTACTTCAGTTCTGGAGTTTAGAAGAATGAGAGGTGACCCTATTGATCCAGTTGCAACTTTAATAAGTCTTGAAATGAGTAGAGAATTCAGTACTACTAATGCAGAGAATCCAGAATATGTAACCTTAAAAGGGGTGGCATGGTGGCTCAGTGGTTAGCACTGCTGCCTCACTGCACTAGGGATCTGGGTTTGATTTCACCCCTAGGTAATTGTCTAGTGGAGTTTGCACATTCTCCCTGAATCTGCGTGGGTTACCGTCGGATGCTCCAGTTTCCTCTCAAAGTCCGAAGATGTGCAGGTTAGGTCGATTAGCCAAAGTAAATTGCCCATAGTGTTCAGGGATGTGTAGATGAGGTGGGTTATATGGGTCTGGGTGGGACGTGCCAAGGGTCAGTGCGGACTTGATGGGCCAAAGAGCCCATTTCCACATTTTAGGGATTCTATGAACTAGGAGACACAGTTTCCCGACCAGGCATCTCCCATTAAAAAGAGGGGAAAGTGGAGTAATGGCCACACTACACCAGCCTGAACTTACTGAATGTTGAAGCAGGATCAAAGGCCACATCAGCCTACTCTTGCTCTTACTCATGTCCTCATATACTTTATCTCCATATTCTCATATCCCACAATTCACTTTATCTACAAAAATGCATCCTGCTTATAGTTAACAACTGGCAGGACAGTGGCTCTGTGGTCAGCTCTGCGACCTCACAATGCCAGGGACCCGGAATTTATTCCACCCTCAGGCAACTGTGGGTTTGCACATTCTCCCCGTGTCTGGGTGGGTTTCTCCCACAATCTAAAGATGTGCAGTTAGGTGGCTTAGCCGTGCTAAATTGCCCATAGTGTCCAGGGATATCTAGATTAGGTATGTTAGCCATGGGAAATGCAAGTTTACAGGGAAAGCTTAGGGGAATTATGCCTGTGTGGGGTGCTTTTCAGAGGGATGGTGTGGACTTGTTGGGCCAAAGGGTCTGTTTTCACACTGTAGGGATTCTATGATTCTATGAATTGAGCACCTGTAATTCTCCAGGATGGACATTTCCAAAAGTTTCTGAGAAAGTAAGACATTTTGCCTTTCTCTGTGGGATGCCCAGAAAGAAAGTTGTGTCTTTTCTTGCTCTAGTCCCTCCTCTACCATCCACCCCCATCCTTTTCACAAGTCCCATGGAATGTAAAAAGATCCACAGAGCAGTTATGGAATGCTTTGGGATGTTGTGAGGCTGTGAAACATAAACACGAACTGACACGGCAACATTTACAATTCCAGGAGCATCTCAAAGCACTTTTCAGTGCACAGTGTGTTTTTAAAATATTGTGATGTAGGGAGCTTGGAAGATGCCAGTGGCTCAAATATTTTGCTCCAAAGTGGGCACCTAACTGATATTGCTCAGGCACTGCTGCCAGGCAGGTAGCTGGTACCAGGAGGACTTGAGAATTAGGTAAACCCTGGTGCAAGATTTCCTAACCTTGCCCCCGTCTCCAACTCCCAATCCACCTCTGCATTACAGGGAAGATTATGGCTTTCAGAGTGCAGTTCCTGATGGAAGCACAATATTGCTGACACAACCCTAGGAGGATATAGGTCTATTGGCCTCAGTACAGCTACTCGACTCAAATGCAATGTAACATCTGAACAATTCTATTGTTGCTGCTAAAAACCTGCGATACATGTGACATTTGCCGTTCCTTCTGTGCAATCTCTGCTAATGACTGGGGTGGCATGGTAGCTCAGGAATTGACATGCTGTGTCTCAATACCAGACACCCGGGTTCGATTCCACTGTCAGGTGGCTGTCTGTATAGAGTTTGCACATTCTCCCCGTGTCTGTGTGGGTTTCCTCCGGGTGCTCTAGTTTCCTCCCACAGTCGAAAGGTAAGGGTGGACTGGCTATGCTAAATTGCCCATGGGGTTCAGGGATGTGCAGCCTTAGGAAAGGCAAGGTTAAAAGGAAAGGGTGGTGAAGGTGTCTGGGTGGAATGTTCTTTGGATGGTCAGTACAGGCTCAATGGACCGAATGGCCTATTTCCACACCATAGGGATTCTGGGTTTCTATGACTTAAGGAGGGTTCTCCAGTGCAAGACAATTAAGGACAGCCAGCATGGAGTGGAAATGTCACTAGACTAGTAATCCAGAATCTGAGTTAATGTTCTGGGCACATTCCACTCTAGCAAATCCTACAGTCATTAAGGGGATGATGGCATTTATTTATGGATAGGCAGCATTTATTGCCCAGCGGGCAGTTAAGAGTCAACCACATTGCTGTGGGTCTGGAGTCACATATAGGCCAGGCCAGGTTAATGATGGCAGTTTTCTTCCCTAAAGGACATTAGTGAACCCAGATGGGTTTTTCCCCAACAGTCGGCAACGGTCATCATTCAATTCTTAATTTCAGATATTTTATTGAATTCAAATTCCACCATTTGGCATGGCAGGATTTGAACCCTGGTTCCCAGAACGTTATCTGGGTCTCTAGATTAACAGTCCAGTGATAATACCACAAGGTCATCACCTCCCCATACTTTATGATGAAATTTGAATCCAACACAAAGAAACCTTGGCTGGAATAAAAAGAGCTCTTCTGGGGCAACTGTGTAAGCACGCCGAATTGTCCTAAAAACACATATAGTTCACTCAGCTAATTCCTGGGATGGCAGATCTGACACATACAGAGCAACTGGGTTGGTTAGGATTATATTCAACTAACGTTTAGCAGAATGAGAAGGAGGTTTTGTAAACATGTATAAACTTCTAACAAGGCTAGACTGGGTAAATGCAAGAAGGATATTCCTGATGGCCAGGGAGTCCAGAACCAGGGGTCACAGTCTTAGGATACAGGCCGGGTCAACTAGGACTGAGTTGATGGTAAACTTGTTCACCCAGAGAGTGGTGAGTCTGTGGAATTCTCAAGCACAGAAAGCAGTTGAGGTGAATACACTGATTATTAAGAAGGAATTGGATTGGATATATTTCACGGGGCTAAAGGGGTCAAGGGGGAGTTGGGTACTTATTTGGATGATCACATTCATGAGCAGGCTAAAATAGCTTGATCCTGCTCCTATTTTCTATTCAATCTTTACCTGGCCTGGGCTACAGGTGACTCCAGACACACATCAATGTGGTTGTATCTTAACTTATCCTCTGGGTAATTAGGCTATAAATGTTGGCCTCGTCAGCACACCCGCATCCCATGAGCAAATTCTTTTTTTAAAAATTCAGTGCATGCGGAGACTCACTGAATCACTTAAATGATTGGAACCTGAGATTGGCAGCGAACAGCATTGTCAATGTCGTGTATTAACGGTTTTCAGGAGTCTTCTTATTCCGTTCACTCAACTGGTTAAACTGGCCTTCTTGGGAACAGGTGTCCACAAACTTTACACAGCAAACCTTCTGTGTCATATATCCCTGTGCTAATCCTTCACTTCCAGGTCAATGCTTGATGCACCTTGTCAACTTGAGCAGTACAGCACTTGTAAAGTTTCTGTTGATAGATTTCATGGACAAACTGTTCAGGGTGAAAGGTTTGTCAGAGCTGAATTACATCTCCATTAATGAGAGGCAGGCACCACGCACATTAACATCATGGATGTACCTCCTACAGATCTCTTCAGGCTTGACATCTTCTTCCAGATGTCATCACAGATGCAGTAAAATCGCACATGTGCTCCAGCACTTGCCAAATTAAAAATCAAGTTGCCTCGCTCGCTACACTCTAATTATCACATTTGCGGGGACAGGTCTGTCGCTGTATAACACTGGGGTACAGTATTGGTGGGGACACGTCTGTCACTGCACAAAACTGTGTACTGGCTGGTGGGACAGGTCTGTCACTGCATAACACTGGGGTACGGTACTGTTCGGACTGGTCTGTCACTGTACAACACTGTGTACAGTGCTGGTGGAGACTAATTTGTCACTGTATAACACTGAAGCCCAACGCTGTTCGGTCAGGTCTGTCACTGTGTAACGCTGTGGTACAATACTGGTGTGGCCTGGTCAGTCATTATATGACACTGGGATACAGTGCTAGTGGGGACAGGTCTGTCACTGTGTAACACTGGGGTACAGTGCTAGTGGGTACAGGTCTGTCACTGTGTAACACTGGGGTACAGTGCTAGTGGGTACAGGTCTGTCGCTATATAACACTGGGATACAGTGCTAGTGGGGACAGGTCTGTCACTGTGTAACACTGGGGTACAGTGCTAGTGGGTACAGGTCTGTCACTGTGTAACACTGGGGTACAGTGCTAGTGGGTACAGGTCTGTCACTGTGTAACACTGGGGTACAGTGCTAGTGGGTACAGGTCTGTCACTGTGTAACACTGGGGTACAGCACTGGTGGGGTCTATCTGGATTCACATATTGAGGGTCTACATCATCACCATTGGCTGGAGGGTGTAATTACCATGTGACAGTTTAAATCACAGTTTTCAATATCAATGCCCGCGTTGGACTTTAGAACAGAGGAAGTGGTAATGACCTGCTTTCTTGGACTGTTACCAGTCTATGTAGTGTTGGCAGACCCACCCAGTTGTTCAGGAGGAGACACTGACAAAATTCATGTTTGGCTAGGAAATAACAACCTTAAGTTTTAAGATGATATTTGCAAATAAACACAACAACCAGGCATTTTTGTGTAACATTGTAACATAACGTATAGCATTATACATTATGCATTTTACTTTTCAGGAAAAATAGACTAAGTGTAAATCTTCAATCTATACCTCTAGAATATATATTTATACAGTAAGTGTTTTATTAACTGGACCTATAGGACCAAGAGTGTAGCTGTTGATCAAATATATCCCCCGCAAAAATATAACCATTGTCAGTCATTTATGTATTGGATTCTGTTGTTGCATTTCTGCAGGGAACAATGCTCAGTGTAGTCAGAGTGAAAGTAACGGTTTGTAAGATTATAATATGAATGAATGGGATCTTTCATCCACATGTATTAAACATATGCAAAAAAGCACAGGAAATGTTTGTAGATTTGAGGGGAAAATCTTAAGGAAACGGTATTTATTGGGGAGCGCACTCTAAGCCAGTGCAGACATGTTCAGATGAATTCAAGCTGTGGCAATGCAGAAATGCTCAGGAGAATTTGGAGATAGCCATTTTCACAGATGCAGTCCCTGGCTGCCTCTCCCTCTCCTTAGGCCATGTCTTTGAGCCCTCTTGGCTGCCGATAAGGCTTTTACTGAAAGTGAAACCAAATAGTTTATCTGCTCAGTGGGAGAGCAGTGAGTCTGCTCAGAGGGGGTGCATAATCAGCTATTGCCAAGACAATGCAGCCATATGGGGAACAGAAGGATCTACTGCTCATTGACTGAAAGTGGTTACAGTGCAATGGAAATGTGCATTGCTGAGGAGTGCTTAAGGTTACAGTTTTACATAACAACAGAAAGTGATTATGAGGTCATTAAAAGTCTGTTATTTAGGAGTGCGGCATGCAATGTGTTGCAGACTGACACAGAACATGCTTTGTATTTGGTTGCTAAGGATTTCGCTAAAAGTCACAGAAAAATCTACTTATCATGTAGCAAATGGATGTACACATCCTTTAGTGCCTTGTTCTTCCGAAAAATATTTTCCATTGTGCCTCATCTTTTTGTACCCTGCTTGTTCTCACTTCCTCATAAAAGGTGTTCTCATGTAACTCATCCAAATTGGGGATTTTGCTTTGAGAGGTACAACAAGGAGCAAAACGATCATGTGGATGGCAACTTCAGACCAGGAAGCTGGGTTTGCTGTCGGTGATGGCGAGGTGTGAGGTGTTGTAGATAATATAGGACAACGCTGGGTTGCCAACTGCGATTAGATCCATCCCTCGAAGTCAGATCATGCAATTTATCCCATACTCCAGCTATTTGTCAGCCTGATTTAACAATGCACTCTCTTCTTGCGTCAATGGGGCAGTTAAATGGCTCATTACCGAGTTATGAGTTAAAGCATTGCGGATGCTGGAAACCTGAGACACTGAGAGAGAATACTGGAGATACTCAGCAAGTCAGGCAGCATCTGTAGAGAGAGGAACAGGGTTAATGTTTTGGGTCTGAATGACTCTTCATCAGAAACTGACACATTGCGTAACCGAATGACACTTCACTAACACCCCCAGCCCACCCCTGGCTGCGATTCTGGTAATGGAAACTTTTCAGTGAGATAAAAATAAATGCCATAAAAAAGTTTTCCTACGTCCCTGTGATTTTTCTGCAGGGCTGCATACATTTATTTAGAACAAAGAACAAAGAAAATTACAGCACAGGAACAGGCCCTTCAACCCTCCAAGCCTGCATTGACATGCTGCCAGACACAACTAAAACCCCCTCCCCTTCTGGGGTCCATATCCCTCTATTGCCATCCTATTCATGTATTTGTCAAGACGCCCTTTAAAATTCACTATTATGTCTGCTTCCACTACCACCCCTGGCAGTGAGTTCCAGGTACCCACCACTATCTGAATAAAAGACTTGTCTCATTCATCAACTTTAAACCTTACCCCTCATACCCGAAGATTGATGCAAAGTTGCAAACACATGCACATTCAGAGCATGAGGAGCCCATTCACTCCCTCAGACCTGCTCTGCTATTCAGTGAGGGAGTGGCTTGTCTGATTGTAACCTCAAATCCACATGATCACTGACCCCCTAAGAACCTTTTGTGCACTTTAACATGCATCTCTGTCTTAGAAATGTTCAAGGACTATGCTTCTTTTGGGAAGAACGTTCCAAAGACTCATAAGAGAGAAAAAAGAATGGCTTTGCTTGTTTTAAGTGGGTGACACCCAAGGTTTAAGTGCTGAGCCCTAGTTCTAGATTCTCCTGTAAGAGGAATCCCCCCGACCCCCATCAAAACTACACAGGAGTTTACATGTGTCAATCAAGTAGGCTTTTGTTCTTCTAAGCTCCAACGCCTAGCTCTGAACTGCCTTCAACGCACTTACATCCTGAAATATGCTGACCGATGTTGTACAGAGTGTTCCTGTTGTGGCCTCCCCAATTTCTTGTATAACTGAACCTAACCTCATTACTTTTGTATTCAATTCTCCTCATGAGAAATGATAACATTCTGTAAGTTTTCCGAATTGCATCCTGTATCAGCAGGCTGATCTTATGCGATTCAAATACGGGACCAACTGGATCTCTCTGCATCTTGATCTTTCATTCCTGGAGATTCCAGGTAATCTTGGAGAGTTGCAAGCCCAAAATGTTGGAATTCTGCAATGGCCGGGCAGGTGAGGAAGCCAGGGTGTGTTCTCTCTCTCAATTAGTTACTGAGGCTTCACGATCAACCAAGCATTCCTGAAGCTAGAATCAACAAAGCTGGCTGTCACTGGGAAAAGGAATTCTGATCAGGAAGGTCGGTGGGATGCCTCAAGGGGGCAGAGAGAGGGAGCAGGTGATTCAAGATTCAGGAAGGCTTCACACGCAAGCCCAGGTCCCTGTTTGACTAGAAATGTCCACAACCAGAGCTCTTTCGTTTCTGATGAGCAGGATCTAAAACACAACCTATGATGATTACTGGTGATGAAGACCGTTCCCATTGGATAATCCTGCAGTGATAATGCAATGACTGAGTTGACTGCAGGCTGTACACGCTCCTCTTCCTGGTGGTTAGAATGGGCATTGAGCTGCTCAGAGCTGCCATCAGATGACTGAAGGACAACAGCAAAAATGAGTGTAAGTTGAGGTTTCTCCAGTTGAAGAGTTGGCAGGTTGACATGTCGCAGAATGATCTGAATAGGACCATTATCGAGGTGAGGCAGCACTGTCCTGACTGGTGGAGATTCAACAATTGTACTCATTGTTATTGGTCTTTTCTCTATTTTCAAAACAAAAAAAAAAATTCGATGAAGAAATTGCTGATTGGCCAGCATTTATTGCTCATCCCTAATTGCCCTGGGGTCAGTGATGGTGAATTGTCTTCTTGAACTGCTGCAGTATGTGGGAGAAGAAGTTCCACTCCTCATGCTGGTGAGTTCCATTGTTGAATTGATTTTGACTGATTATCAAGGAATGGCAATATATTTCCAAGCTGGGATGGTGTGTGGTTTGGGGGGATCTTGAAGCAGTGGTGCTCCCATGTATCTGCTGCCCTTATTGTTTAAGACAGCAGAGATCCTGTGCTTGCAAGGTGCTGTTGAGAGCACCTCATTGAGTTGCTGCAGTGCACCTTGTAGATTGTACACAATGCTGCTGCTGAGCATCATTGGTGGAGAGGATGAATGTTAATGATGGTGGATGTAGCGCCAATCAAATAGTCTGTTTTGTCCTGAATGTTGTCAAGCTTTTTGAATGTTGCTAGAGCTGCACCAATCCAAAAGACCATTCCATAACAATTTTGAATTATGCGCTGCTGCTGATGGACTGGTTTTGGGGAATTATGAGGCGAATTATCTTTGGAGTATTCCTGGCCTCTGACCTGCTCTCGTAGTCACTGTATTGAACATAATGTTCAAGATTGTGCGGAGCTTTGACAAGGAATAGATTGGTGGAAACAATATCCACTAGCAAGAGGAACAATAACCAGCGGAAACAAATTTCAGCTCATTGACAAAAGAACCAAGGGGTGAGTTTGATTACACAGTGAAGTTTTTATGATCCATCTGGACAATGAAGTCTGGAAATAGATTCCACAATAACTTTAAAAAGAGGACCTAACAAATTATGAAGGAAGGGAAATTTGTAGGCCTGTGAGGAAAGAGAAGGAAAGTAGGCCCAAATGGATAACAGCACAGAGGCAGCACAGTTACAATGGGCTAACTGGTACCTATAGTAAGTGGTTCACGGAAAATGTGTTGGAATTGGAACAGTGAGAATAAGTTGTTGGAGTTTGTGCATTGTCATGGCAAAGATTTAGACTCTCAGTTAGATTTGAAGACCATTTATCGGAAACTGGTGGCCCATCAATTGTGTTCTGTGTTAGCCACGACGAGGATCCAAATAGTTATCAGATTAATGTTGCACAATATTTGAGCATTCGTTTTGGAAATTATTTCTCAACATGTCAGCAGGGATTTTTTTTTAAACTTAAATATCAAACCTGTTCAGCAAAAGGATTCTCACCTTGGAGACAAAAGGACACCGGGTTTAAGTCACACTCCAGAAAATTCAAAAAGAATTAAGGTTAAAACTCCCAGTGTAATAGTGAGGGATTTCTGCCAATCCAGAGATGATGTGAAATCAAGACCTCATCTCCTCACTCAGAGGATCTTATTCGAAGAAGAACAAGAAAGGTCTTTCTATTACAAAAACAGAAATTATGGGGAAAATCTATGCAGGTCTGGCAGCATCTGTGGACAGAGAGAAGACTTAACATTTTGGGTCCGGTGACTGGTCTTCAGAATAAATTTAACTGTATTTTTTCCACAGATGCTGTCAGGCTTGCTGAGATATCCCAGCAATTTCTGTTTTGATTTCTGATTTCCAGCACTCGCAGTTTCGTTTTGTTTAGACTTCTGTTCAATACGTATCTCTCAAAAACAAAAGTTGTTATGATAAGCCAACCAACTATAGGTTGTCAACTATTCACCTTCTCTCATCCCCTATTTCCAATTCCTTCGCCTCCGCTCCCACGACGAGGCATTCCACCACCGGACATCCCAGATGTTCTCGTTTTTCAATGACACAACTTCCCCTCCATAGTGGTCGAAAACACCCTCGACTGCATCTCTCACATTTCCCGCAACTCATCCCTCACAACCTCCTTCAACAACAACAAAAACAGAATAATCATCGTCCTCACGTACCAACCCACCAACCTTCGGATCCAACCATCATCCTCCACCACCTGCAATCTGACCCCACTACCAAGGACATCTTCCCCATCCTTATCTGCTTCCCTGAGGGACCACTCTCTCCGTGACTCCCTTGTCCGCTCCACTGTCCCGTCCAGCCCCACTAGCTCTGGTACTTTTCCTGCAAACGCAGGAAGTGCTACACCCACCCCCTCACCTCCAACCCAGGCCTCACGAAAACCTTCCACATTAAAAATATGTTCACCTGCACATCTGCTAATGTGGTATACTACATCCGCAGCTCCCAATGTGGCCTCCTGTACATCAGGGAAACCAAGCGGAGGCTTGGGGACCGCTTTGCAGAACACCTATGCTCTGCAACTCCCAGTCACGAACCATTTCAACTCCCTCTCCCACTCCTTGGACAACATGTCCATCCTGGGCCTCCTGCAGTGCCACAACGATGCCACCCGAAGGTTGCAGGAACAGCACCTCATAATAGTGCCACTTTGTCCAAATCAAATTGACGTCCTTCTATGTCGGAACATATTGAAACGATGGAGAGCTGGTTTTGCTGTGAGTTGGTGTTCATGTATCCTGGTGGCGAGTTTCCTGCCTACCTGTCCTAAGTAGTGTTTCTCATAGTTGCTGCACAGTATCTTATATGTCACATTTGTCATTCTCGTTTAGGGTATGGGTCCTTTCATCTTTAAGAGTAACTGGTGAAGTGTGCTATCCTCATTCCAAGAGATCATAGGAGCCTTGTGGTCAGTTCAGTTGTGTTTCTGAAATAGGGTAGGGTGGCCAGTGTGTTGGGGCATACAGTGTCTTCTTATGTTGTTTGTTTGCAAGGCATCGGAGGACGAAGCTGTGAGGATAACTATTGTTTGCAAAGGCTCTGTAGTGGTGTTCCCCTTCCCTTTTCTGCAGCTCCAGGGTGTAACTGGGGATAACTCACTGCAACCCCCCCACAGCTGCAGAAAAAGGAAGAGGAACACCTATACAGAGACTTTGCAAACAATGGTTATCCTCACAGCTTCTTCTGCTGACGCCTGGCAAACCAACAACACCACGAAGACACTATACGCTCCAACACACTGGCCACCCTACCCTGTGTCAGAAGCACGTCAGAACTAACTCCAAAACTCGTACAACCTCTTGGAATAAGGATAACACACAAACCAACAGCCAAACGTCGCCAGTTACTCTCAAAGACAAAAGACCCCATACCCACAATGAGCAGGGAAAATATGATACATAAAATACCATGCAGCAACTACAAGAAACACAGGCAGGAAACTCGCCAACAGGATAGCGGAACAGCATGACCAACTCTCCCTCGACACAGAAGGGCATCAGTTTAACTGGGACAAAGTTACAGTACTGGAACATGCAAGATAAAGACAAGCACAAGAATTCCTGGAGGCCTGGTTTTCAACCACCGATGCAATCAACATAGATGTTGCTCAACTACATGCCATTATGGCACAAAACCAGAAACAAGACTGCCCACCATGACAGACCAGACCAAATAATTTCAACAGCACTGCTGGTGTCACCTAGAAGGGAAATGAAATGTTTGCATGAAAACCAGTCAGCTCGCGAACCAACCATCAACTCTAAGATTAAGGATTTCTGTTTTATTTGATTGACGTTCCATAAGTTTGTTTGGAGTCAATCTGCAAACTGTAATGGGTTGTCACCCAATCCTGATGGCATTAGAAACAAATATGTGCAACTTGTTTGATCCATATTGTAAGTTTGAAATATTTGTAAGGACAAAGTTCTATTAAGATATTAGTGACATCCATCTTGGAGACATGTTGATGCCATTTATTCGATTCAGTTAGTGGCAGTAAACCAGAATGATGCAAATTATTGAAGTTAATCGTGGTCTTTTTCCATAACTCTCACAAGGATGTTCCAATAATTATTGACTTGATTGCAATTAACTCTGGCTAATCCTCAGACAGAGTAAAAGAAAAAAGACTTGAGTCAGCGTGACTCAGTCCAGTGTTTACACCAGGAGGACTGACCTCTGCAGGGAGCGGAGAGGGGAAAACACACAAAGAGACATTAATCATTCATTAACTTGATGGGCTTTGGGCTGAGATTGAAACATCTGAACAAAACACTGCCGATGCAGGAAACCTGAAATGAACTCAATAAGTGCTAGAAATAAAGGCAGCATGGCTGAATCTTATGATTTTTTTTGGCTAAGTCCAAATTGCTTGGAAGCTTTTGAAGGGTTTGTCACCATGAAATCTCAAAGTGCCTAACCAAACTTGCCCGACTTGATATCTAACTTATGGCATCTCTCAAGCCTAATCTTACGAATTTCTGTTCCCGGATCAACTCACCACTCAACGCTTTTCCTGAAATTCACTGACAACTGTCAAGCCAGCGTCATCTTCAAAAGCTTGCTGTTCTCCCAGAAAAGCACTGTCAGTTCAGAGCTGCCCCATATGGCTCAAAAACAGAAGTTGCCGGAAAAGCTCAGCAGCATCTGTAAAGAAAAAAATCAGGGATAACATTTCTGCTGTAAGGAAGGGTCACCGGACACAAAATGTTAACTCTGATTTTTTTTTCTTCGCAGATGCTGCCAGACCTCCTGAGCTATTCCAACAACTTCTCTTTTTGTTCCTGATTTACAGCATCCGCAGTTCTTTCAGTTTCTATTCTGCCCTGCATGGTCACTGACATTTGCTCTGGGCGTGATAGGCAGGTAAAAACAGCACTCTCTTTGCTGGGCAATATCATGTCAATCTGCTGATGAGCTAGTGCCAATTCTGAACTACTTCCTCCCCCCCATGACTGACAGTGGAAGCCACAACAAATCCTGGTTGCACCTGAACCAGAAGGACACAAATATCCTGGGAGGGAGGTTTGCTAGAGCTGTACGGGAAGGTTTAAACTAGATTGGCAGGGGCTGGGGAACCAGATTTATAATTCGGAGGGTAAGGTATTCGGCCTTCCAACAAACACAACAGGGAGTGAGATGGTTTATAAGAAATTTGGTCAATGGAGCGTAATTGCGGACACCGAAATGGTTTGAGGTGTGTATACTTCAATGCTAAAAGTATCAGAAATAAGGCAGGTGAGCCTAGAGCATGGGTCGGAACTTGGAACTACGATGTTGTGGCCATTACAGAAACTTGGGTAACTCACAGAGAGGAATGGTTATTTGAAGTTCCAGGATTTAGATGCCTTAAAAGAAATAGGGAGGGTGGAAAAAGAGGTGGGGGAGTGGCACTGTTAGTCAGGACGAGTATAGCAGCTACTGAAAGGCTGTTTGAGAATGATATGTCTACAGTGTCAGGAACTAGAAGGGAGCAGTCACTTTGTTGAGTTTTTTTTTGAAGAGCCCCTAACAGTTGCAGAGAAGTAGAGGAGCGATCGGGAGACAGATGCTAGAATGGTGCAGAAGCTACAGGATTGTGGTCATGGGTGACTTCAACTGTCCAAATATTGATTGGAAAGATTTAAGTTGTGATAGTTTAGCCGGAGCAGATTTTGCCCAGTGTGCTTAGGAAGGATTCCTGACACAATATGTAGGTAGACCAACACAAGGAGAGGCCACTTTGGATTTGGTGCTTGGCAACGAGCCGGGCCAAGTGTTAGACCTGTTGGTAGGGGAACGTTTTGGCAGTGGCGATCATAACTCAGTTTCTTTAGTGATAGTCATGGATAAGGATGAGTACATATGGCAGGGTAAAGCTTACAATTGGAGGAAGGGTAGTTATAATTCAGTTAGGCAAGAACTGAGTATGATAGTTTTGGAACAGATGCTGCAACAGAAGAGCACGCCAGAAATGTGGAGATTGTTGAAAGAATGCATACTGTGTGTGCCCAATATGTTTGTCCCTAGCAGGCAGGGAAGATGCGGCCCAGTGAGGGAGCCATGGTCTCAAGAAAGGTCGAATGACTGGTTAGGAGGAAGAAGGAGGCTTATGTAAGGTTTAGGAAAAGAGGAACGGAAAAGGCTCTAGAGGAATACAAGTTGGTGAGGAAAGAGCTGAATAAAGGGCTTAGGAGAGCTATAAGGGGGCATGAGAAAACCTTGGCAGATAGGATCAAAGAAAACTCCAAGGCTTTTTACATGTATGTGCAGAACCAGAGAATGGCCAGAGAAAGGGTACGGCCGATCAAAGATTGTAAAGGGAATTTGTGCACAGACCCGAAAGAGATAATGAATACTTTTCTTCTGTATTCACAACTGAGAGGGACCTTGTTATAGAGGAGGACAGTGTGAAACGGGCTCCTAGGTGAGAGGAGGTTGCTGTTAGTAAAGAAGATGTGTTAGGAATTCTGAGGAAGTTGAAGATAAATAAGTCCCCCAGGCCCGATGGGATTCATCCAAGGATTCTATGGGAAGTGAGGGATGAGATCGCAGGGCCTTTGGCGATGATCTTTTTGTCCTCACTGTCCACGGGTATAGTGCCGGAAGATTGGAAAGAGACAAACGTCATTCCCTTGTTCAAACAAGGGAACAGGGATAACCCCGCAAATTATCAGCCAGTTCGTTTTACGTTAGTGGTGGGCAAATTATTGGAAAAGGCTCTGAGAGACAGTATTTATGATCACTTGGAAAGGCACAGTTTGATTCGTGATAGTCAGCATGGATTTGTGAGGGGTAGATCATGCCTCACAAACGTTATTGAATTCTTTGAAGAGGTGACCAAACACGTGGATGAAGATGGAGCAGTGGATGTAGTGTACATGGATTTAAGTAAGGCGTTTGATAAGGTTCCCCATGGTACACTCATGCAGAAGGTAAGGAAGCATGGGATAGGGGGAAATGTGGCAGATTGGATTCTGAATTGGCTGGCCCTTAGAGGACAAAGTGTGGTAGTGGATGGAAAATATTCAACATGGTGCTCAGTTATGAGTGTTGTACCACAAGGATCTGTTCTGGGTCCCCTTGTATTTGTAAACGATTTGGATGAAGGAGTGGATGGGTGGATTAGTCAGTTCGCGGGCAATACAAAGGAGGGTTGAGTTGTGGATAGTGCAGAGGGCTGTTCTAGGTTACAAAGGGGCATTGATAGGATGCAGAGATGGGCTGAGAAGTGGCAGATGAAGTTTAAACCTGAAGAGTGTACGGTGATTCATTTTGGTAGGACAAATTTGAAAGCAGAATACAGGGTTAATGGAAAGATTCTTGGCAGTGTGGAGGAGCTGAGAGATCTTGGGGTTCATGTCCACAGTTCCCTGAAAGCTGCCACCCAGGTGGATAGATTTGTTAAGAAGGCATATGATGTGTTAGCTTTCATTAATAGAGGAATTGAGTTCTAGAGCCGTGAAGTTATGCTCCAGCTGTACAAAACCCTGGTTCGGCCACAGCTGGATTATTGTGTCCAGTTCTGATCACCTCATTACAGGTAGGATGTGGAAGCGTTAGAAAGGGTGCAGAGGAGATTTCCCAGGATGTTGCCTGGAATGGAGGGAAGGTCTTATGAGGAAAGGTTGAGAGAGCTAGAACTTTTCACTTTAGAACGACGAAGGATGAGAGGTGATTGAAAGAGGTGTACAAAGTGATCAGAGGGAAATGTAGAGTAGACAGCTAGAGACTTTTTCCTAGGGTGGAGGTAGCTTTTATGAGGAGACATAGTTTTAAAGTGAAAGGAAGTAAATATCGGCGAGATGTCAGAAGTAGATTCTTTACTCAGAGTGTGGTCAGGGCGTGGAATGCATTGCCGGAGAGGGTAGCGGAGTCAGCCTCATTAGGGGCATTTAAGTGGCTATTACATAGGCATATGGATGATAGTATAAGGTAGCGGTGGAAGTTGGATAGACCGTAGATTTAGGGTAAAAGTTCAGCACAACATCATGGGCCAAAGGGCCTGTACTTTGCTGTACTGTTCTATGTTCTATGTTCTAAAAACCAACCCATGCCAGCCTGATATTACCACCCATGCTAAAGTAGTCCTAGCATTTGAAGGAGTGCATAGCACTGTAGGAAAATAGGTCAATGGCTTTCTCCACTCTGTCTGTGAAGATACACATTATTCTCTCCCATACATCACACTTACTGTATTTCTGCTCTTGTGCCCACCTCCCCGCAAGGCTCATGGTCTCTCACTAATCCTACGTGCCCTCTGCTACTCATTCAGGATACTTCCCTTGCCCAACACTAACTGGTTTGCCACCCACTTTCATCTTCTTTATTACCTCCTTCTCTCTCATTCCAGAATGAAAGCAGACTACAATAGGGCACAATGAGTATTATTGCTACATTTCAGCCTGCCTATACAACCTACATTTCCTATCCATGTAGTCTCTGGTTTGAGAAGTTGGGTAGAGTCCTTGTGGAATGGAAGGCAGGATGTCAGAATTTGTTTGTAAAAATGATAAGGGGAAAAGTGCATGGTCCCTTTAAGAGGTGATGTGCTTTTCTAAGCATGGAGATTCAAAAAAAGTGTGCCAGCAGCTGTCGATGTACAGACAGTTCTGAAATTGAAATTTATGTATCAATTGGCTGTGGGTTTGTTAATCTAGACTTGTTTTGATGTTAAAGCAACCAACTTGAATATCAGCCAATTAATTTAAACCAGGTACATATAGACTTGAACACAATTTAATTTAATTCTGATGATGTTGACAACCTGGGACCAATACTAATATAAGAAAATTGACAGGTCATCAAGGGTACCAACAAATGGGCTTTGAAAATCAGCGCGAGAGCAAATTGCCATCAGAAGAGTAAAATTCTGGATATCACAGAAATCTTTAACCCTCTGATTAAGTACCATCTTAAAAGTACCATACGTCTTAGCTAATATTCCTGACACAAGGGTTCAACAATGAATGTAGTCCTGACTGAAGAATAACAGAAATGGCGAGGAACATTCTGGAAAACGCAATCTGGCTATAATTTTGAGAGTCTAAGTTTTAATTTATTTTTGTCTTACAACTTTGGGTTATATTACTTGTATTAATTCGAACAACATACTATTACAATTCTGTTTTATTTGAGAATAATTAGTAGTTGGGGGGAATTGTTCAGTTTGTTAGTAGTTCTGTTAAGTTGATCATTCTTAGAGCTAGAGATATAAAGTGTTGCTTGTTGACTGTAGAGTGACTGTCAGGAGTTCATCTCACTTAATCATCCTCTCGGTAACATTCCATAAAATCCTGTGCACCATGTAGGACATTGTGATTGGCAAAATGCAACTATGCCAACCTCTTAAGGGTAGATAATGTTTAACTATTCAGTTCTGTTTGTCCAGCATAAACCAGAAGTTTGTGCTTGCGAAGCTCACAATTGTTATACCAACCATTCATTACCAGTGGATGAGTCCCTAAGTGCCAAGTGCATGTGGCCGGAAGATTGACCCTTTACTACTCAGACTGGATACTGAATGGCGCCATGATCTACTTCCAACCTTTTATTTTCTGCACAATATTGTGAATGCTCTTAGATCTGTCACCAAAATCGTCAGCAAGTTCACACTTCTCCTCTGCTTACGGATAAAAAAAAAACAGATGGCACCAAAATGCCATCTGATTCAGAGCATTGCAAGTAAATGGAGTGCCACATGCTTCATGCCAGCAGAGTAAATCAAATCCTCCTGCCATATCATTGAACAGAATGTTATGAGCAATGGAACACACAGGTTCTGCATTATAAACTGGGGAACTTTGTAATATCCTGGACAGGTATTCAAACTTAAAAACTGAGCAAGAAGGGAGGTAACAGCCTATTGGTATTCCTAGAATGTTAATCCAGAAACCCAGGTAATGTTCTGGCGACCCGGGTTCAAATCCTGCCACAGCAGATGATGGTGAAATTTGAATTAAATTAAAAATCTGGAATTAAGAGTCTAATGAAGAGCGTAAATCCATTTCCAATTGTTGGCAGGGGTGGGGGTGGGGAGAAAAGCCCACCTGGTTCACTCATGTCCTTTAGGGAGGGAAATTGCCATTATTATCTGGTCCGACCTACATGTGACTCTTGACCCACAACAATGTTGATGGCTCTGAACTTCACTCTGAACAATTAGGGATGGGCAATAAATGCTGAACTAGCCAGTGGTGCTTTCATCCTTAGAATGAATAAAAAACAACAAATTTATGCCCGTTAGAGCTAATCCAACCCTCAAAATCTCTAACTGTGCAGCCATTAGATTCAATGCTGGGAGTAGGATGGGAGGCGTGACTTGGTTCACTTTTATGACCTTTAACTCAGTCCTTACAGAAGGGGTCATTGGAAAGCTTCCCTTCAATGGCTCCAACATACAGAAGCCGCAACATAATGCAGAATATAGCAAAATAACCAGTAAAAATCCAGTTGACAATTCAATATTATTTGTAATATAACTTGGTGTCACTGCCGAAGGGGAAATAGGTGCTCATTTCCTTTAGATCATAAATTGAGACAGCAGTATGGCCAGAAGGACAAAACCAACAAGTATACGGAGAAGTTAAGATTATATTGTTGAGATAGAGGACCAGACCTTTTCATATTGAATGGTGCAGGCTTGACGGGCTAAATGCCATACTTCTCCTCCTATTTTCTATGTTACTATTTGGTTCAATGGAACAACACTTGCTGGCAGTTTAGAAAAGCAGTCCAGTTCCTATCTCTATATTCCTGCAATCTTTGGTTTTAATTCTTTGTCGAGTTACCTTTTGGATGCTACTGTTGTTTGATTCCTGCACCCAGTCAGACAGGGTGTTCCAAATACTAAAAACATTCTTCCTCATGTCAGCCCACCTGTCGGCCATTCAAAATCTGTACCCAATGGGCATCAACACTTAGCCTTTGGAAACAGTCCCTCTTTATTTAGGCTTTCTAGATTCATCATGGCTTTAAACACCTCTGTCAGTTTCAATCTTAACCTTCTCTGATCTAAAGGAAACATTGAGGCTTCTCTTCCAGCCTTTCTACATAACTAATCCCTTCAGCCCTGGAATTTTATCTGAGGCCAAATTCTCTCCAAAGTCATCACATCTTCGTAAGGTGTGGTGCTGGAATTGTACACGGTACTCTGTGTGTGTACCAACATCCAAGGCCAATGAATCACAGGATGTTAGCATTTACATTCATTGGATATTAGGAAGGCAATGCATTGTTGGTCTTTATTTCAAAGGAAATGTAATATAAAAAAACTAGGGAGGGAAGGTACTGGTCAGATCACAACCATGATAGGATTAGCTGGAATGCTGAGAATAGTTTAGTCCTCTTATCAAAATGAAGATATATCAGTGTTGGAGACAATCCAGAGAATGTTCACTATTTTGAAACAGGTGTGCAGGGATTTCCTTGTGAGGAGAGGTCAAATAGATTGGGCTTGCACTCATTGGCATTTAGAATGATTAGAGGTGATCTTCTTGAAACATACAAGATTTTTACGGGGCTTGGCAGTAGAGATTATCAGATGTTGTTTTCCATTATGGAGAAGTCTAAGATGGGAGGGCATGGCGTCAGAGTAATGAGTTGCCGATTTAAGACAGAAATGTGGAGGCATTTCTTCTTGCAAAGCATAGTGAATTTGTGGAATTCTTTACCCCAGAGCTCTGTCAAAGCTGGATTGTTAAGTGTATTCAAGGCTGAGATAAACAGTTTTTTTTTAATCATCAAAGGTTATGGTTACAAGGCAGGAAAGATCAGCCATGATCTCATTGAAGGGTGGAGTGGACCTGATGGGCTGAATGGCCCACCTCTGAACTCATGGTCTTATGGATTACAATGATTTAAGAAGGCAGCTCAGCATCACCACTTCAAGGACAATGAGAGATGAGTGAGCCTAGCCAGCAATATTCAAACTAAATTGGCTTTGACTGACATTTGTGGAGGTTCCAAACCTCCATTGCTCTGTGTGTGTATAAGTGCTTTCTAAGATCTCTCCTGAAAGGCTTGTCTCTCATTATTAGACTATGCCCCCTGGTTCTAGACTTGTTAACCAGTGGAAATAGTTTATCTCTATTTGTCCTGTCTTTCCCTTGATTAAAACACCCCTTAACCTTCTAAATTCCAGAGAATAAAGGTCTAACTTGTCAAATCTCTTCTCATAACTTAAACCATGAAGCCCAGGTATGATCCTTGCAAACCTGCATTGAGCTCCGTCCAGAGCCCAAACATCCTTGCTAAGGTGTGGTGCCTAGATCCACTCACAGTGGGTATGAAAACATTAGAGTGCAGAAAAGATTCACGAGAACTGATCCAGAAATGAGGAACTTCAGTTTCATTAATTGATTGGAAAAGCTGGGTTTGTTCTCCTTGGGAAAGTAAAGATTAAAGGAGATTTGATTGTGATCCAAAGGACATCAATTTAAAGCGATTGACAAAGAAAGTAATAACGACAAGTAGGAAATCATTTTCACTCAATGACTAATTAGGATTTGGACTACACTGCCTGTGGTGGGGGTAGGTTCAAGCAAGTCCTTCAACACAGAATGGGATAATAATCTGAAGAGAATGGAAATTGCAGGCTTATGGGGCAAAGGTAGAGGTCAATGGGTCTCACAACATTATTCTTACCAAGAGCTGGATGGTGAGAGCAGCTAAATGGTCTCCTTCTGTACTGTCACTATTCTTTGATTTGTACTTGTTCCCGGAGGCAAGTTGGCAATTTCAACATCTTAATGAGACCTTGCCTCTTATTTAACCCACTTGGTAGACTCAGCAATGGCTGGCATGCTTACCCAGGCCTTCGGAAACCTACCAGTTAGAGTGAGATGAGGACAGAAGATCACAGCACTGCTTGTGGGTCACAAGGAGCAAGAATATTTTATCCCAGCTCCCAGGTACCACAGCATGCAATAGAATCTGAGTTAATTTGCCATCTGAAATACCTTCTTTCCTCATCAACTCCACCCATGTATCCTGGCCCTGTTAATTTCCAGATCAATTTCCATGTGAATTCATAAAGTCTATGCTCCCCTAAGCCTTACTAACTGTTTAACAGAGCCATGTTTGACCCTGAGATGAATTTCTCCATGCAATACCCTCACCAAACCCCTTTGTAACCCCTAGCCCTGACTATTCCAATATAGTTCTGACCTGTCTCTTTAGCCTGTGAACTTGAAATCAAACAAAAGTCACCTTCTAGGTTGCCCCGTGCCTTGCTTGCTCATAATCCTTGTACTCTTGGATTTACATTCGCTGCTAGTTGGTAATGTCTTGATTTTAAAATGCTTGCATTTGTTCCCAAGCACCTCCATGGCTTCACCCATCCCTAATTCTGTGATCGTCTTCAGCCTTTTAGGAATCCCCTTGAGATCTCTGACCTGCCCTTTCTGCAAACCCAGTATTTGTTGCTCCACCATTGGTGGGAGAACCCTCAATTGTCAAGGCCGTAAGCTCCAGAGATTCTTCACTTTTTCTCAGACTTTTTCTTCACGCTCCAATTTTCAATGTCTCTCTTTTTCTCTTTAAGTTGTTCCTTAAAACCCAGCACTTTGATCAGGCTAATATCTCAGTAATGGATTCTCACTATTGATTTCATTTGTCAATGCTAAGAAGCAGCTTGGGATGTTTTATTAATTTTCCAGGCACTTGACAAATATAGACTGTTGTTCACCCATCCTGCCAACTTCAAGCATTCAACCACAAACAAGCTCTCATGCCTCTGTTCTGAAACTGCCTTTGAATTTGTACCAGCAACAACAACATGAACACATCCAGAAGATCATCAAATGCCATTTCCGGCTCCTCCAGCGAGATGCCACCACCGGACACATATTCCCTTCCACTCCATTGTCTGCCTTCCACAGTGACCATTCCCTCTGGGGTACCCTGGTTCATACTTCCTTCACCCCCAACACTTCCCCACAGGCCTAGGGCACCTTCCCCTGTAACCAGCGAAGGTGCAACACCTGCCTATTTACCTCTTCCCTCCCCAGTATCCAAGGGCCAAAATATATCTTCCAGGGGAAGCAACACTTCACCTGCACTTGCCAGAATCTAGTCTACTGCATTTGCTGCTCACAATATGGTCTCTGTTTTCTCCTTCACAGATGCTGCCAGACCCGTTGAGCTTTTCCAGCAACTTTGTTTTTTGCTCCTGATTTACAGCAGCCGCAGTTCTTTTGTTTTTTTTATTTGAATTTGTTCCATTTAGTGTGCATGATCTCTGTTCATTTCTTCTACAGTTACAGCACATCAAATCCAGCATCCTTGGAACTGAATTACAGGGATTTACAGATTTCAGGGTCAGGTAGTTTGGACGAAGGGCAATTCAAATCAAGTTGTGTTAGCTGAGGTCAAGAATCACACTTGGAACATGTGGCAGAGTAGCTTATTAGGTCAGTAATTAATGTGGAATCACACTAAACCATGGTCCACATGTGAACTTTGCTCAATTAAAATTGAACGAAAGAACATAAAAATGCTTTCTTTTAGACACTGCCAGTTCTCAGTTTGCTGATTGAGATTTTCACCCTGTGGCAAAATGTACCATCTCACATTTCACGACACTGAATTCCATGTGCCAGGTGTCTGCCCAGTCCTCCAGCACTCAGTTACAGTTACATGGCCATTTATTGTGCTGTATTACAATTTGTGAATCCCTTTCATTCCACTAGTGAATATTAATGGCTTTGTTTAACTCTATCAGGCAGATTTCTTTTTCCTCTCAGTCTTCCCCGCTTCTATAGAAGATGCTTCCACATGTTAGAGAACATTTCTCAATTTTCCACTTTGGTTTGAAGGAGACACTGAGTGACAGGAAAGCCAGCCAATTTCTCCATCCCTCATCTAGACCAGGGGCAATTGAGATCAATGATGCTCTGGCTAATGGCTGTCTCAGAACATTGCCTTCAAGCATTCTGTCATTTGGGAATATTCAACAGTTTGTTAAGTAGATCATAACCAAATACATCAGTGATTTTCTCCTCCCTGGAGTTGGTGAGAAATAATGGGGTAGGTTGGTTCTGGACAGAAGTTCACTGCTCTTCTCACCATCTCACAAAGTTGTACATGAAGAGATCATTGATTTCCCCAATTCTCTACCAATTAATACCCTTATGCAGTCAATTAGTGACCATCTAGGACAGACTCAACTCACCATCACCAACACACAAACTAGCTTTCCATCCATTGACTCCATCAATACTTCCCACTGCCTTGGGAAAGCAACCAACATAATCAAAGACTCTTCCTATCTCAATTGTACTCTTTTCCACCCTCTTCCATTGGGCAGAAGATATGAAAGGTTGAATACATATATGAACAGATTCAAGAACAATTTTCTACCTGATGTTATCAGACTTTTGAATGGGCCTCTCAAATGTTAATTCTGATCTCTCTCTCTCTCTTTCTGTGGCTGTAACGCTGTATTCTGCACTCTATTCTGCTACCCTGATATAGTTTCTATAGTGCAATCTGCCTGTATATCACACAAAACAACACTTTTCACAGTATCTTGGTGCATGTGACAATAAATTATCAATCAATCAATCAATCAAACACCCAAGTCCCTAGAGGGTGAGAAAGGTAGCTAATTTGCCAACCACAAAACCATGGCAACCTGTCTGCTGGGTAGGGCAGGTGGCCTTCAATTGACCCACTTTGGGGACAGTTGGCAGCAAGGATGGGATGAAACCTAACCCTTGCCTCCAAACTCACTGAACCCCCTCTCCCTTACCCTGCAAGAAGAGTATAGAAACCATTCTGTCCCTCGCCCTTGGCTGCCCAAATCAACTTGACTAGAGGACCTGAGGGCCCAGAGGCTTCCAGCCTCCAATTGGCCAATGTCAAGGCCTGTGATTTGCCGTGAAACTTGCCCATGTCCGTCTGTCTGCTTTTACTGAGACAATTGACACAAAATCTTTCGAGTTTTCTCGCCCATACATTTGGTGCGTTTGTGGTCGTCCTTGCACTTTAGGAACAAGAGTAAAATTCTACACCCGTAGACTTGTCACTGACTTGTACCTGCCGAAGCTGCTTGGCTCTCTTGCCTCTCATGCTAGAAAGTTTGGGACTTAATCCCCGCTCCGGGATATTTTATTCTTTTTGTGCTGATGGCATGCGGTGTCACTGTCATAGTCAGCATTTGTGACCTATCCCAAATTATTCTCAAACTGACTGCCTTGCTCGGTCATTTCAGAGGTCAAATAAGAGCCCGGAACCTACTGCCTGGAATCCTCATAATTCCTAAAAAGTACTTGGATGTAAATTCAAAATGCCTTAAGATACACGGTTACAGCCAAAGAGGTGGAAAAAAGTGTTAGGTTGGATACTTAATGCTGACAAACGATGGCCTAAATGGCCTCCTCTGCTATAAATTTCTTTGGTTCTTTGATCTGGCTCTTTGCAGATTGCTTGTTGAGTTGCTCTACACCAACAGCTTCAAAAATACTTAAAAGCCACAAAGTGCTTGGAGGCATCCTGAAGTTCTGAAAGGCGCTATATCAATGCCAGTCCTTTCTTGTTAGCTGACGTGGCAGATGATAAGAGTAACTGGGAGCTTATAAATGGTTATGGCATAATTCAGCAAGAATTCAGAATGCAAACAGTATAGTCAAAAAGAGCAGCTCTCATTTATGTTAATTTCAATCGATAATCTGATTACCATCACTTACTAATAGAGACGTTTTAACTGTTCAAACAAAGAATTATTCACAACTGTTTCCCAATTAAATAGATACACATGCCATCTTGTGCAACTCAGAAACAGTCATAACTCATTTTCAACAAAGGCACATATGCTCCCTTGAAATAAAACAGAAGCTGGCTAATTACAGCATTATTCCGTGCATCGTCTAATACGTTAACAACACAGCAATGCTCAGCTACCATCCTTTATAGGTCTGTAAAATCTGTCTGTGATATTCATTCACATCACTTCTTTAAAGGCGCAATTTAAACTATTTTGATAAGCCTGGGGAATTTTAAAAGATACATGAAATATCCCTAATGTGAATAGCAACAGTGCAAGCTAACCCAACAATATAACCTCACTAAATGTAGCCGTCAAAACTACATGCAAACATCAACAGTCTTTTTCTGCAATATTTAAAAACCTACAAGTTTCCTAATGGCTTAGTAGGTATGGGGTTAAAGTTTCACACAGAATGAGGCAGTATGGCTAATGCTCAATGAGGTGATTTCATGATTCACAGGTTGAGGCACTCTAATTGCTCTCAACATCCTTGGGGTGAAGACGCGGTAAAAACAGCTACAGTTCCCAATCCTATTCACTGATCAATGGCCCATGGTGGAAAGGCTGCACAGATGTCATCTTAATCTTGGCCATTCTACCTGAGTTGCAGTGTGCTACCCTGAATGTAAGATACTCAGTCATAACACTCTCTCTCAATTACACATCCATTCAAGATATAAAATCCCCAGTTACTAGCCAGTCCAGTGGTCAATGGGTGAATCAGATAGAATGCATCTTCAAAGCTAATTCAAGCCTTACACCATTCCCTGAAGTCTCCTTAACTCCCAGTCTCTTCCCCAACCTGGACCCAGAGCGTAGGCCTTGGCTGAGATAGAGAACAGGATCAAGCCACGGTGATTCCTCATGTTAAACCTATATATCTCATTGTGTTTTACCCCAGCAATAATCACTGAGTGCTGGAGGACATTGGAAAAAAGGAACAAAGGGATCTTTTACCCATTTCCATCAAATCCTGAATAATGAGGTTGTTCCAACACAAAATGAATGCTACAACCTCATCAACAATGTGGGGCAGCACAGTATTTCTGTGGTTAGTACGGCTGCTTCACAGTCCCAGGACCCAAGTTCATTTCCATCCTCAGGCAACTGCCTGCATAAGGTTTGTGTGTTCTCCCCCCATTACTGACTTTTACCCAGCAAAATAGCTTGGCTCTCTTACCTCTCACACTAAAGGTTTGGATTTCCTCTGGGTACTCCTGCTACCTCCCACAATTCAAAGATGTGTAGGCTATGTAGATTAGCCATGGGAAATGTAGGTTGCAGAGATAGCGAAGGGGGTGTGGACCTTTGTATGATGGTCTTTGGAGGGTTGGTCCAGGCTTGATGGGCCGAACAGCCTCTTTACACACTGTAGGGATTCTATGATATCATGCCAGCCTTGCAATCGATGGGCAGAGCTGTGAGCACCTCCCCACCCCGCATCCTTCACCTCCTTCTGAGTGATACTATATTACCATGCAACTCCCAAGGGACATGGTCACTGTGTAGCAGTAGCCCTGAGGAGCTATGCTGATTCTCTGAACCCCCATTGTCATTTGGAACTTACACACTTCCCCTGCCCCACAACCCACCCTCCACATTGCACATCACACCTCACACTCCAGGACATGACATTCTCCCCATTCTCCTTCCGTGCCCCTTGTGGCTGGATCCATTATTTCCCACCCACTCTGACCTACCCTAAACACTTCAGCACTTCCCTCACCAATTCCCTCACCCTGGCAACCCACTCGCATTAAGCATTTTGTACCCTAAACCTGGCACCCTGTTCACATGATACCTTACCTCCTAACCACTTGGCTGCCTTTGCACCTAACATCCTACTCCCTGTAGTCTGAACATGTGCAGGTTAGGTGGATTGTCCATGCTAAATTGCCCACAGTGTTCAGAGATGTTCAGGATTGGTGGGTTAAGTTTGGGAAATGCAGGGTTATGTAGATAAGCTGCAGAGCTGGGCTGAGAGGTGGCAAATGGAGTTTAATGCAGAAAAGTGTGAGGTGATTCACTTTGGAAGGAGTAACAAGAATACAGAGTACTGGGCTAATGGTGAGATTCTTGGTAGTGTAGATGAGCAGAGAGATCTCAATGTCCATGTGCATAGATCCCTGAAAGTTGCCACCCAGGTTGATAAGATTGTTAAGAAGGCGTAGAATGTGTTAGGTTTTATTGGTAGAGGATTGAGTTTCGAGCCATAAGGTCATGTTGCAGCTGTGCAAAACTCTGGTGCAGCCGCACTTAGAGAATTGCGTACAGTTCTGGTCGCCGCATTGTTGGAAGTATGTGGAAGCATTGGAAAGGGTGCAGAGGAGATGTACTAGGATGTTGGATAATAAAATGTGAGGCTGGATGAACACAGCAGGCCAAGCAGCATCTCAGGAGCACAAAAGCTGACGTTTCGGGCCTAGACCCTTCATCAGAGAGGGTCTAGGCCCGAAACGTCAGCTTTTGTGCTCCTGAGATGCTGCTTGGCCTGCTGTGTTCGTCCAGCCTCACATTTTATTATCTTGGAATTCTCCAGCATCTGCAGTTCCCATTATCTCTGTACTAGGATGTTGCCTGGTATGGAGGGAAGGTCTTATGAGGAAAGGCTGAGTGACTTGAGGCTGTTTTCATTAGAGAGAAGGAGTTTAAGAGGCGACTTAATAGAGACATACAAGATGATCAGAGGATTAGATAGGGTGGACAGTCTTTTCCTCATATGGAGATGGCTAGCACGAGTGGGCATAGCTTTAAATTGAGGGGTGATAGATATAGGACAGACATCAGAGGTAGGCTCTTTACTCAGAGAGTAGTAAGGGCGTGGAATGCCCTGCCTGCAACAGTAGTAGACTTGCCAGCTTTAAGCGCATTTAAATGGCCATTGGATAAACATATGGATGATAATGGAATAGTGCAGGTTAGATGGGCTTCAGATTGGTTTCACAGGTCGGCGCAACATCAAGGGCTGAACAGCCTGTACAGCGCTGTAATGTTCCATGTTACAGGCGATCAGCTGCGACTGGATGGGATGCTGATCAGAGGGTTGTTGTGGACTGAATAGGCTGAATGGCCTGTTTCCACACTGTAGGAATTTGATGATCTTCATGCACCTTACCCCAACACTCTAACCCCTATCCGCTTGGCACTTTACTCAGCAGGCGCTGGACTCTTGACTGACTTGGCACAGTATTCAGTTGACACACTTGCCCCAGCACCCTGTCCCCTACCCACCTGGCATCCTGCTTTATGACACACGAGCTTCCTATCCATATAGCAACTTCCTGTCCCAGCACTGGAATCTCACATATTCCTTATGTACTTAGCAGCTGTCAAAGTGTCTATGTGTGATTTTCGACCTTTACATTCCAGAATACAGCAACTGACTGCTGTGAGGAAGGGGATCAAGTTTTTCTTCAACCAATAGGTCTGTACCATGAGGGAACTGTCAGGATAGAAGTATGGCTGTGAATTTCTGAAGGAGCCCCAATTAGAAACTCCTGTCGGAAACACAGAGCACTTTATTACATAAAAACAAAGGAATGGAATGGCAATATGAATTCGACTGTCACTCCTCCAGAAAATCTGGCCCATTGTTACAACTGAGTTAAATGAAATGAACCAATTCCTTTATTTATCCTAAGCTGTTTCAATAGAGCCACAACACTGGCATTTACCCAACAATGTGGAAAATTGCCCAGGTATATCTTGTACATAAAAAGCAGGACAAATCCAACCCAGCCAATTATCATCCCATACGATCATCAGTCAAGTGATGGAAGGTGTCAGTAACAGTGCTATCAAGCAGCACCTGCTCAGAAATAACCTGCTCAGTGACGCCCAGTTTGGGGTCTGCCAGGGCCACGCAGCTCCTGACCTCATTACAGCCTTGGTTCAAACATGGACAAAAGAGCTGAATTCCAGAGGTGGGGTGAGACTGACAGCCCTTGACACCAAGGCTGCATTCGACCGAGTGTGGTGTAAAGGTATTGATGGAGATCAAGGAGCAAACTCTTTGCTGGTTGGAGTAGTACCCAGCACATTGGAAGGTGATTGATGTTGTTGAAAGTCAGTCATCTCAGCTCCAGTACAGGGGTTCCTTAGGGTAGCTCCTAGGCCCAAACATCTTCAGCTGCTTCATCAATGACCTTCCCTCCATCATAAGGTCAGAAGTGGGGATGTTTGCTGATGATTGTACAATGTTCAACACCATTTGTGACTCCTCAGATACTGAAGCAGCCCAATGAAAAAAAAATCTGAACAGCATCAAGGCTTGGACAAGCTCTGACCATCTCCAGCAACAGAGAATCAAACCATCGCCCCTTGACATTTGATGGCATTCCCCTCATTGTATCTCCCACTATCAACATCCTCGTGGTTACCGTTGACCAGAAACTGAATTGGACTCGCTACATGAACGCAGTGGCTACAAGAGCAGGTCAGAACCTAGGTGTTCTCCAGCAAGTAACTCACCTCTTGACTCCCCACATCCAGTCCATCATCTACAAACTATATGTTAGGAGTGTAATGGAATACTTCCCACTTGCCTGGAAGAGAGCAGTTCCAACCACACTCAAGAAGCTTAATGTCATCCAGGGCAAAGCAACTCATTTGATTGACACTGCATCCACAAGCATTCACTCCCTCCATCACTAACGTATACTAACAGCAAAGTGTACCATTTAACAGATGCACTGCAAAAACTCATCAAGGTTCCTCAAAGCATCTTCCACACCCGCAACCTATGCTACTAAGGACGATAGGACAGTCGATACACGAGGACACCACCACTTGCAAACTCCCCTCCAAGCCACACACCACCCTCACTTTGAAATACGCCATTATTCCCTCAGTGTTGTTGAGTCAAAATCCTGGAAATCTCTCCCTAACTGTACTCTGGCTATTTTTACAGTAGATTGGGCTCCTACTTACTGGTGTCTAGGAGATTGAGAGGAAAGTTTATTGAAACATGCAAGGTTCTTAGGGAATTTGACAGGATGGATTCAAAAAGTTGTTTCCCCTTGTGGGAGAGCCTGGGGCCAGAGGACATAATTTCAGAGCAATGGGTCACCCATTTAAGACAGAGATAAGGAGAGATTTCTTTACTCAAAGGGTAGTCAGTGGATCTATGGAATGTTGTTATTGTAGACGGCTTTTGAGGCTTGGTTCTTAAGAATATTCAAAGCTGGGATGGATAGATTTCTCAGATATAACAGGAACTGCAGATGCTGGGGAATCCGAGATAAGAAGTGTAGAGCTGGATGAACACAACAGGCCAAGCAGCATCTTAGGGTCCACAAAAGCTGAGGTTTTGGGCCTAGACCCTTCATCAGAAAAAAAAACATAACGTGAGCTTTTGTGGTCCTAAGATGCTGCTTGACCTGATGTATTCACCCAGCTCTACACTTTGTTGCCATAGATAGATTTCTAATCAGTAAGGGGATCAAGGGTTATGAGGGTAAAGAAGGAAAGTGGAGTTACAGATTAACACCTTGGCCATAATCTCATTGAATGGTGGAGCAGATTCAATGTGCCAAATGACCTATGTCTGTTCCTACATTTTATAGCCTTATGCTGTAGCCAAGGACTTTTGTTTTGAAAAATGTCTTTTCCAAAAAGGTCAAGTTGTATCTGGTATACCAAGTCAATGGCATTATGCACTAATGTTTTGGATAACATAACTTCATAACAACATATTTTACTGTTAACTTGCTCATGCTGTGCTGAATAGATTTGCTTGTTTGTTAAAATCTAATTTAAGGTCTGGCATTGCAATGTGCTGACAGCTTTCAACGGTGGAAGAGATAACTTAGCCAAATTCAAAGGCTGCAGCATATTTACAGAGTGGCTTCAAATTTGTTATCCCAGGTTTGGCATCCTTTTCTTCCTTTGAAATCGGGGCATGAAACTGCGCTGGCACTGCTGCAGGATGGGAGTAGCATAATCCAACTGCATCACTCCTGTCGGTGGTGCCAAGGGGTCAATTGTACCACATTGAAGAAGTATTTAGATGTACTCATGCATCAAGATGTATTGAAACAGTATTTTCCATCATCTCAGAGCATTTTAAAGCATTTCACAGTTAATGAAATACTTTTTTGAACATTTTTTTTGCTGTGGTACTTTGCCAAGCCATGGTAGTAATTTACACTCAGTCATATCCCACAAGCAATAAAAAGTGAAATACCAGGTGATCCATACTGTCTGCTGGTCAAGGGCCAAGTATTGATTTGGATGTCATGTGGACTTAAGGAGGCATAGTGGCTCAGTAGTTATCACTGCTGCCTTCCATGCCAGGGACCTAGGTTCAATTCTGGACTTGGGTTTGATCCCAGCCTAAGATGACCATCTGTGTGGAGTTTGCATCTTCTCCCTTTGTCTGCACAGGTTTTCTCCCACAGCCCAAAGTTGCGCAGGTTAGGTGGGTAGGCTGTTCCTTGGAGGGCTGGTGCAGACTCAAGGGGATAAATTGCCTGCTTCCACGCTGTAGTGATTCTATGAAAGGAAAAATACCAAGCATTCTGGAAACCTGGAGAATCTCAGCAAGCCTGGCACCATTTGTGGTGTGGGAAATGGGCCTATCATTTTGAGTTAGGTATGAACTCATCCCAGACTCAAAACATTAACTCTATTTCTCTCTCTGCAGATGCTGCCAGACCTGCTGAGTTTCTCCAGCATTCTCTGCGATTGTACCATGAAAACTTCTGTACAATTGTTGCAATTGTAACCCTCGTTAATGTTTTATCCAATACACAGCACCTCCAACCGTATAGTATTCCTTCACTACTATACTGAAATGATATTGGATCACATGCTTAAGACCTGGTGAGAGTTTAACCTACAGCTTTTATATTCAGAAATAAGCAAGTGAACCACACTTGATGTTTGATAGTGCTGCTAAGAAGGCTTATGGTGTGTTAGGTTTTATTGGTAGAGGGATTGAGTTCTGGAGCCGTGATGTCATGCTGCAACTGTACAAAACGCTAGTGCGGCCTCATTTGGAATATTGCGTGCAGTTCTGGCCACCCCATTACAGGAAGGATGTGGAAGCATTTGAAAAGATGCAGAGGAGATTTACCAGGATGTCGCCTGGTATGGAGCGAAAGCCTTATGAAGAAAGGCTGAGGGACTTGGGTCTGATCTCATTGGAGAGAAGAAGGCTAAGAGGGGATTTAATAGAGATGTACAAGATGATCAGAGGATTAGATAGGGTGGACAGTGAGAGTCTTTTTCCGAGGATGATGACACCAGCTGGTACAAGGGGGCATAGCTGCAAATTGAGGGGTGATAGACTTAAGACAGATGTCAGAGGCAGGTTCTTTACTCAGAGAGTGGTAAGGGCGTGGAACGCCCTGCCTGCCAATGTAATTAACTCAGCCATATTAGGGGCATTTATACAGTCCTTGGATAAGCATATGGATGTTGATAGGATAGTGTAGGGGGATGGGTTTAGATTAGTTCACAGGTCGGTGCAACATCGAGGGCCAAAGGGCCTGTTCTGCGCTGTATTGTTCTATGTTCTATGAAAAGAACAAAGAACCACTTGACATCAATAAAAAAAATAAAAGTTGAAAGATTGCAGTGGAGAGAAAGGAAAGTTAACATTTATGTGTCAACAAATTTGCAGATTTCCCTGCCCAAATGCAAGAGGATATTTGGCTTAACTAAGATCTTAGAGCAATAGACCTGTCCAGGAGGGACTTTAAGTTTTTCTTTTAAATGCTTAAGACTTCTTAAGATGCAGCCATATGTGAATGCTATTGGAAATTTCAATGCCACAGGGTCTTTCAAACTACCATGAGCTCTGCACCACGGGCTTGTGTGTTTTTCATATTCTGCAGCTGTTTGAATTGTTTGTATTTTTGAGGGTTTCTGTGAATTCTTGGCAGCACAGAAACCAGAAGAAAGTAGAGAGAAAAATGAAAAAGTACCATCACAAGCCATTCTCCTCCAGGGGATTTCTGCATTCAGCGCTGGTGCTGTGACAGTGATGTGCAATAAAAGCCTCTCACACTTGCGTTAGCGAGGATTGTCCAAATCTGTTATTGCAGATGACCCCTTCAGTTTTAAAAACTGACCCGTATAGACCAACAAAATAGTTTCTGCAGCAATGAGATAGATGTGGAATATTAGCACTGAAGTGCCCTACTAGTAGCACATCATTCCAGTATGATTGCAGTCTGATTGGATGTGAGCAGGTGATTGGGTGTGTGACCTGGGTATGAATGTAGTTATACCACTGCTGGTTTGATAAACTGCAGACTGGCTCATTGACTTTGGTGTTAAAACATAAAATTACTGTTATGAGAATAAAGCTGCTATTCCTTAACTATTTGTCAGGCACGCATCTTCACAACATTAGCTGGAAGCATTGGCTGTGTGTCATATACAGTTTCCTGCCTACTTCTTCCTATTGTGTGTAAGCACCTTAAGGAGCACTTCATATGAAAGAAGGATCTGCATTGGTAAAGCACTTGTCAGGACCTCAGCACATCCCAAAGCTTTTTACAGCCTTAAATATAATCACCCTTCCTTGGTTTGGACGCCCAGCAATCAATTTGTACACAGCAAGCTCCCATGATGGGAAATGGGTTAATGAACGTGCAATCTGTTCGAGTCATGTTAATTGAGGTTAGTACAAGGGCAACCCCCATAAGAAGACTGAGAGGTCAAACTAGTTTTAAAAGTTTTGGTGGACAGTGAGAGTCTTTTTCCGAGGATGATGACTTCAGCTTGTAAAAGGGGGCATAGCTGCAAATTGAGGGGTGATAGATTTAAGACAGATGTCGGAGGCAGGTTCTTTACTCAGAGGGTGGTAAGGGCGTGGAACGCCCTGCCTGCCAATGTAGTTAACTCAGCCACATTAGGGGCATTTAAACAGTCCCTGGATAAGCATATGGATGATGATGGGATTGTGTAGGGGGATGGGCTTAGATTAGTTCACACGTCAGTGCAACATCGGGGGCCAAAGGGCCTGTTCTGCGCTGTATTGTTCTATGTTCTATGTTCTATGTTCTAAAAGACGGTACCTCTGACAATGCAACATACCCTTGGTATGGAACTGAGACTGACAGCCATGGTGATGTGCTTAAATTTCAGGAATACGTCTTAAGCCTACAATCTTCTTGTTCAGAGACATGTGCTACCACTGAACTTGGCTAACTGCTCTCTGTTGGACTTTTCAATAAAATAAAGACCAATCCACTGAATTGGGTTGCCAGGTAGAGATGGAGCCATCAGTCAAATAATTTGGAAGCCTGGAAGAGGACTTACTGTAATTGTTTTACCATCTCAAGGTAGCTACACTGTTTCCATAACCACAGGAAACTTAGACAATAATCCTGAACAATAATCCATTACTTCCAAGGAGCCATGTCAACCCTTCAATCCCAATCCTGAGGAAATGGCCTAGGGGCTGGATGTTGCTGACACATTGGTCAGTGGTGTCGAAATATATGCCTGTCCAAGTCTATTTACACCCTCAATCAGGGCCAGAGATCTCCATTAGCGGAGAAGAAGAATGCAAACATTACGTGTCCAACAATATAGCCCTTCTGGGGAGGCACAGTGGCTTGGTGGTTAGCACTGCTGCCTCACAGCACCAGAGACAAGGTTTCGATTCCAGCCACAGGCGACTGTCTGTGTGGAATTCACACATTCTCTCCATTTCTACGTGGGCTCCCTCTGGGTGCTCTGGATTCCTCTCACAGTATGAAGAAATGCAGGTTAGATGGATTTATTATCGGAAATTGCCCATAGTGTCCACAAATGTGCAAGCTAGGTGGATTAGCCACTTGAAATGCATTGTTATAGGGATAGGGTATAGTGGGTGGGTCTGGGTGAGATGCTCTTTGGAAGGTGGGCCTGGTCCCGATGCTCCAAATGGCCTGTTTCCATACTGTAAGGATTGTATGATTCTACAGTATGCATGTTTCAACACTGCCCTCTAAACGCTCAGGTACTTTTCAGACATTTCAATGTCAATGATAGTAACGAACCATCTGAAGCCTGGTGTTGTCTGTCCTTCAGTGTATGTGTAATGCGTATAGAACATAGACTAGTACTGGATGTCAGCGCAATGTTGGGTGGGACATTCTCTGTCCTCTCAGATACATGTTAAAAATCCCATTCATGGGAAGTGAGTGTCATTGGCTGGGCCAGCAATTATTATCCATCCCTAGCTGCACTTGAGAAGGTGATGTTGTGTGCCTTTTAAAACCACTACAATTCACTTGGAATAGGTAGACTAGCCATTAAGGAAGGATTTCCTTAAAAAAGGATTTTGACACAGTGATACTCAAAGAATGGCTGAGATGACTGACCTCCAAAAACTGCAACCACCAGATCTGAATCCAACAAGCAGAGAGTTTTCCCCTCGGATTCCCATTGATTCCAGCTTTGCCAGGGGTTCACGATGCCGCACTCAATCAAATATGGCATTGATTTCAAAGGCAGTCATGCTGTCCAAGTCTTTTGTCCTGATTTGAACTAAGGCTGTAATGAGACCAGGAACTGAATGGCTGTTGTAAGACCCAAACAGAGGACATCCCAGCAAAATTATTGCTAAGCAACTCTGCTTGATAGAACCTTCCTTTACTTTACTAATGACTGAGATTTGACTATTGGTGCCAGGCTGTGTTGTTGAGCTTTTAGTGTACTGGGCATACCCAGGCAATTTTTCCACTTTGTTGGGTAGGTGCCAATGTTGTGTCTGTAGTGAAGTAGCTTGGTGAGGAGTTCTGCATGTTCTGGAGCACATGTCTTCAGTCCTATTGCTGAAATGTTCCCAGATCCCATAGCCCTTGTAGCATCACGTGGAATGTGCCATTACAAATCCAGTTACACCTCATTAAACAAGTCTGTAACTTCACCCAGGTTTTTCTTTCCAATGAAATGAACAGCATAAGGTTGGAAGTTCTTGTCAGGCTCTGGATTTTTCAGACTGGTGGGGCCATTAGCAAGGCACTTCCTGGAAAAGTGCACAGCTACTAAAAAAATTCTTGGAGTTATAAATTTTCCTCAACATTTGTGGACTCCAGTTGTTCCTGCGGAACAATGACAATGAATGTAAACTACTTCACTGCTGTTCTCTTGTTGAAACCAAATCTTATCACTGGTGTTGTGTATGGGTCTGAAAGTGTTGGAAAGGGTCAAGACTGAGGAATACCATGATCCTCACCCATAATGATGGTATCAGATGGACCTTTGGACATTGGATTTAGTAGATGTGAGGCTATCATCCAGATCCTCCTTAATGTCTTTGTAATAAGGTTCGTCATGTCAATGAAATCTATAACAAACACGCAATGCACTACATCTTGTTCAGTATGGGAGCCTCTTCTAGTCAGACCAAGAAGTGGCCTTCCTCTACTACACTAGACCAAGCAAGCACTATACTTTAAGGGTCAGCAGACAGCCAACTGATCCCACTGTAGCATGCAGTTTCAGTTTAGCTGTGTTCACAAACGCATGAATTTGGAGCTGTAGTAGAGCATTTGGCCTCTCAAGTCTGCCTTGTCACATTAGTAGGTTCATGGCTCATCTGTTGGTATTTCAAATTCTACACTCTCATCTGTCTCCAATAATATTTTATGCGCTGGCTTCTCAACAATGTAACTACCTCTGCATTAAAAATTCTCAATGATTCCACTTCCGTTGCCTTCTGAGGGAGAGAGAGATGTAAAATCATGCAAGACAATCACAACGTGTACTATTGCTGCTTTTGAAACCATGCAGAAACAGGTCACCTGTTAAATGTCTCAACACTGCAGAAAGAATGGAAAGCACTTTGGGACATTTGGCAGGAATGAAGGGTGCTACATAAATGCACGATCTCCCTTTAACCAGAAGTAGAAATGTCTCCGACTGTTGGAGGTAGCATGTGCATAAGGTAACAACTGAGCTAAATTGAATTGAATTATTGTCACATACTCAAATAGGTACAGTGAAAAGTTTACACGTTGCTACTTGCAGTACAACCTTAGGTACAAAGGTCCCTAGGTACAGATTCTTCAGATACAAGAGTAGTTATATTGTAACAATGCCACCAACATACAGAGGCAACTTAGGTACAGAGTATCTAGGTACAACCCTTAGATACACAAAAGGGAAATGAAGGAAAAAATTTACCTTACAGAGAGACACTGTATAACCATACGTCAGAAAAACGAGGAGCAAAGTTAAAAAGACAAACATTGCAGTCTCCCTCCAAAGGCTCTCCGCAGTTAAACAACTCAGGGGACCCCCATGTGGTCTGACCACTGGCCGCTGTCCCCACCCCCACACTAGGCCGCTGTCCGCACCCCCACACTAGGCCGCTGTCCGCACCCCCACACTAGGCCGCTGTCCCCACTCCCACGCTAGGCCACTATCCCCACTCCCACACTAGGCACTGTCCCCATCCCCACACTAGGCCGCTGTCCCCACTCCCACGCTAGGCCACTATCCCCAATCCCACACTAGGCACTGTCCCCATCCCCACGTTAGGCCACTGCCCCCACACCCACAGTAGACTGCTGCCCCACCCCTACACTAGGCCGCTGCCCCCACTCCCACACTAAGCGCTGGCCCTAGTCCCACACTCGGCGCTGGCTCCACCCCCACACTAGGCCATTGCCCCCACCCCCACACTCGTCTGCTGCCTCCATGCTCTACACCAGACCCACAGGATTGGAGAATATCTAATGTTGTCCCATTGTTCAAGAAGGGTAACAGGGATAATACTGGAAATTACAGGCCTCTGAGCCTCATGTCCGTGGTATGGAAATTATTAGAAAAGGCTCTCAGGGACAAGATCTATATGTATTTAGAAGCAAATGGGCTTATTAGTGATAGACGGCATGGTTTTGTGCAGAGGAGGTCATGCCTCACTACCATGATGGAGCTTTTTGAGGAGGTGACGAAGATGATTGATGAGGGAAAAGCTTCAATAAAGCATTTGACAAGGTCCCTCATGGCAGGCTGGTACAAAGTTTGAAGTCACATGGTATAAGGGGCGAGCTGGCAAGATGGACATAGAACTGGCTTAACCCTCGAAGGCAGAGAATAGCAGAGAGTGGAGAGTGAAAGGATGGTTTTGGAATGGAAGGTTGTGACTAGTGGTGTTTCATAGGGATCAATGTAGGGACCTCTGCTGTTCATGATCTACATAAATGATTTGGAGGAAAACATAGCTGGCCTAATTGTAAGCTTGCAGACAATACAAAGATTGGTGGAGTTGCAGATAGTGAGGAGGATTGTCAGAGGATGCAGCAGGATACAGATCAGTTAGAAGCATGGGCAGAAAATATGGCAGATGGAGTTTAATACAAACAAATGTGAGATGATGCTTTTTGGAAGGCCAAGTGCAGGTGGAAATTATACAGTGAAGGCAGAACCCTTTGGAGTGTTGATATGCAGAGGGATCTGAGTGTGCAGGTCCACAGATCAATGATGGTGGTTGCACAGGTAGATAAGGTAGTAAAAAAAGGCCTAATATGGCATGCTTGTCTTCATTGGAAGGGGCATTGAGTATAAGGATAGACCAGTTATGCTGCAGCTTTATAGAACTTTAGTTCGGCCACACTTAGAATCCTGCATAAAATTATGGTCACCACACTACCAGAAGGATATGGATGCTTTGGAGAGGGTACAGAAAAGGTTTACCAGGATGTTTCCTGGTATGGGGGATTTTAGCTTTGAAAAAATGTTGGATAGACTGGGTTTTTTTTCACTGGAATGCAGGAGGTTGATGGGGCAACCTGATAGAAGTTTATAAGATTGTGAATGGCATGGTAGAGTGGGAAGTATGAGGCGTTTTCCTAGGGTTGAGGGGTCAATTACTGGGCACACAGGTCCAAAGTGCTGTGGTGGGAGGTTGGGGTGGGGTGGGGGGGGGGGGGTGTTTGGTGGGGGAGCGTGTATAGTTTAAAAGAGATGTGCCAAACAGGTTTTTCACACAAAGGGCGGTGAGTGCTCCCAGAGGAGGTGGTAGAAGCAGACACAGTAATAGCATTTAAGAAGCACCTGGATGAACACATGAATCGGAAGGTGATGGAGGGACAGGGATCCTGCACATGAAGCCAGTTTGAGTATGGAAGGGCAAAATGCATCAGTGCAGGCTTGGAGGGCTGAAGGGCCTGTATCTGTGCTGTATTGTTCCTTGTTCTTGGGCCACTGACACTGGAGGACAGGAGGTGTCCTGGATCCAATGGTCTCTTGAGAGTAAAGAAGATAATAATCTAGGAACTGGGCAAGTGAGGCCTGCCAATATTAGAAAAACAGCAGAATGTGAGGTCGGGAACAGGATTGAAATTTCCATGCCTTTAGGTCCTGTGATCATAAATTGTTCCTGCCCATTTCCAGATGAAAAGTAAAAGGAAATACATTGGCTATTAATTTTCCTCTGCTTGATTGAATTAACCCTGTGTGTTTTACACTTAGCACACAACTGCTAAATATAACAAGGTCAGCACTTGTCAGTTCAATCAGAGAACAACACTAGTGAGAAAATGTTCAGGATGTTCATGTTATTGTTCTCATTCTTCTGTAAAATCATAACATTAACGCATCAACTTTAGGAGGGTTTTCAAAAATATCTTCTGGATGCACCAGGCATCGATCATGAGTAAAAGATTACAGGCATAAAAAGACCAGGAAAGAAAATAACAATAAGTTCACAGAAATATTTTGCGATTTGTGAAAAAAAAATTAAAAGCTGGCGAGTATTGACGAGATCATGTGTGTACCTCAAGAGCTTTCCTATCCTCACAGAGGTCAGGGAGAAAGGAACAGTTACCTCATCATCCATAGGAAAATGGGAAATGGGCTTTCAAACTTTTGCTCACATGAATGGAATAATCACAAATTGTTTAGGCTTAAATAGAGCTGAACCATAACAATGTTTTGCACTGTTTACTGAAAAATGATAGAGTTCCCCTCTCTCTTATTGAACAATACACTTGCAGTCCAGAAACCTGGACTAATAATTAAGAGAATGTGAGCTCTGATCTCATAATGGCAATTTAGGATTTCGAATTTGGGCTCAAAGGTTGTCTGGAAATGCATGTAAACGTATAAATCAGGACTAGGAGACATATATATAGCAGCTCAAGTCACATCTCTTTTCCAGCAAAATCACCACAAAGCTAACTGTGCTATCAACATTACTTTCCTATCTGCTCCCACGTCCTTTGACTCCCGTGTCAGTCAAGAATCTTAAGTCCACTATAAAAACATTCATTAACCTCCCATCTCCATTGATTCCTGGGAAATGAATTGCTCTGAATAATGACTCTCTGAGAGAACAAGATTTGTCACGATCATTTTAAATGGGAGGCCCATGTGCCTAAACTGGGTCCCCTTGTTCAGATCTCTCCGAGAAGGCAGAACATTAGCCTGCAGTTCTGGAATCCACGTTACAGGAGGGATGTGATCGCACTGGAAAGGGTGCAGAGGAGATTTACCTGGCCTGGAGAGTTTCAGTAATGAAGAGTTATTGGACAGACTGGGTGTTGTTTCTCCTGGAGCAGAGGAGACTGAGAGGGGACATGATTAAGATGGATAAAACTATGACAGTAATAGAGTAGACAGGAAGGAATGTATCTTCTTGATGGAGGGATCAATGAACAGGTAATGTACATTTAAGGAAAGATGCAGGAAGTTCAGAGGGAATACTTTTCACCCAGAGGGTAGTGGGAATCCGGAACTCACTACTTATAAGGGTAGTAGAGGCAGAAACCCTCATACTTGTGATGCCAATGGGTACAAGGCAATGGGTCAAGTGCTGGAAAATGGTGCTGGAATATTTAGGAAGTTGCTCTGGAATAGCACGGATGTGATCCACTGAAGGGCTTTTTTCTGTGCTGTAGATATCTGTAATTCTTTAATCAGGTTGTAAAATCTCCCCAGGAGCTCACATGTTCTATTAAACCACCTTAAAATCCTATCAGCTACTGTGGAGGAATTTCACTGAAGATTCTCAGTGTATTACATTGGTCCTCTGGTCTACTTGTCCATAGATACAGGCATTATGCCACCATCTCCACTGCCAAAGTGCTGATATCTATAAGAGTGACCATGAAGCTATCAAATTGTCACAGGAACCCTTCTGGGTCATCAGTATCCTTTACCAAATGAAGATTGTCATCCTCACTCAGCCTGGCTTGATTGGGACTCCACACTAACATGGTTGACTCTCAACTGCCTAGTAAACCATTTTTCTGCTTCAAACTGTTGCCAGTAGGGTCATAGAACTCTACAGCATGGCAACTGTGCTGGGGCAGCATGCTGGCACAGTGGTTAGCAATGCTGCCTCACAGCACCAGCGACCTGGGGTCAATTCCATCTTCGGGCAACTGCCTGTGTGGACTTTGCACATACTCCCTGTGTCTGCGTGGATTTCCTCCAGGTGGTCTACCTTCTTCCCACGGTCCAAAGATGTGCAGGCTAGGTGGACTGGCCATGCTAAATTGCCCATAGTGTTCAGGGATTTGTACATTAGGTGGGTTATAGGGGGCTGGATTTGGGTGGGTGCTCTGAGGGTGGTGTGGACTTGTTGGGCTAAAGGGCCTGATTCCTCACTATAGGGATTCTATGAAACAGATCCTTTGGTCCAACTCATCCATACTGATCAGACATCCCAAATTAATCTAGTCCCATTTGCCAGCATTTGGCCCATATCCCTCAAAACCCTACCTATCCATATACCCATCCAGATGCTTTTTAAATGTTGTAATTGTACCAGGCTCCACCACTTCCTCTGGCAGCTCATTCCGTACACGCACCACCCTCTGTGAAAACATTGCCCCTTAGGTTCCTTTTAAATCTTTCCCCTCTCACCTTAAAGCTATGCCTTCTAGATTTGGACTCACCAAGTCTGGGAAAAAAAACCTTGGCTATTCACCCTGTCCATGTCCCTCATGATTTTATAAACCTGTATAAGGTCACGGCTCAGCCTCCAGCACTCCAGGGGAAATCGCTGCTATCTATAGCTCAAGCCCCTCAAACCTGGAACATCCTTGTACATCTTTTGTGCACCCCTTCAAGTTTAATGACATCTTTCCTATAGCAGGGAGACCACGATTGATGACAGCATTCCAAAAGTGGCCTAACCAATGTCTTGTAACAGCCACGACATGATCTCCCAACTCCTAAACTCCTATACTCGGCTCACTTTCATCCTCTCTAAATGCCAGCCTTGATAGGGATGCCACATCTCCAGGATGAACTCCATGGAAGTGTGTCACCCTTTGAGAGATAAAAACATGCTGTGTCTTCATACCCTTATCCATTAAAGAGGTTATACTAACATTTTACAGTAAGGGGGACTGTGGAGAAAGGGGACACAACAGAAGGTGGATGAAAAAGGAAGATTTATGAGGAAATTTGAGAAAGCAGAGAGCAGTAGACAGACAGAGGAAACAAATCTCAAAGGATCAGTAACAAAATGAGAGGGGGTTGTGATGGAGTAAGAAACGTCAGTGGGAAGGAGAAGTCTACTGCTAGTGGGTTAGAAAACGGCGGCAAGGGTAAAGAATGAGAGATCATTGAGTCGACTCATAGGAAGATAACTGCAGTGATCTGAAAAGCAAACATTGATATTGGACAGAGGAAGCTGGTGAGTTTAGGGATTATGGGATTGCAAAGCTTAGTCTGGGTGATATGCAAAATATATTGTATGAGTAGAACTCTATTGGAGATTGATTAAGTGAGGCCAGATGGGAAGCACTGTAGAAATGAAAATAACATGGTCATAATGGTCCTGGACTAGTACAGACACCCAGACTATTTTTTTTTGGATATATCAATAAAAATGTCATCACTGAAGCAGGGAAATTCCCATTCAATTCATCAATTAAATCAGGAACGAATTGCTAAGAGTATTAATGATGAGCTGGATTACTGATGTACTGGGAAGGAAATATGTTGCTATTATCACAATTGGTCATAGAATCACAACAGTGTCAAAGCAGGCCATTTGGCCCATCAAGTCTACACTGACCCTCTGAAGAGCATTCCACTCTGATCCACCCAATCTCTGTGACCCTGCATTTCCCATAGCTAATCCACCAAGCTTGTACACTATAGGCAATTTAGCATGGCCATTCTACATAACCTGCACATCTTTTGCCTATGAAAGGAAACTGGAGCACCCAGAGGAAACCCACACAGACATGTAGAGAATGTACAGACTCCACATTGACAGTCATCCAAGGCTGGAATTGCACCAAGGTCCCCAGCACTGGTCGGCAGCAGTGCTAACCATCGAGCCACTGCACCACCTACATATTGACGTTGTACTCAAGGGAAAACCATTTTGCTCTTTAAGCCTGCTCCACCATTCAATAACATGATGGCTAACCTGGTTGAGATCTCAGCTCCATTATTCTGTTGGTCCCATATAAACCTTGATTTCCCTCTCTTTCACTGAAGAATAAAAATGCAATGTAGTTTTAACAATAACAAAAGCTCATTATGCAAAAGAAATGAAAATAAAGTCAATAAACCAAAATATTTCTGTAAAGTAAAAATTTAAAGATTTTGAAACAGCTGGTAAAATACAATCTCATTATTCAAGATTCCCTTCCTGTTCACATCTGTCAGGCTTAATTTGACTGTGATTTCAATTCCTTGTCTCATGATTGTGATAGTGTGTTGCTGGGTCTTCATATAGCTGAGCTTAGACTTTCTCTGCTTAAAACAATTTCTTCAGGGCTGTAAGCAAATACTTTTAATCTGGATCTTACAAATTAAACTGCTTCCACTATTTTTCAACAGGTAATGTTTTCCTTAACAGATTCAAACCATTTCCTTTAGTCAGGAGTGATTTTTCTAAATATCCATCTTCAACTAAGACTTCTGCAAACTTTCAAACTGGAAACCGAAAAGCTCCAAGCTCAATCTAACCACTGCCCCTTGACATCCAATGGTGTTACTATCACTGGATTCTCCCACTATCAACATCCTGGGATTTACCACTGCTCTGAAAGTCACCACATAAACACAGTGGCAACAAGACCAGGTCAGATGCTAGGAATCCTGTAGTGATTAACTCACCTCCTGACTTCCAAAGCCTATCCACAATCTACAAGGCACATCCCAGGAGTGTGGGGGAATACTCCCCACTTGTCTGGATGGGTGAAGGTCCAATAACATTCAAGAAGTGTGACACCATCCAGGACAAAGCAGCCCACTTGACTGGCATTACATTCACAAACATCTGTTCTCTCCAGACTGGCAGTCTGTAGTAACATTGTGTACACAAGATCTATAAGTTGTGCTGCAGAAATTTGCCATAAGTCCTTGAACTGCACTTTCCAAACCCACAACCACTAACCTAGAAGGACACGGGCATACATGGTAACACCACTATCTGCAAGTTCCCCTCTGCCTGCACATCCCATCCTGATGTGAAAATATAGCACCGTTCCTTCACTGTCATTGGGTCAAAGTCCTGGAATTCCCTCCCCACTGTCATTGTGAGTCAACCCACAGCTCATGGCCTACAATGGTTTAAGAAGGCAACTCACCACTACTGCTCAAGGGCCAACTAGGGATGCATAATAAATACCAGTCCAGCCAGTGATACCCAAGTCCCATTTCGCACACGTGAATGAAAAAACTGTATAAGAAGAAAACGTGATGTGAGAAAAAATGTTTTCAAGCAGCAACTGGTCAAGGTCTGGGATGCACTGCCAGTGAGTGTGTTGGAGGAAGGTTCGTTTGAAACATTAAAAAGAGAATTAAACAGTTGTCTGAAAAGGAACAATGTGGAGGGTTATGAGGGGAAGGGCATCAGGTGAGATGCTCATTCTGAAAGTGATCACAGACACAATGGGCCGAATGGCATCTATCTGTGCTGTAATTGTTCTGGCATTCTGTGATCTACAACACGAACCAAGGAAGCGTGCTAAAACTCCTTCGACAACATTTTCCAATGCTGAACCTGCTACCACCTCGAAGGACAAATGCATCAGGTGCATGGAAGAGATAGTAAGAGCTGCTGATGCTGGAGTCAGAGACAACACAGTGTGGAGCTGGAGGGACACAGCAGGCCAAACAGCATCAGAGGAGCAGGAAAGTTGAAATTTCAGGTCGGGACCCTTCTTCAGAAATGGGGGTGAGGAAGGGGACTCTGAAATAAATAGAAAGGGGAGGGGGTGTGGCTTGGGAAGGTAGGTGGGGTGGTGATAGGTGAGTGCAGGTAGGCAGTGGTGGGGATTGGCCAGTGAGCTGGGAGGGACAGATAGGTGGGAGAGAAGATGGGAAGGTTATGTCACATAAAGGAGGTGGGGATGAGAGGGAGGGTTGGTCACAGGATGAGGTTGGCGGTGGGAAAATTTTAAAGCTGGTGAATTCCATTCTTAAGTCATTGGCCCACAGGGTCCCGAGGCAGAATATGTTGACTACATCCTGTAAGGTTCCCTCCATTCTCTTGACTCTGAATTACTTCGGCCTAATTTCATGGTTACTGGATTAAAATCCTGGAACTCTCTCTCCAACAACAATGTGTGTACATTCACCACATGGACTGCAGCAGTTCAAGAAAGGGGCCCAATACCACCTTTTCTATGTATGGTATTTGGAGTTGGGCAATAAATTCTCACCATGTCAGTGACACCAGCATCACAGTAATGAATCAGGACCCTTCTTCAGAAATTCCAAACCCAAAACATCAACTTTCCTGCTCCTCTGATGCTGCCTGGGCCTGCTGTGTTCTTCCAGTTCCACTGTGTGTTATCTCTGACTCCAGCATCGGCAGTTCTTACTACCTCTGAAGACATGACCTGGCCAAGCAGCAGAGCTCCAACTACTTCAAGAGACAGAGGGAGGAAGAGTAACTCCACCTGACCCCTGTGAGACACACTTTCATGAAAGAGAGCCAGCCCTACATTCCAATAACCCAGGCTCAAACACATTGGCCATTGCAGGTAATACCCTCTCTCAGATAGAGTTGGATAAAGAGCAAATATTGTGGGAATTTAGGAAATGCTCACATGGTGTTATTAATAAGGAATATTTTGTTAATAAAATCAAATTTAACCACACACCAAAGTCTGTGTCGCTTTGTCCAACTCACCAACAGCAGCGCTCATGAAAAGGGTTTCTAATATATCGACTGGTTGAAGAGTTCAAAGAACAGACAATACTGCCCATTCAAGTGATGATTGCTCTACGAGTACAATAAACCTTTTTTACACATAAAAATGTTGATATGTGGAGTGAACTGTCAGAATAAGTGGTGGATGCAGGTACAGTTACAACATTTAAAAGATATTTGGATATGTTCATGAATAAGAAAGGTTTTGAGGAATATAGACCAAACACAGGCAGGTGGGGTTAGTTTAGTTTGGAACATGGTTAGTGTAGACTGGTTGGACCGAAGGATCTGTTTTCATGCTGTATGACTCAATGACTTCATGTAACTGGACTGGAATTTCAAGAGCATGACTTATTTCCTTGCTTTCTAATTGATATTGAAAAGTACCTAGGTCCTATAGAAATAGAAAATTTGATCCTTTTTCTGTAGCCTTTGGTCAGCTAATTGATGGACCTGAACAATCTAACACTAGCTTGCTTCAGATTTGAACTTATTGCCTCTGTTATAGAGTGTTACGTATGTCGTGGTGCGAATATTGTCATGTAATGGAGCTTGGAACCGAAGTGTCATGCAAAAAGATTACAACAGGGAGCTTTTCACAGCTACATCTGACATGCATGTAATGAGTTACAGAACAAGGAGGAACTGGGTCTGATGTAGTCTGAACTGGGGCCCTCTACTTTACCAGGAACCAGCAAGAACTAAACAAGTTTGGGTCTCATTTCCTTAAAACTAAAGAATAATTAAGCCAACATCATGAAATGTACCACCACTGTTGTGATGAGATTGATTTGAGAAAATAAAGTTTCAACAACTTTCAATAAGAAGGTCCAATATACAGTAGTGTGATGAATAACTGTCAAATTAATTCTGCTGGTGTTGACTGAAGGATAAATGGATGGTTCTAGGCCTGAAACATCAGCTTTTGTGCTCCTAAGATGCTGCTTGGCCTGCTGTGTTCATCCAGCTCCACACTTTGTTAACTTAAACAGAGTTAACACTTCATTTAGAAGGTAGGATCGCCAATGCTGCAGTCTTGGTTTACGTATTTGAGCCCAGGAGTGGGTTTGAACATTCAATCCACTACTTGCAATTGATGGTATTCCCATATGTCTTGCTGCCTTTGTCCTTCTGGATGGTGGAGGGCTCAGATTTGAAAGAAGTGTTGGCATGTCTTTGCCATTTACCTTGCCAGTGATAAACGGAAGCTGAATTGTGGAGTGTCTCTTTGGTTTATTGGGAACTCATGTATTTGGCATTCCACATAAGGCTGTCATCATATTCAATCGGCAAAGCTGGTGATTCAAGACCCTGTGGCAAAAGCTAGGAAGCAGATGTAGGAATCTCCTGATTCTCCACATGGCACACTCCCAACTTTGGCTGTCCTGTCAGAGCAAAGTGCGCAGCAGAAATGATGCACTTAACTATCAAACATGAAGTGAAAATCAGAGCAGGAATTAACCTCCCACTTCCCATTAATCTTGTTCATCTCGTCTGGTTGTTCTCTTCCTCTGGTCATGTGGCTGCAGATCAAGAGCAGATCCCATGCGGAACTGTGGGCAAGAACAAATGTGTGGCACATTGATTTATAGAACACACAACCCATGCCAACACAATGCTGGCCGCAGATTCCTATTAACCAGCCAGCTCTATCCATTAGGAAGGCATTCACACACCTGGAAATCTATTTGTCTCACACCATTGGAAATTAACACTGTCATATGACTGGGTGTTGCTTCGTCGACTATTTACTGTGAGTGACAGGGCATCAAATATTTGTTACCTTTTTTTGAAAGACTAAGTGGGTAAAAAAGGTGAGTAGGTGCAAGTAGGATTGTGGAGAAATGCGTGACAATGAAGTGGGGAGAATAAAAGAATACAGTCACACATGAGGTCATGTCCACCCTCCCTCTCCAAATGAGCAATTCACTCCTTCCTGTAACCCTGCAGCTCTTCCTTGCCAAAGAACTGCCTAATGCCCTTTTTCATGGCTCAATGGTTAGCTCTGCTGCCTCACAGCGCCAGGAACCCAAGTTCAATTGCACCCTCAGGTGACTGTCTGTGTGGAGTTTGCACATTCTCCCCTTGTCTGCGTGGGTTTCCTCCAGGTGCTCCAGTTTCCTCCCACAGTCCAAGGATGTGCAGTTTGGGTGGATTGGCCATGCTAAATTACCCGTAGTGTCCAGGGTTGTTCAAGCTAGGTGGCTTAGCGCTGGTAATTACAGGAGATAGGATGGGGCCCTGGGTCCGGTTGGGATGCCGTTTGGAGGGTTAGTGCGTACTCAGTGGGCCAAATGGTCTCTTTCTGTGCTGTTGGGGTTCTATAATTAATTGTGTGGAAAGGTTTGCCCTCGTGCACTTGTGGAGAAACAAAATGAAAAAAAATGAAAGAAAGTGAAGAAAAATGGAGAGATAATAAGGCAGGAAAAAAGATGCCGGAGATAACAAAAACAATTTAATCAGGATTCATGTAAATCATAGGTACAGTCATAAATTGCAAAGCAATGCAATCATTCATATTTACTGACAGCCTGATAACCTAATGCAAATATCTGATTTCCAACAGGCCTGGATCCTGCCATCAATTTGCAACCGTTTCAAAATTTCTACCTGAATCTCGTTTATCGCTTATGGTTTCCCCAAGGGTCAGTTTTAGGTCCATTACTCTTTTCAACTTTTATAAATGACCTACGCAAGGGTGTCAGAAGCAGCATTCTAAAGTTTGCAGATGATATGAAACTTAACAAATTCGTCAACTACGAAATGGGGATGGTTATATGCTTCATTGGCATACATAGGACGGGGAAATAAGCAGAAAATGGCAAATAGAGTTCAGTGTGGAGCAAAGTGAGCTGATGCACTGAGGGAGGGCTCATTTCGACAAACATTAAAGTGGACTGAAAATGGCTTGATTATGACAGTATATTGCAGATGGTGTCCACAAACCAAAGCCTTTAGAAATGGCAGGGGCTGTGTTTAGAAAGTGGAGCTGGTTAGAAAGCTTGTGTTTATAATCAGAGGATCAGGACTAAGCAAAGAAAGCAAACTAGAAATTTAGTTACAGAGTATTATAGACAATGCAGGGTATTACACCTCATGATATGTTAGAAAATGTGCAGATGAAATTTGCTGGGATGTTAATAGCAATAAAGGAGAGGCCAAAAATTTAGAATAGAGAAAATTAAGAGGTAACTATTATTCGACTCTTCAAATGATGAGACATTTGACTGGTGAAAAGAAATAAACCGCATATCGTCCTGACTTGGCACTATATCACTGTTCCTTTTCAGTAGGTCAAAGTTCTGGCATTCTGTCTTTAAACACTATTATGGGTGTACGCAACCACAGGAACTGCAGCGGATCAAGAAGACAGCTTACTATCACCGTATCAAGGGCTACGGTGAATGGGCACTAAATGTTGGCCTGGTCAGCGATGCTCATATTCCATGAACAAATAAAAGCTTCAAAAATCCTTCTGGATGATAAGGCAATAGCTAGAGGTTTTGGTTTCAAAATCATTGGTAACATACCTACAGAAGAGATGAGGAGAAATATCTTCACTCAGAGACTTATTGGGATCTGGAACTTTGAAAGTGTTGAAAGAGGTGGAAATTGTTTTCACAACTAAGTCTAAAGGAGAGTTGGGCATCTACATGAGGATGATGAATTCGGAAGGTTACTGAGAGCAGGAGGTATGATGGGTGAATCATCTCTTTTTGTGTGTAATATTCTACAATTCTATGTTTTCTTTTCTAGTCTCTCGCAAAAATGGAATGCTCTGTGAATTAATCTATTGACCCTGTCTGCAGGAATTAGGATTCTTTGGTGTGGGGATGGAAGGATTCTTTGGCCTTAGCTTTTAAAAGGTTCTTCTATGAGCGCTATGTTTTACCTGTGAGGTGCTGAGATTCATGGTCCTTTCACAATCTTATCCGACTCAATGAAAATACTCCTACAGTAGGCCATGACTCCCCCTGCAATGGAGCTGGCCGGGTAGGGAGTACTAGCTGCAAGCTCACAACACAAATCAGCATGCATTCTTAAATGACCCCAGGGAGAGTCAGAAAGCCCAAGGATGATGTTGGGAATTCTGGAACTGAGTCCTGTCAATATTTCTGACCATCTCTGAGTCAGCACAACTTGATGAGACTCTGGCCCCTATTTTTAGCTTCTATTCCACTCTTAAAAATTGCATTTGTTGCAATTAGATCACCTCTTATTCTTCCAAATTCCAGGGAATAAAGGCTTAATTTCCTCAGTGAGTAGTCCCTTTATCCCTAGAAATAGTCAAGTGAACCTTACAAACACTCCGTCACAAGACAGAGATATATTTCCTTAGGTAAGGTGACCAAATGGCATGAAGTGCCCAAAGTTGGTTTACCAATTACCTGTAAAATTTTTCTTTACTCTTATAATACTTCCCCTTCGTAATAAAAGCTAATGCGCACCCTTCAAAATGATTTCTGGAAGTCGCACCACTTTTTCGTGCATTAAGTATCAGTATTAGTCAGAAAGCAGACAGGCTAGTATGTTATCTTACCATCAATCAGAAAAGAAGACGTTTAGAATTTGAATAAGCCCAGGTAACACAATCTAAAGGTCAATCTGAAGACGTGAGAATTGAAAGGTTCTTAGGATATAAAAGACTGGAAAAACAATGGGAAATTTGAACATTGCTGCCCTTACTTTGTGAAACAATAATTTATCCAAGTTAACATAATAGCCATCTTACATTTTGATCAATATGACATATGCTATGAGACACATATTAAACAAAACTCCATGAAGAACTCTGAGACAGTAACCTCATGGCCCGTCATAGCCCCCACTCAACCATTCTTGACAAGCCAGGAGATCATCACTGGTTCAATGGAGAGTGCAGGAGGGCATGCCAGGAGCAGCACCAGGCATCCCTGAAGATGAGATATCAACCCGGTGGAGCCACCAAACAGGACTGCTTGCCAAACAGCATAAGCAACAAGTGATAGACACAGGTAAGTGATCCCAGAATCAATGGATCAGATCTCAGCTCAGCCCTGCCACATCCAGTCGTGAATGGTGGTGGGCAATTAAACAACTCACTGGAGGAGGAGGCGCCGCAAATATCCCCATCCTCAGTGATGGAATAGCCCAGTACATCAGTGCAAAAGATAAGGCTGAAGCACTCACAGCAATCTTCAGCCATAAGTGCCGAGCAGGTGACCCATCTGATCTCCTCCAGTGCTCCCCAGCATTATAGAACCAGCCTTCAGCCAATTAGAGTCACTCCTTGTGATATCATGAAACGGGTGGAGACACTGGAAGCTGCAAAGGTTACGGGCCCTGACAACATTCCGGCAACAGTACTGAAGATTTGTGCTCCAGAACTTGCTGCTCCCCTAGCCAATCTGTACAGTTACAACACTGATATCGTCAGGACAATGTGGAAAATTGCCCAAGTATGCCCTGTACACAAAAAGCAGGGCAAATCCAACTCAGCCAATTACCGCCCCATTAGTCTACTCTCGATCATCAGTAAAGTGATGGAAGGTGTCAGTAACAGTGCTATCAAGCAGCACCCGCTCAGAAATAACCTGCTCAGTGACGCCCAGTTTGGATTCTGCCAGAGCCACTCCGCTCCTAACCTCATTACAGCCTTGACTCAAATACGGATAAAAGAGCTGAACTCAAGAGATGAGGTGAGAGTGACAGCCCTTGATATCAAGGCTGCATTCGACCGAGTGTGGCATCAAACAGCCTGAGCAAAACGGGATCAATGGGTATCAGGGGAAAACTCTCAGATGGTTGCAGTCATACCTGACACATAGGAAGATGACCATGCTTGTTTGGGGTCAATCATCTCAGCTCCAGACCATTTCAGCAGGAGTTCCTCAGGGTAGTGCCCCAGGCCCAAACATCTTCAGCTGCTTCGTCAATGGCCTTCCCTCCATCATAAGGTCAGAAGTGGAGATTGCACAATGTTCAACACCATTCGTGACTCCTCGGACACTGAAGCAGTCCATGTTCAAATATCCATGGACATTATCCGGGCTTGGGCTGACAAGTAGCAAGTGACATTCGCGCCACACAAGTGCCAGCCTATGACCATCAACAATAAGAGACAATCTAATCACCATCCCTTGACGTTCAACTGGACTCACCATTTAAACACAGTGGCTCTAAGAGAAGGCCAGAAGTGAGGAATACTGTGGCAAGTAACTCACCTCCTGACACCCCAAAGCCTGTCTCCCATCCACAAGGCACATGTCAGGAGTGTGATGGAATACTCCCCACTTGCCTGGATGAGTGCAGCCCCAACAACACTCAAGAAGCTTGACGCCATCCAGAACAAAGCAGCCCTTGATTGGCACCACATTCACAAGCATCCACTCCCTCCACCACTGATGCTTAGTAGCAGCAATGTGTACTATCTACAAGATGCACTGCAGAAATTCACCAAACATCCTCAGACAGCATCTTCCAAACCCATGACCACTCCAGTCTAGAAGGACAAGGACATCAAACATATGGGAAAGCCACCATCTCTGAGTTCCCCTCCAGGTCACTCACCATCCTGACTTGGAAATATATTGCTGTTCCTTCACTGTCGCCTGGTTAAAATCATGGAATTCTATCCCTAATAGCATTGTGGGTTAACCTACAGCAGGAGGACTGCAGCGGTTCAAGAAGGCAGTTCACCCTTCTCAAGGGGCAACGAGAGATTGGCAATAAATGCTGGCCAGCCAGCAATGCCTACATCTCACATATTAATAGAAAAAAAAAGTCATTTTGCATAGAAACAGGCCTTCGGCCCAACTCGTCCATGCTGACCAGTAATCCTATCGTGATCTAGTCCCATTTGCCAGCATTTGACCAATATTCCTATAACCCCTTTCTATGCATGCACCCACCCAGGTGTCTTTTAAATGTTACAAATGTACCAGCCCCCACATCTTCCTCCGACAGCTCATTCCATTCATGCAATACCGTCTGCAGTAAAAATTTGCCCCTCTGATTCCTTTTAAATATTTCCCCTATCACCCTAAACCTTTGTCCTCCATTTCTGGGCTCCCCAATCCCAGGGAAAAGGCCTTGGCTATTCACTGTATCCTCATCCCTCATGATTTTATAAACCTCTATAAGGTAATGCCTTAGTCTCCAGGGGAAAAAGCCCCAGTTTATTCAGCCACTCCCCTACAGCTCAAACCCTCCAGCCCCAGTACTTAGCTAAAGATGATAAAGAGAAAGGCAAACTAGCAAGGACAGCAACGCTAAATCGTACTATCAAGAGCCATTTAAGCTGTGCCATTAAGCTAAATAAAGAAGCCTTCACCCTGTCTCGCTGCCTGTACTTCTCAGTCTCCCTGAACGGAAAATCTGAAACCATTCAACTACTGAAACTATCACAGTTACTGAGTTATATCTTAAAGTTTTCATCTCCTTAACCTTGGAAAGTGAATCTTCAATCAGGTAATTGGCCAGCAACATTAACAGATAAATGTTATTCTTATCTTGATACATATCTTTTACCTGCACCCATTTTCAATCTTTGCAATTGTAGGTTAGCAAAACAATGTATCAGTCATTACTTTCAGCAATAGCTGTGCGGTAATCCATATCTTGTTTAAGACTAGAGCTTTGTTGGTAATTTTTAAATTGGAACACTCAAAAAATTAAGTAAAAACAGAAAGAACTGCAGATATTGTAAATTAGCGACCTTGTTCAGAACATGTTAACTCTAATTTCTCTCCACAGATGCTCCAACACCTGCTGAGCTTTCCGGGCAATTTCTATTTTTGATTCAAAAAATTAAAATGGGCCTGATTAGGCTATAAAAATTCACAGTTCCCAGACCATTCTGTAGATGTGCCTGGTATGGCCATAGTAATCATAGACCAGTGTTGATCAAGTAACTACTTGTTTCCAGAGGAAGAAAGTTCAGTAGCAAGAGGGTTTAAGGTGATTGATGAAAGTTTCAGTGATGTGATAAGGAAAAATCTTATACACATCAAGTTGCTGTGATCTGGAATGCATTGTTTGAATAAATAGTGGCAGAAGTAGGCTCAATGGCTACTTTCAAAAGAGAATTGGGTGAATACTCAAAGAGAAAAGGAATACAGCATGATTGGAAAAGTGGGATAAGCCTTCTGAAAAACAATGGGCCAAGTGGCCATGTTGGTTGATGATGCTCTGTACATTTAAAAAATGACTTAAATGCACTGTGGATAAATCTGCAATAATCTAAAACACAATATTTACTATATTTCAAAATTACATCATCATAACACACTTTGGAGCTTGCTGTGGAAATGAACAGGTTCAACATAAGCAGAAAAAATGTCCTTTTTCCATGAAGCTGGCAGCCTTTAGCCAGGAGAGTGGTTTGAGTGAGTGAAGAATTAGCAGAAGGAGGGTTGCATAAACAAAAACGGTTGTATTGTTGCTGTGAAACATTGGCAAAAACTGATGTGGAGCTCTGCAGGGGGTCTGGTCGCTGATTGTGGACAGGATAGTACTGTTAGTCAAGGATGAGCAACAAAGCTGACTCTGTAAACTGGCAATTTAATTTACAAGTGAAGGTTAAGCAAGTTGCAACTTGTCCTTTCAAAGAAATAAAAGATCTTGAAGTGATCTAATTTATAATTTGAAGGTTAGGAAAACGATTGACATAGCTGAATTAAATATCTGGAAACACAAGTAGAAAAAAGATGAGAACAGAATTGGACAGATGACGAATATTGTGACTGAATCTGTTCAGGAATGTTGTTACACACCTCTGGATCAGGTGGGATTTGAATCCAGGCCTCCTGGCTCAGAGGCACTACCACAGCATCACAAGAACCATCATTAGATGAAATACATTTACCCAAAGACTAATTTTGATGAAGGATAATGAGGAAAAAGCTAGTGGAATAGATAATATGAATATAATTTAGTGAGTTTTTGCAGGATGGACACTCGCTAGGCCTAAGCGTAAGTCACAGAGGTGGTCCTACTACCTTCTAACCGTCTGTCTAGCCTGAAAAATATGGAGATTTTATACAGGTTGTTTCTCTTCATTAAAAAAACTTCGTAAAAATGGATTTTAAAGCGACAGTATTGCTGAACATTTGGGGAGTGAAGGCTAGAGCTCAGTAGTCATTGGAATTGTGGTTTATCTAAATATTGAGACAAGTTGGATAGGACAATAAAGTGTAGAGCCGGATGAACACAGCAGGCCAAGCAGCATCTTAAGAGCACAAAAGCTGACGTTTCGGGCCTAGACCCTTCATCAGAAAAGGGGCAGGGGGAGAGGGTTCTGAAATAAATAGGGAGAAAGGAGGAGGTAGATAAAAGACGGACAGAGGAGAAGATAGGTGGAGAGGAGACAGACAAGTTAAAGGGGCGGGGATGGAGCCAGTAGAGGCGAATGTAGGTGGGGAGGTAGGGACAGGATAGGTCAGTCCGGGGAGGACAGACAGGTTAAGGGGGCAGGATGAGGTGAGTAGGTGGGAAATGGAGGTGCAGTTTGAGGTGGGAGGAGGGGATAGATGAGAGGAAGAACAGGTTAGGGAGGCAGGGACAGGTTGGGCTGGTTTTGGGATGCAGTGGGGGGAGGGGAGATTTTGAAGCTTGTGAAATCCACATTGATACCATTGGGCTGCAGGGCTCCCCCCCGCAGTGGACGAGAGCACCCTCGACCGTGCCTCCCGCATTTCCCGCAACTAATCCCTCACACCCTGCCCCCGCAATAATGGACAAAAGGGAATCCCCCTCATCCTCACATACCACCCCACCAACCTCTGGATCCATCACATCATCCTCCGACACTTCTGCCATCTGCAATCTGACCCCACCACCCAAGACATTTTTCCATCTCCACCCTTGCCTGCTTTCCAGAGGGACCACTCTCTCCGTGACTCCCTTGTCCGCTCCACACTCCCCTCCAACCCCACCACACCTGGCACCTTCCCCTGCAACCACAGGAAGTGCCTCCTACTTCACCCACATCCCAGGCCCCAAGAAAACTTTCCACATCAAGCAAATGTCCCCCTGCACATCTGCTAATGTGGTATACTGTATCCGCTGTACCCATTGTAGCCTCCTCAACATCGGGGAAACCAAGCGGAGGCTTGGGGATCGCTTGGCAGAACGCCTCCGCTCAGTTTGCAATAAACAACTGCACCTCCCAGTCGCGAACCATTTCAACTCCCACCTCCTATTCCTTAGACGACATGTCCATCATGGGCCTCCTGCAGTGCCACAATGACGCCACCTGAAAGTTGCAGGAACAGCAACTCATATTCCGCTTGGGAACGCTGCAGCCCAATGGTATCAATGTGGATTTCACAAACTTCAAAATCTCCCCTCCCCCCACTGCATCCCAAAATCAGCCCAGTCCGTCTCCGCCTCCCTAACCTGTTCTTCCTCTCACCTATCTCCTCCTCCCACCTCAAGCCGCACCTCCATTTCCTACCTACTAACCTCATCCCGTCTGTCCCCCCTGGACTGAGCTATCCCATCCCTACCTCCCCACTTACACTCGCCTCTACTGGCTCCATCCCCGCCCCTTTAACTTGTCTGTCTCCTCTCCACCTATCTTCTCCTCTATCCATCTTCGATCTACCTCTCCCCTCTCCCTATTTATTTCAGAACCCTCTCACCCTCTCCCTTTTCTGATGAAGGGCCTAGGCCTGAAATGTCAGCTTTTGTGTCCCTAAGATGCTGCTTGGCCTGCTGTGTTCATCCAGCTCCACACTTTGTTATCTTGGATTCTCCAACATCTGCAGTTCCCATTATCTCTGACACAAGTTGGACAGGATGATGTTTTCCCATTTCTGAATATTCCAGTCTTCTTCATTCTAAAATTGCAAGGCTGGTGCAGTTGGGTTTTTAGGGCATACCTGATATCATACAATACTTGTGGAGAACTTGCTTAGGGGGCATTTTACACCTCAGTATTTAGGAGTAAGTAAATGGTGAAATACATCAGTGAGAAAGCTTATGGATAACCCATGTCAACTTCCAGATAGTGTAGACTTCACTGTAAAGTGCAAACTAAATTGGCAAAGAATGACCAGAATTCGAGTGAAAACCAATGCCCTAAGAGACATTACTCGCGGATTTCTCTTAGGTTGATTCAAGGTGGCCATCCATAGGTCTAGACTGACAGCAAGTAGGAAAGGAGTCACTTTGACCATATCCCTCTTTAACACAGCCTTTCCTGTCTCTAAGAAGCTGAGGAGATTGCAATATGTAGTGCCCATTTGTACACCTGAACCGCCCTGCAATCTTTGGATACCACAGCAAATGTGGAGTATGGTACATGGTGTAATTAACTATTTAAATTTACAGATTCCCCCTGAATTATTTTGTTTAAATTCATTTTCTCCCTTACAGTGCCTCAGTGTTTAGCACTGCAGCCTCACAGCACCAGGGACCTGGGTTCGATTCCCGCCTTGGGTGACTGTCTGTGTGGAGTTTGCACATTCTCCCTGTGTCTGCATGGTTTCCTCCGGGTGCTCCGGTTTCCTCCCACAGTCCAAAGATGTGCAGGTTAGGATGGGTTGGCCATGCTAAATTGCCTGTAGTGTTCAGGGGTGTGTGGGTTATAGGGCGATATGTCTGGGTGGGATGCTTCGAGGGGCTGTGCGGACTTGTTGGGCCAAAGGGGATGTTTTAACATGTAGGGAATCTAATCATTTCATTAGACTTCTTAGTCACTCACTGTAACTGCATACTAACTTTTAATGATTCATGCATAAGAACATTTAGAATCCTCTGTACTTCACTATTGTGCAGTTATTCAGCTTTGAGGTATTACTATTTTTTCATTCTTCCTGCCAATGTAGGCAACTTCACATTTTTCCACATCTGCCAGATTTTTACCCATTCACTCAACCAATCACCATCCCTATGCCCTCTTCACAACATGCTTTTCCACGTCTATAAAAGCAAAGTACCATGGGTGTCAGAAATCTGAAACAAATGCAGAGAGTGCTGGAAAAACTCGGCAGGTTTGGCGGCATCTATGGAGATAGAAACTGTTTTCATAACTTTCCAACCTATATTTGTGGCAACTGCAAATGTAGCCACCATGGCTTCATTCCCCTCATCAAATTCATTGAAGCAAATAAAGCTGAGCACCCAACACAGTCCTCTACTCGACTCCACTTGTCTCATCCTGACCATTAGGAAAAGACACCATTTAAACATAATCTGTATTTTCTGCAGGACATTGGTTAGCTCAGTTAGTTAACTGACTGGAGCATCATAGAATCCCTACATTGTTGAAGTAGGCCAAACCCACGCCCAAAAACTTGTATTTCCCATAGCTCACCCACCTAGCTTCCACATCATGGACACTATGGGGCAATTTAGCATGGCCAATCCACCTTAGCTGCACATCTTTGAAATGTGGGAGGAAACTGGAGCACTTGGAGGAAACCCATGCAGACACTGAGAGAATGTATAAATTCCACATAGATGGTTGCTCAAGGATGGAATCAAACGCAGGTCCCTGTTCTATGAAACAATAGTGCTGACAACTGAGCAACTGTGCCATCCCATGTGCTCTCTTAATTTCCTTTGTAAGTTTTCCCTTGACTTCTAGAAACTTTGAGGTCTTTCTCTGCTTTGAACACTTGGTGTCTACCATAAGCCTCCACTTTTTCTCTACATCCAATCCTATATATTCCTTAATATCCAGGATTTGCAGGATTTATTTGAAGACCAATTTTGATAAGATCAGATATGATTTGAATAGAGTGGACGGCTAGCAAATTCTTTTAAATATATCTGTATCAGAGCAGCGGGATGCATTCAAGAGGAAATAGAGAGAGTGCAGGGCCAACATGTTTCCAATAAAAGTAAAGAATGGGATCAAGAAATAGTTTTCAATTCCTCTCTGGTTGCAGAGCCTGTGCAGGAGGGTTGGAGGATTGTTGATGTGGTACCATTATTCAAGAAGGGACCAAGGGATTTACCAGGAAACTACAGGCCAGTCAGTCCAACCTCAGTGGTGGGGAAACTATGAGAAGGAATTCTGAGGGACAGAATTAACCTGCATTTGGAGAGGCAGGGATTAATCAAGAACTGTCAGCTTGGCTTTGTTAAAGGGAAGTCATGTCTGACCAACTTGATTGAATGTTTGGAAGACATGGCCGGGTATCTAGATGAGGGCAATGCTTTTGATGTGTGCTTCTTGGACTTCAGTAAGGCTTTTGATAAGGTGCCACAGAGGATATGAAGGATCCCACTGTGGGATCGAAGAAAACTTGGCAAATTATATGCACAGATGGCTCGGTGGCAAGAAGTACAGGGTGACGGTTGATGGTTTTTTTTTGTGATTGGAAACCCAGGGTTTCGACAGGGATCACTGTCGGGGCCCTTACTGTACAAAATGATATAGACTTGAACAAAGAGGGTTGGTCAGTAAGTTTGTGAATGATCCAAAAACTTGTACGGTGGTAAATAGTGAGGAGGATAGGCTTAGATTATTGCAGGAAAAATAGGGTCTTGTCAGGTGGGCTGATCACTGACAAATAGATTGATGAAGTGAGAAAGACATTAAGGCTGTATCCGATCGAGTGTGGCATCAAAGAACACTAACAAAATTGGAATTTCAGGGGCAAACTCTCCATTGGAAAATGATTGTGGTTGTTGGAAGTTAGTCATCTCAGCTCCAGGTCATTTCTGCAAGAGTTCCTCAGGGTAGTGTCCTAGGCCCAACCATCTTCAGCTGCTTCATCAATAACTTGCTCTCCGTCAGAAGGTCAGAAGTAGGGATGTTCGCCGATGATCACATAATGTTAAGCACCATTTGTTACTCCTCAAATACTGAGGCAGTCCATGTTCACATGCAACAAGATCTGGACAATATCCAGGCTTGGGCTGACATGTGGAAAGTAACAATTGCTCCACACAAATGACAGGCTATGGCCATCACCAATAAGGGACAATCTAACCACAGCCCCTTGAGATTCAATGGTGTTACCTTCACTGAATCGCCCACTATCAACATTGACCAGAAATTCAACTGCACTCACCACGTAAATACAATGTCTACAAGAGCAGGTCAGAGGCTAGGAATATTGCGGTGAGTATTTAATCTCCTAACTCCTTGAAGACTCCCGAATTCCACAATCTATGAGGCATAAGTAATGGAATGCACCCAATTTTCCTGAATAGGTGCACCTCCAACAATACTCAAGAAGCTCAACACCATTCAGGACAAAACAGACCACTTGATTGACATCAAATTCACAAAAATTCACTCCCTCCACAACCGATGCTCAGTAGCTGCAGTGTGCACTAGAGTTTTCATTATGAAGAGAGTTTGGACATACTGGAGCTGTTTTCCTGAGAGTTGAGGAGGTAGGGCAGGGGTGTAGCCTGACTGAGATTTATTAAATTATGAGAGTTATAGAGAGGGTAGATGTTTTCCCTTGATGGAGGAATCAATGACCGGTTGGAAGAGGGCATAGATTTAAAGGAAAGGGGAGGGGGGGCGGTGAGGGAATCTTTTCCCCACCCAGAGCATGGTGGGAATCTGGAACTCACTACTTGTAAGGGTGATAGAGGCAAAAAATCTTGTAACATTTAAGAAGAATTTAGGTGTGTACTTGTAACGCCAAGGTATACAAGGTTGGAGCCAATAGCTGAAAAATGAGATTGCAAGAGTTGCTTTTGACCAACATAGACCAGATGGGCCAAAGAGCCTTTTTCTGTGCTATAGACCTCTATGACTCTTATACTAAGTCTAATATAACATGCTTTCTGGTTGGCTTCACAACCTGCAGCTCTAACAAACTACCTCAGAAGTGGCCAATATTCATCCCTCACATACCATCATTTAAACAATACATGATCATATGTGTCACTGCACTGTTTGTGGGAGCTTGCTATGTGCAAATTGGCTGCTGTATGATTTATATTATAACAGTGGCTACACATCAACAATATTTGATTAGCTGTGAAGTGTTTTGGAATGTTCCTTGGTAATAAAATATCTGTTTTGTTTTGTCCAATATTTTTCCTGTTATCGCATGATTAACTGAAGTGAAAGATTTGCAAATCAATATTCATGAACATGAGT